>NC_137459.1:267868515-268468515 GCF_964235325.1 Thermobia domestica
CACATGTTTATGTAACTTATATAGACTCAGTCACACACGTTTTTTCCTAATTTTTCTCCTTTTGGAAGGGAATAAACTGTATAAAGTTGACCTGACCAAGATTCCGAATTAGCAGGGAAGAAATACCCCCACTAACAACATCTCGTCATTGCTCTTCCAACTGTGTTCCGATTTTTCACTATATACAATCTAAACACGTAATTAAATACATGATAAACAAAGGAGCTGAGAAACTTTTTTTTATTTTCATTCTAGTGATGGATAAATGGACAATAAGAAATGATTATCATAATGAAGGAACAATTCCATTCTTATAACACTGGATTTGTATTATGCTACACATTCTTTTCATTCAAGGACGGATAAATAATATGCATTTTGACTTGACGATTTCACCATTTGAATGTGAAGAAGTCATTCTTCTATTTAAAGTTTCTAAAAGAAATACTTCTGTTGTTTTATTTCTCGCGTCTATGCCTAACACATTTGTGGGTCTATTTTCTGACAATTTACTATGAAAGTATTTCTAAGACGGAAAATGTTAAACTTTAAGATCACAATTTTGAAAATAATGTGGATATGCCATTTTTTCAAGTCTCTCAGTTACATAATTTAAGAAATACGAATCAGATGGGAGAATAACATGCTACAATATGTCCTTTCATTTTTTGTTTGAAGTTTCCATATGAATTTCATATATGGCTAGTTTCTAGGTTTAATACTTTAATGCATATTTTATACATTCTACTAGTGATCATTCAAACCATATTTTGTATGGACAAGCTAAAGTCTTATTCTATGATGAAATCACTTATTCTCTTTAGAGAATGTTAGATAATGTTTAAATGGTCGTTTCTGTTTATATTACAGTATTAATCAGCCAAAGCGAAGCGCTTCCAAAAACCGCTTAACTAGCTTTTTGAAACACCATCGAATTTGTCTCTAAATAGGCTTAGTTTGCAGCACGTCAATATTTTCTGTTCTCTCGGTAACCGTAATATTCAGTTCCCTTTTTCCTCTTCAGTTTAAAAAAAGAAAGAAAAAAATATTTCAGGATGAGAACTTTAAAGCTTAAAGATTGTAACGAAGACAAGGATTCACAGCTTTACATAAAATTGAGACGAGATGGGAACATCATTGGAAACTCCATAAGGACGGAAAGCACCAGGAAGCTTTTGTACCAAAATACCAAAATAAATGAGAAAGAGAGAAGGAAAATAAGAACTTGAACGAGGTTGCCGAAGGCGCTATATTGATTCATTGAAAAATTTTAACAAATGCAAGCTGAGATTGTTCCACAAAAGAACTGCAGATATGCCCTGGGTTAGAAACTAGGAACACGATAATTTACATTTTCTAAAAGTGTTTTTTCATCTTATTAGTATAGAATGAATTAACCAAAATCCAGTTATTTCAAACTTTTTACAATACGAGATATATCTATGTCTTAGTTGGGGCAAACAACTGTTTCTACTATCTCTAACATCCTCCAGGGAGAATTATGAGATTTAAATAAATGATTTCGATTTCTAGTATTTTGTAGCGACAGTAAACACACAATAAATACAACAATTATAAAGATTAGCTGAATGCTACATTTTTTTTATTGTTTTGTTAATTATTGATTGGCCAACTAAGACACCTCCGTACGTGGTTCCGCGTTCATTTCTTAGGGAAACAAATTAGCTTCCTTTAGTGGATGTGAAATTACAAAATAAATTAGAATTTAACTACTATTGCGTATCAACTATTATATGATGTGTTACATTTTTTTAAACTTTTAGTTTATTCCCATGTATGATGAATTTCTCTCATATATGCACCTAGTGGCGTGGCGTATGTAAAGGGATTTTGTGGTTCAAATCGCCCTTTAGCAACGTATATTATGGAGCAATTAGGAATTTCTAATAGTGATATATGTATATGTACAAAAATCATGCTTGTCCTAAAAGAAATTAAAGTTAAGTGTTTGAACCCATTGATGAAACTCTGCGTACATCACCGTACGCATCCAACCATCACACACACAGATTCTCTCTTTCTTGTCGACAGGTATCAGAGCAAGAACAATAGGATATGTCGAGATGCGGCCTTTAACAATCAATTAAGGGTCCAAAGAATGTGCCACATCTCCTCCGTTAATTATTATTAAACCCGGAAGTTGTTCAAATTAGCTATTTCCGGTTTGAAACATTTATCATCATAGAACAGAAATCGTAACAATTACCAACATTTTTTTTTAATCGGTACAGCCTCTCAAGTGTATTATACCATCACAACCCGCAGCACTATGTCGAAACCGGAAGTGGTTGAATTTAGTAGTACTTTTGGTTTCAGAGTTTCATAGAGGAAAGACTACAAAAATATCGAGAAGTTTGTGTGTTTGTGTGTGCAATCGATTCAGCGTCCCAAAAATAAGCTGCATCTCCTCCTTTAATTTTCTACTGAAACCGGAATTGGTTGAAATAAATTATATTTACTTTCTACTTTTATCACCATAGTACAAAAGTAGTAAGGAATGCGGATTAATGACTTCTTAATGCAGATTCAGGATCCGAGGAACAGGTTCTACCTTTGATTTGTTATTACTCTGTTGCAACCAGTAGGCAACCAGTACTTATAGATGCATCACTTCAAGTTTGAGTATTGAATTCGCATAGACTGAAAATTCACTTTAGTGCTCCACCTTCACGAACTCTTAAAAGTCATTAAGAGTTCCTACATCGTACCACCCCAGCACAAGTCCAGAGTGTAGTGTATGTGTGGTGATAATTGCTGCAAACGTGATGTGTATTTCCTGAAACGGATTTTTATATACGATGAAAGGTGGATGTTTCTTTTCCGAAACCCGAATGTGCAGAAACAGTGGTAAAGCACGGATCAACTTCCAGAACAAATCATCAAACAGTCATGATCTGTGTGTAGTGGAACTACGAGGGATAATAACACTTCGAGTCGTTTCTGACGTTCGTACCATTAATGCCGACCTCTATTCCAAACAGTTGAAGCGAATGTATGCTGCACTACGTCAAATCCTGTATTGGTGAACAGAAAGCGCACTCTACTGCAAGAAGAGAACATAAAACTACACTCGGCTCGAAAAACGCAACAAAAATGCAGGAACTTGGTAGTATCAAACTGATGTCAGATCCGGCATATAGTCCTGATATTGCTCCTTCGGATTATTACCTGTTCTCCTCCATGGCACATCGCTTGAAATCACGATGCTTCACCAACCAACAGAACGCAGAAACATCAGTGACTGACTTTCTTGCCTTTAAGAACAAGACATGTTATCGATGTGGTTTCGAGGAATTAGAAAGACGGTAGCTGCCGACAGTCCACCTAGAGAGACTATAATTTTGTTAACTTGCTTTCATTGTTCTGTAATAAATACAGTTATATTATGTACCACAATATTGCACGACTTACACTCATCGATGTATATGGACTGGACACTGTCAGATTGAAAGATCTTTTTATTGAATGTCAAAAAAATAGTTCAATTAATTATGTAAATTATTTGTGTTCTTCAAACTGACAAAAAATACTGTTAGAAATGAAAAGAAGCTCAACAAATAGTGCAAAAAAGACATACTTGACATTCGCAACAATTTATGATGATTTCTCACCGTTTGAAAAACAAAATCAATGATTGGGTCAATAGGGAAAACATATTGAGAAAATGTTTTTAATCGAAAGCGCACTGAGCTGAATGGAATTGAATTTGCAAGTACTTGCACCAGAGGTGAGTCGTCCTATAATTGAGTTTTTCCTATTTCTCTTCACTATTCGTAATCACTTAAATATAAGTTATTTCAATAATAATCTCTCTATAACGCAAAGAGTATTAACGAAAATCAATCTCCAAGAATTGAAGGAATTTGTATAGACGCAGCATGTTACATACACTCCAAATCTAGCCCCTTCAAATTATTGTTTATTTCACTTCCTCAAAAAAAAAAAAAAAAAAAAAGCTGACATTTTGAAACAGTTTATAATATGGAAAATAAGGCGTGCGTGTTTTTGGCATCCAAATTATCAGAATTTTATTGCCGTTGCATTACGCCTCTTGACACAATGTTTGAAGTCCTTGAAGTTTGAGTATTACAGTTTCACTTACCTATAAATATATTTCTTCTATAGCGTGATAAGTTGATCGTAATTGTAATTCAATACTTGTGATTGACAATTAGATGAACATTTGATAAAATATTAACAAAGCATATATGAATGGATTAAGATTTATTTCTTTGGGGAAGAGGGATTTAGATTTTTATATAACTGATATGTTCTTATTAGTGAAGATTATAAGGTGGCCGAGTAGTTAGCCAACTTTTATAATAGTACTTACATCTTAAGTGCTGTAACACATAATTTATTGACGGGCAACACTTCATGGAAAGGGGTAGAACGAACACCTTAATTTTTGGGCAACGTCCACAAACACTTTTTTATTTAGTTTCCTCTGAACCTTACAATTACATGTTCGAGTAAAAAGAATGTTGCAAAAGGTAACGGTTCGTGTCAACTTCATAAAGTAAAGAAGAGGACTATTGTGTTTACAATATTTAACATTTGTATTATAGTATGTCCTTAATTGCTACTTATTTGAACATACAGTAGCTAGTGTGATCAATTTTGTACTTATATTTGGATGTTTTTTGGAGAGCTAAGTGTTATTTATTTATAAATATTGAATTAAGTTTGTATTTAGAAGTATTACATCAAGAAAAGTTATAAGTTCAATCGCTTTTGGCATAAAACATTGGTAGTATGTGAAAAGATAGTCTGTTGTGTTAGAGGTTCACTGCAACATTTCACGAGAAGCATGATAAAATGGCTGTAAAATTGGGATAATATGATTGTCAAAAATACGTCTGCCCTATTATCCACATTGACAACTGTTTCAAAATGTCATTTCTGTAGTATTTTGTTTTTGAGGGAGTGAAACAAACAATAATCTGAAAGTACAATGTCTAGACTGTGTATAACATGTTGTATCTATACGAATCCCTGCATTCCTGGTGGGAGCTCATGTGGTTCGGATTCCACGTTAATCAGTAGGTCCACGTCTCATATAGCCTCACTGCTGAAACGGACGCTAAACTAAAATCAACTCAACTCAACGAATTCTTCAATTCTTGGAGTTCACTTCACAGACACCTATTGAGAGGTGTAAAAATGAGAGTGCAGATATAAGTCTGTTTCACCCACGTCCTAGGAATTGTATGCAGTGTAAGGTTCTGGTTGTTAATTAAAATGTCCGACTAAAATGTGCTATTAGGCCTTGTCCGATGAAAATCGAAAAGGGGAGAGCACTGAATTGTCTATTTTGGTGGGTGAAAGGACTACTATATCAGGACATATTAATAGGAGAATTAAACGATTAATAATCAAACTAGTAGTTTATTATTGGGTTTTGTTTTGCTCCCACCTGAAGAGAAGATGGAAAGAAATGAAAAGTGTTGAAAATAGTGTGATCCATGTACTAATTCTAGAGTTTATCAAAGGACAAGCCCAATATCGTAGACAAATATAATTTAGCTGTTGTAAAAAAACTCGCAGATACATTTTACATGTTTCGATAGAGAATTAATGGAGGTACGAGGAAATATGAAGCAATGAAGAAATTACGGAGGGATACGAACGTTTGTAACTTGTTGAAGTAAATGATCCAAGATGTTAGGATTGGTTTGGCTGTTAAATGTAAAAGTGACGTAGTAAAAATCTGTTTAATTGTTTTTAATTGATTTTGGAGCAATTCGTTGGTGCGTGATAATTCCCTAAGCTGTTTCTGAGCAGAGTTTGCAGTAGTAGATAAAAAGGTGAGATCCTGGCGATTGTTGATAGGACTAGAAGGGAAATCGAAAGTGTTAGTGCCAACAACAGAATTGGCTACGGAAGTTACAGTTTCAGAGTAACTACCTTGTGCTTGAATATTGAAAGAAGATGATGTGCTCTTAGTGCGCAAAATACCTTTAGGTGCAGATTTAAATTTTGGAAGGTTGAGTCTCGTTGGAGAGAACGAAGGAGGGAGAGGAGGAGCGGTAGAATTAGCAGAAACCGTGGAAGGGGAGAAGAAGCTTATCTTATGTAAGTTAGGTAGAGAAAGAGATAAGTGCTCACTATGTAAGCCTTTTCGTAGTTTCTCGGGTGGAACTGCAGTTGAAGGGAAAGGGGCGGAAATTCCATTGAGGTGAGTCGCAGAGGTTAGTGTTTGGTCGGAAGAATGCTTTTAGGACCACTTGTAGGATGGAAAATAACCTTGTCCATGGAAGAATACCGGACCATTTCACTGTATCGGGTACTAGTAGTGATAACATCGGCAGAATTAGAAGTTTTGGTAAGAGTTGTTAATGCACTAGCTTCATTGAAAGATAAATGCAAATTGGCCGTTAATTGTACGATTCGTTTTTCAAGCAATCGTTCCGGGGCGGTTGAAGTAAGGCCGCAAGTAATACATAATTGGATCCCAGCTTTACATGTACGCGTCATGTGACCATATTTTAAACAGCCAAGACACGGTCTGATTGCCAGCATGTATGATTCCACAGAAAGATTAAGATAATATATTTTGTCTGACGGTAATTGGTGAGAATTTGAAAGTGATAGTTCTAGTAGGAATTTTTGTGTTGTGTTCCCCTTTTCGGAGAATCCGTGGCGCCGAAGTGACCGGTATATCAGATTTGAGATATTGCAGTCAGTCGTCTGTGGAGATGAATACATCTACGTCTTTCACTACACCCATAGAGTACAAGGAATGATTAGGTATGAAGGACGATCAATCCTGCGTTTTATGAATGGGATGATTTAAAAATTGATTTGCCTCGATGCCAGTATTCAATGAAATTTTAATAAGATTTCTGCCAATGCTTTGTATTTTGGTAATGGTGTAGAGTGGTGGATACCGTAGAGATTAATATTAGCTGAGTGTTTGGAATAAGTGAGGATGTCCTGAATATGATCACTAGTTTGTTTAGTGATTCATATTGTTTCAGTGCCCTGAAGATATTGGACGTCATTGGTAGTGATTTCAACTTCATTGAATATGTCCATGACTTCGAAAGGATTTGAATTTTTAAAGTATTTAACTCTATAGATGGTTGCGAGTTGCCATTTGGAGTTGTACGAGGTTCTAGCGAAGGATGACAATTGTTCATGAACGTAGGAATTGATGTCAATATGAAAACAAGCCTAAGTAATAGCAACACCTAAAAATAAAACTAACAAACACAAAACAATGAAGAATGTCACATTTACTAGAAATGTGGACAGACCTTACCGTACTTTCTGCGCCTTGATAAAAATACGATGTTTCCCGTTCGAGCCTTGATTTCGGAATGTTCTTGGAGTTTCTAGGTCATTACTTGTAAGCGCTGGCCGAGGTCGTTATCGACCTTAAACAGAACAACCTTCTATATGTTGATCGGCTACCGAAAAGAACTTTCCAAGAAACAGAACCATCGATATTTCACCGTATGCACAATATGGTCTTTGTTTCAGCCTCTTTCTTTCGATAGTTAGCGTTGTCTCTTTACCTGATAGTGACCACTAAAGTCTACTACTGGAATAAATTCCCAGAGAGATCGTTGTTTCATCATTTGTGATGATTAGGCGCCAAAACAGTCGACACAAGAATGTTGAGGCAATTGTTTACACTCACAAGAAAACATCTTATGTTGATAGTAGCATTGCCCAATCAAACAATGCGCAATCGAGAGAGGAGTGAAGAAAAGTGAGGAAACCAAAGTTTTACGGGCCAACACCCATAAACACAGGAGATACAGAGGAAAGAAGGATCTAGAATCATGTGAAGATAGCAATGCAAAAGATACATTTACACAGAAGGAACTATATACATGATTCAAAACGATTAAAGTAATCAAAATTACATTTACATAACAATGTAGTAAGGGGACATTGTAGCCACAAACATGCTCAATAACATCATATGTAATGCAGTGTTGCCTACTGAGCACAAAATGAAGTTTTGTTAAATGGCACGGAACACAAATTATTACATCCAGAAAATCTAATTATGAGTAGAACCATACCTGTGGAGCCGTGATGTGCAGTGTTGCTAACGTTTGAAGATAGTCCTATATGATTCCCTATATGAATCTCGGATGTAGAAGAGTATATACAATACATGATTTGAACTAGTTGAAACCAAAATATGAGACCACAAACAAGAATATAATCACTTAAGTGCAAAAATAACTGACGAAGCACAATGAAAAAGCATTTTTGACAAACAAAAATGACAGAATAGTACCAAAACACAGCACATAAAATGAAATGTTCCATTCCTTTGAATGGCCAACTGGTCAGCAGGCTCGCAGCTGATGCACATGTTCGATTTCCGATTGGAGCGTTCTGCAACATAGTAGTAGTAATAGAATTCTACATTAAGCTAGATGCAGGGCCGAATTTGTGTTTCTTGCCATTGAACAAAACTTCATTTTGTGCTCCGTTGGCAACACTGCATTACACACTATGTTATTATGCATGTCTGTGGGTACAGTGTTTGCTTACTATACTGTTGTGTAAAAGTCATTTTGATTACTTTAATTATTTGAGGTTTCTTTCTGTGTCACTGTATCTTTTGCAAATGCTATATTTACATGATTCTAAATCCTTCTTTCCTCTGTATCTTCTGTGATTCTGGGTGTCGGCCTGTAAAACTTTCGATTTCTCGCTTTTCTTTACTCCTCTCTCGAACGCGCATTGTTTGATTGGGCAATGCTACTATCAATATAAAATGTTCGCTTGTCAATAAGTCATTTTATAGTCTGTTGTAGTGTCAGTTCGAGGAACATAAGTCTATAAAACAAAACCCAATTAACAAAGATGACAAAATTCTATGTTTTATTATTATCGCATTTGTGTTGGGGATGGCGTGCATTTGTATGTGGATCATCCATTGCAATTTGTGTCAGGAGGTTCCTATTCATGGCAACTGGTTTTTCGGACAGAAATTTGTCTTCAACGTTCATATAAATTGGCTTCAATTTCGCAAATAATTCTGGGTTGTCTGAATATTCACAGTTGTCTATCTTTTCCCGGTGTCCTCCCATCTTGCCTAATCCCATCTCGCCTAACGATTTATCAGCTGCTGATATCTCCAAGATAAGAATCTCCGCCATTCTAGGCGAGATGGGAGTTCCCATCTTGCCTACTCCCATCTTGCCTAAGATGTAAGAAGGGAATTTCTGCTCTAAAGAGGGAATTCCTGTACTAGTATTAACCACCAACACTAAGAAATTGTGAAATCATACGCACATTTCAGAAAAGAAATAATCTATGTATTAATCTTTCTACATAAGAAAATCAATAATCTAGTTTCAGTATGTTTCAATGAATATTTGCAATATCTGTTAACTACAATATGAATATATAATAAGCAGTATACAACAAGAAAGCACATTAATGCTCATGTCACAATGATTTGCCCCATGAAATAGTATATACACACAGAGAAAGAGAGAAGCTACCCTATGTGAACGTTATGGGGTACTGCGTTAAGGTAAGTGAACAAATCAATATTTCCGCTCACTAGTCTTTGTTTTGAGTTTTTCTAGCCTTTCATCAATTATTCTCCACTTCTTCTTTTGTTTTGTAGGGGTATTGCCCAGCTCCAACATTCTTATAGCTAATTCATTCGAAGCTTGCTCTTCTTGGATACATGAAAATGTGTTGGGATGGTGTCCTGGAAATTTTCTGTTCCATTTCGCATGCCATCCTTCCGCCGGATTGTTCGTCCTTCCACTATCAGTTTTGAAATGATTCCACATCTTGCTGGAATGAATAAAAAGATGATATAATCTTGAATACAGACAGACATAAGTATATACCTAAATAAAGGACACAACCTTTAGAGGAACTAGTCCCTGTGGTAGCATTATAAGAAATAAGTAAAATTATACTAGCTACATACTACCACCTACGTAAACAACACATTTGATATAAGCAGAAAAAAAACTCAAATCACAGCATAAGATTAACTACAGTTAATAAAGGATTTTAGGTGCACAATACTAGTTTATGCTATTAGATGCTCTGTCTACTTTGTCGCGACTGATAGAATTTTTCTTGTCATATACAAACTTAACTATGAATATTAATATATGGAACTATCAAATAATATTCTTATAATTTAAGCAGTTCTTTATTGTAACTCTGTATGATCAATATGATCAGTAGCTTGCTCTAACGAACCTGATGTACATATCATAATTAGATCAAATGAAAAACAAGCCTTGAATACTTACGGTGGAAATAATGCTCCACATTCGTCCAACCAAGTGTCCACCAGATAGTCCTGAAAGGCTTCTTTATTACGAACGTCGGGTGCATTTTCCTGAATGTATAGGAATGCATCACTAACATTATCTAATGGGACGAGGGGAAGCGCTGCTGCACGCCGAACCGATTTCCTAACCTCTTCATTTTCTTTATAGTTACAAACTAGTCCCAGATTTTGCACCTTCCTCCATACACACTGAGTCTACCATTACAACTTCAGGATTCCAATTCAGGACTTTAACCTTTCATATATATACTTTCTCTTGTTCGGGAGAAGGCTAAAAACCACTGGAATCACATTAGTTTCCTCTATTGAACTTTCAATATCTGCATGAATTACAAAAAATTGGGAAGAAAGTTTGTTGTAGCTCTTAAATGTCCGCCAATAAAGAAGGTCGTGCTGGCGTGCAAAATGAAACTATTCAGGGGCTCTTATTCGTTGTGGCTGCTTCTCGAAACGAAACCTTTAGATTCCACATCCAGCTCTGCTAAAAAACAAACAAAAATTCACAGAAATAGTACCAGCTATTGAACCTGTACGGAAATGGGAATTCTTATCTCGCTTTTAAATTATGACATTTCATTGCATCTGGCACTTGTAAGCAACTGGGAAGGATTTTGACATGTACGAAAATGGGAACGTACTCAAGTGGGAAGACATCACTTTTTGTTGTTCTTAACAGTATGTATAAAAAAAATATGCCTATCAGAACAAAATTCAAAATAATATTTAAAAATACTTTTCTGTATTAGATTCTAATTATATTTATCTCTTCCAATTATCTTCGCGACCTCCATGAAAGCTTCTTGCAATCCCTAGGTTGATAAACTCTTTGTCTAGAGAGACCCATGGATGGTCTGCTCAACCGACTTCTTGAATAGATTGATTGACTGAGATTGTCGTATGTTGGGTGGAAGATCATTCCATGCACGGACAGTGGATGCAAAGAATGATTTCTAGTAATATTTAGAGGAGTGTAGGAGAAGTGAAAAGAGTTTATTTACACCTGATCTTGTATCGTGATCGTGATGAGCATTTAATGGTTGCAATCGTTGAAATAAGTAAGAGGGTTGTTAAAAGCGCAAACACTTAGAGAAGTGTGAGTCGATGCAGATAACGTCTATCGGAAAGTTTCATTAGTCCCAGCTGTTTGATCGTTTAAGATTATAAGCAAACCGTATACAGGCGTTTTGGATACGTTATAAACAGTTCTTCATTTAAGTCTGATAGAGCTACATCATAATATTTGAGATGAGGAAATATTAGAGATTTTACAAGGAGTGATTTTGTGTCAATGGTTAGAATTTTCTTTAGTCTGGTGAGTGAATGAAAAGACCAGAACGCTTTCTTACGCACAACGTTGAACGGGGTTTCCACTCAAAATATGGATCAATTGTTATCCCGAGATTTGTGATGGTTTCAGAAAATGTAATAATTGTTCCATGTATCTGTACTGCAGACATATTCGAACGGCAAATATTGATTGAAACATCTGGTTAAAATGATTCCTTCTTTAATGGAGAAATTCCCTCTACAGAAATTCCTTCTTTAGTGCAGAAATTCCCTTCTTACATCTTAGGCAAGATGGGAGTAGGCAAGATGGGAACTCCCATCTTGCCTAAAATGGCGGGCATTCTTATCTTGGAGATATCAGCGGCTGATAAATCGTTAGGCGAGATGGGATTAGGCAAGATGGGATGGAATCCTTTTCCCATCAAAGATCTATTTTACAGTTTCCGTAGCTTTTGTCCTTTTCTTCCAAAAATGTCTTAATGTACGAGTGACCGTTTGATAAAGTTTCATATTTTTCTGTGATATGAAAACAGATACTTTGACGCTATCTGCGGAGTGACTAACATTCGCTCCACGTCAAATCAACTCATGCTAACGTTCGGTGTTTTCAGCTAACAGGAACAATACGATATATTCGGATGAATTCAGAAACGAACGATTTTATGTCACTCTGGGATGTACTTCGAGTTCTATAGTAAATTTTTAGATAAGATTCCTGTTGATTTTTATATAATTTCCATGCTTATTGCAACTGATGTTATTGCTCAATTTAGAATTGACATGAGAGATAGGAGCAGACATCAAATATCAACGTCAGGCAAATCAAATATAAATTTGATTAAATGGTGATATTTAAAACAAGGCAATCGGTTACATTCGTTGCAGTCCTTCCGCAATACTATCTTCATATGAAACATATATATATATATATATATATATATATATATATATATATATATATATATATATATATATATATATATATATATATATATATATATATATATATACAGACAAATAACGCCTTTATATATTTGACGGCATATATTCCGAAGTTGGGCGTCCGCTTTCGCCACGTTTTTTCGCTTTCCACACTTTCTGCAATTTGTTATTAGGTTCATTAATCCGTGCTCTTCACAAACTTTTAAAAGATTTTGCTCGTTATCAACGTATTGCTTCACAAATGTTAAAACTGTTAGTTAATTCCCCTTGTACATTCGCCATGTTGATAACATAAATGTTCGTTTCTTTCCCACAATGCAACTGTTCGGTTACCTTGCGCCAAGTAGTTCCCTCCGCTCACCGTATAGTCCCATGTTTATAACCGCTTATGTATAAGAAATAAACAAATTTTTCGAGACTCTTATATATTATCAAGCACACAAATGATCAAAGTATCCATATCTTTCCTGTAAATTTTAAAAATTTTGCTGGAAACGGACGCCCAACTTTGGAATTTAACCCTATTTGACAGATAGCACCAATACATATATCAATGAAAGCTTGTAATGCCAGTTACAAATGGTGGTATCATTTTTCAACCAAGTCCCCATTACGGCTAATACACTTGCGTCAAGACGAAACAAGGTTTTTCATGCCGTTGGCAAAGAATTGTGGACTTCTGGCGATACCATTGCCGAACAGCTGCTTCCGCCTCCGCGTCACAACTGCACCGTTGGTCCTTAAGGTGATCGTTAGGTTTGGGGAAGAGCCAAAAGTCGCAGGGGGCAAGATCCGGACTATAAGCAGAATGTTAACAATACTTTGCCAGCAGATGGAACAACTTTTATTATTTTTCTTTTTTTTGGCGGAGGAGAGGAATTGTGGCAACTCCATCGACTGACGCTTCGTTTTCGGGTCATAATGGTGTATCCACGACTCTTCGCCGGCGATGAATGTTCCTGGACGCACAACGTTCCGCAGTCAGAAATTCAAATCAATGTTGTTTCAACCAGAGGTCACTACTGCATGTCATGGATTGCTCTATTACTCTGAAACGAAAAAATATAGGAAGATGAAGCAAGTAAAATTCTATACCTTAAACATTAGTGCATTAATGATAAACAGTTCAGAATGTTTGCTGTATTATTGGCCAAATAGTGGGCTTGGAAGCATTACTTTCTGAATCATGCACGCGTATATATAATTCGTAGCTTAATTAAATATTAAACATTTCTCTGAAGAACTCGTTGCATTTATAAGACGTTAAATAAATAAAGTATTTCATTAATTAATCAATTCATCACATTTTAAGTAATAGCGGAAATTTCAATTTCTGTAGTTTGTTTATTTTAAGACTTAAGTGCCTTGAAAAATCAGATAAAACTTTGTCTTCAATCGTCAGAAGAAAAGTATTTTATATCCGTCTTTACACAATGCATGTGAAATATGCCATCACTACTTGATAGAGTTCGCGTGATGTTTAATACAGATTTGATGTATATATTAATATCCTCAGTTACAGCTTATTTTTAGTTCTGTACGCAAACAACTGATCCAGTAACACATACTCATGTTTCGTCAACATGCACTATAAAGCTAAGAAAATATTTTATACTTGGAAGTTTAAACATATGTAAATGAATAACAAACATTAATATTTGTGAAGAGCAAAGCCTTTTTGACTCGGTTTTATACAAAATAAATCGGCTGTTGTGATTTTAAGCTGAACTAACAGCGAAAGCGATGTTCAGAACATTTTCAATCATATTTCAGAAGAAAAGAAAATATAATAATATATATACACCATATTAATATTAGAAGTTGACAAAACTTGAAACAGTTTCAGTAAATACATTTTAACAGTCTTTAAAATAAATAAACAAACAGTAACTTATTTACAAACTTTACTAAATTTAGTCGTCTTCAAACAGCAATCTAGACATACTATTTGGAATTCTCGGTTTAAAATAAAATATTGTGACAGCTCAAAAGTATGGGCTGTAACACACTTCAACAAATAATAATAGATAGTCCAGTATACAGAACGGACAGAACATAAACCATTACCAAATATGTTTAAAAGGTTGTGGGGACGTCAAGGTTGTATTCTATGTTCGTTTTCAGGTTACTGGATACAGCCACTAACGTTATTCGTAACTGTCATTCTTCAAAAAACGTATACCAACACACTGCATGACTCACTTCTTTAGGGCTCGTACCCGTTATATTAGATACATTCTTTTGCACGCAGGCAATTTTCTTCTCTCCACTAAAAACATTTTGTCTGTCATCTTCTTTGAGCAAGCAATGTGTTGATATTTACTGAAACAGAGCTTATTTATAGTACATATAAATAGACTGCTTATCAATTTGATGCAAATACCTAAAAAAATCAACTTACCAAATAAGTGTGGCGCTGGACCAGCTTTCATCTTCTAAAGAGCTCTAATGCGATGTGGAATGGAGCAATAGAGGTCATGAATGATATAAAGCACACTGCTACACTATTATGTTTGCGTTGCATCACTCAGTTCTGTGAGAGACGATGGAGGCCAAAATTTTCGCCGGATTCAAGTCTTCAAAATGGACCACAAATGTTAAATATGTTCAGATTCAGTGATTTTAGAGGGCTGTAGGATGTATTCAACTTCGTCCTGATGTTGCTTGAACTGCACCGCATGAGCTCCATCTGTGTGAATGGGCACATTATCATCCTGGAATATTGCGTCATTGCCTGAAAACATCTAGATGCATATGTGAGCCCTACAATGGCGACATAATCATGGGCAGTGACACGACCTACTCGAATAAAGAATATTGCGGCTCATAGCATCAAAGTGTGTTTGTTGTGTTTCAAGATTGGACGGAGACACTGTGAGTCACAAGTTTTATTGGATCCGCCAGACATAAACATGTTTCCTAGTTTAAAATAAGGTGAACGATGAGTCATCTGCCATATCATATGTTTCTAGTCATCAGTGGTTCATATTGTATGTTCGCGGCACCATTCGAGTTTTACTAAAGCGTTATGGTCCCTTACCTGTGGTTTCACCCGTGCAATCCGATCCCATATGTATATACCATGCTGTTTGAGTTCCTCCGTCAATTGTACTGCAGTCGCGCGACGGTATAAGCAACGGTCAGGTTTAATGGGTGGCGGGATCTGTCACTGAGGATCTTCTTCTCATCACTTCCCCTCTTTGCCGATGCGGTTTCTCAGTGAGTTTCTCAGTGATAGGCCGTCATCACCTTGAACACTGTCCCTCGTGACATACTTAACACACATAACACTTTCTTCATAATCGCACTACTCTTCACAATTTACGCTGTTTTGGTATCAGGGAGGTCGTCCATTTTCCATTATCACCGTCCGATGAGTTCGCTGCACATTGCCGTTCTATTGCTCCCCACGTAGTATAGAATTTGTCCTTACACACAACCACAAAAGCTTAATGGTGAGGTCGCCACTCGACCCTTGCAAACTCAGACATTAATATATTTGCAAACAAGGTGTCTTCTAAATTAAAATCTACATGTATGTTCCAAAGGGCATCTTCTTCTTTGGTGACAATATGTAGACATCGATATATTCACTACCAAAAATATTTTATCATCGTGACTTGCGGATCATTTGGCACAAATTGAGGAGCTCTCATTTACTATTATACTTGCTGATCTCTGCATATAAACAATAACTAGGATATTCTCAGTTGTTGCTCTTGAGGGAAGTCTCATCGGTATATAAAGAAAGCTCAAACTGCTCTAGAAAGATATATACAAGAATTAATACATTATGTAAGCGTTCTTTCCTTGGCTTGTAGCTATAAAACTAATATTGTAACCGATGATTTCCTTCAAGAGCTGCCAGTGAAAACGCATTTTCTTGAGTTGCAAATTAGCATGCGTAAGTAAGTGATGCCTTACAGAATGATTATGTCCGTCTGTATGTCATTCGATGTATAAGCGGGAGACTGTAAGAGACAAGAATAAATGTTTTATAGCTTCCAATGTAAGCATACACGGCTTATAGTTTCACTTCAGGTGCATTTATGGGTATGTGCATGTGTGATGTCCGAGTGGTACTTTACTTCTGGATAACTGCTAGCCGGATCTGAATGAAATTTGCTGGGAAAGGAGCCCATTATCTAAGGAATAAAGATCGCTATATTTTGTGACCAACCCTTGCCAGAGATAGGTTCGGATGGGCTCAGCTCGACTTGCATGTGGGACTTTATTTACTGTAATTAAAGGCCGGATATGAACAAAATTTAGTGGGCAAATACGTCATTGTATAAAGAGTGAAGATCGTTCTCTAGTAGGTGGGCTTGGCTAGGAACAGGCTAGGAGAGGATCAACTTGTATGTGGTACCTTATTTCTGAATGACTACTTGCCGAATCTGAACTAAACATGGTGGGCAAATAGTTTATTAAAAAAAATGTAAAAAATTAAAATTAAATTTAAAAAATAAAAAAATAACAATGCTATATTTGGTGGCCAACCTCGGCCAGGGAAAGGTTCGGCTCGGCAATAGAAGCTGTGTTTCACAGTTTTGCTCGGCAGGAGTTTCTGAGTTCGGATCATCTCGGCTTGTTTCTGACATGGACTCAGTACTTCAAGCTTTTGGTCCATATCCGTCCTTATCCTTCTATTAAAATCAGAAGCGATAGAAATGTAGCAATTCTTATTTTAAAGTTAATTTCCATAAAGCAAAAATGGTAAGAGAAATAGATAAATTGAATTAGTTACTCTTATTATTATTATTATTATTATTATTATTATTATTATTATTATTATTATTATTAATAATAATAATAATAATAATAATAATAATAATAATAATAATTATATAAATACAGAAAACGAAGAACATGCTTTAACATGTTTCGTGGTTGTATTGAAACCAGAAGTTGTACGTTTAACTTTTCCAATTTGAATAGACCTATCAGATCTTTATAAATCAACTGCAGTTTCAGAATGTAAAACGTAACAGTTGTTTAAGAAGTTGTTCGTGTTGGATTAAAATCAAAGCGAAATTCTTAGATTTCATAGATTTTCGTTGTCTTTGGGAAAATCTGGTGCACTCAGTCGCTCCTATTACACTTAATTCCATGTTCTTGAGACACGAAAGGTGGAAGTTAGCGGTTTACTCTCTGACTATAGATGCAATATAATAATACTACTTTACCAACCTCATTCTGGTAGTTTAAGATAGTTCTAAAGAAAGTGTGGAGGCAGAGTTACTCCAAGTGCTATTTTTTAAATGGATTTTCTTTCGAGCCTTCTGTTTCAAATAACTCCATGTCATAGGACGTACTTTTGAATCGAATAATAATTGCAACTCTACAACGTGGACGCTTGCCGTAAACTTGGCGAAGCACGATTCCGTAGGTCTTGTTAGATCTTTGTAAAGTTTTTTTTTTCTAGTGGTTCCTTAATGTGTGTTTATAATGTGACGCTAAATACTTTGAGATAACATCTAGAACATACATTGGAATTTTAATTCTAGTGAGAGTAACAATGATAACCAAAGAAAATTTGTTGCTATTTTCGAGTATCTTTGTTTTCTAATATTTTAAGAAGAGCAACATTAGTCATTGATAAGATTATATGAGTGCATTTTTATCATTGCAAGGTTAATCTGATATTCTCCGTTGAGAACAAATTACACATTCTTTCAACTGTGCCAAGAGCACGTAACGGACTCTTATTTTGTATTTCTACTAACTTTATTGGCTAATTTTTAGTTCATTTCGCTTAAAGATATATACACGATAGCTTCATGTATGCCGAAGTTGTAATAAAACAAAATAACCTACATTTTGTAGTTATTTTTCATGCTCCTTGGTTAAAATTAATTATTAATTTTAATAGAGTACTTCTGAAAGAAAACCAGAAACATCCGGACACTTTCATAGTGCCATTGGTCAAACGGGAAAATCTGAACGAACATGAGTGTGAAAATTACGATTATTTTATATTTAGGTGTATCGTCTGTATCTTGTTTGCATACACTTGCGTCACAAAAGTAAGATATCTGTTTTTCTTGCAGATTGACATAATAATCAGGGAAAATTTTTAGGTATAAAATGCTGTAGAGTTGGGACTATAGTATACTCATAAGGCCATGGTTCAAGAACTTAACTTCATCTATACATTTAGAAAGTGAAATCTGTCTGAAAGTCTCTAATACTTCGAACAAATTAATTGATATATAATGCTATGGATTGGTGTAAGTACTGCATCTGTCTTTTTATAAATATATAACACATGCAAAGAATTTAACTAAGCTGGCAAACAAGTGCTGAAAGACACAGCTTTTCCGCGACTAGTAATAAGCTATTTAACGGAAGAATGAAATCGGATTTGGCCCTCACGCGAGCTATTTATCGACATTCATTTACATAATGATCAGCGATGAATCAAGCGTGAGATTTGAGAGAATTTTGATGAGTTTGAAAGTAAAGGAGACTCTAAGGAAGTTACATCTTGGAATATTGTGTAGGTAATTTGAAAGAAACTTTTGAGTAAGTCAATTTTCCTGTCGTCTTTCTTAGAGCCTCGAAAAAGAAACAACAAGAATCTTACGATGCAATCCAAAGACGCAAAACTTTGCTTTGCACAGTTCAGTTCTTGAAACAAGGTTATATAGTTCCGATAGCTACGTTCCTGTGAGTGCACGGTATAAGATGGATAAATTTCCTCAAGTTTTCTTGACTGTGCATCTTATATGTGTAAACATTAGACAAAGTTATATGCGACCGAAGGAAAATATATGAAATGCTAATGATTGCAACATGTATTTGATATTTATGTAAGCAAATAAGTTTATGAGTACTGTGAACTTCCGCAGCAGTGAATTTGTTGATACTTCTTCAGGCTATAAACGAGACAAATGCACACTATTCTGAGTTCTCCGAGAAGTTTAATGCTGATGCAAAGTCAACAACAAATTTTAGATTATTAGTGTCTAACGAAAAAAAAAAAAAAAAAAAAATAAGAGAGAAGAATATGATCATAGATCAGGCATATCGGGTGTTCTAAAAAATGGCGCCCACGGATTTTAGATCACTATTCTACAATATAAACAAAACAAAAATATAAGTAATTATATACCTTGTGAGTTCTTATTTGAATAAGTTAACTGCACTTTGTGGCAGTGTTGCAGATAAAGAACCAAAGAGTAGATCAACCAATTCTTCAAATAGTTACATCACTCTTTCCAGATCGCAAAGTCAGTAGAGTTAAAAATCAGCACCACTTATTAGCAGTAACGATCGATGCTACTGTTTGATAGGTTCGTAGAGCAATGCTAATGATTCCAAGTTAATCTACAACGTTGCCACAAAGTGAAATTTTTGTTTCCCCATAGCGGCTGAAGGAGGCCCCGCAGGGTATACCATTATATAACAATTCCTGCTTTATTTTGATCTGAAGTATAGCGCTCTATTGACCGTGGGCTCCAGTTTTAGAACATTCGATGTACAAATCGATATATCTCAGTGAGCAGAAGAAAACGATATGCGTCACTGCTGTAATAGTTCATGCATAGTTCTTCAGAAAATTACATATTATATATATATATATATATATATATATATATATATATATATATATATATATATATATATATATATATATGAAAACCAAGAAATAAATGCTGAACAAAAGCCAGGCCACCTATTAAGGTGAGATTGATACTGACATATTTCCTCATAAACCTCTTCATTTCGAAACTAGCAAGATTACAATACAACAGTATGATTCATGAAATATAGATCAAATTATGATTAACTCTTAAACTCCATTTTCTATTTAACTAAAATAGTGTCCAATGGTAAAACATATATGAATTGATTGACCACATTAAACTCAACACAATTACATGCTTAAGGCTGTAGTAGTATTGGCCCCACCCTATCGAACTTTTGATTACCCTATTTGGGACCTCATGGACCATAGCATTAATGCGAATGAGTCAGAGGTAGTTTGGCCCGGGACTGCGCCACCTATTGAAATTTTGCTTCTACTTACTTAGGGGCCATGCACGCTGGTGCGAATGAGTCAGAGGTACCTTGGCCCGGCTATGACGTCATTGAATTGGGAGTTTTGGATTAGAGGTTATGATGATTTGTCTTTTTTTCTTCATGGGTATAAAATTACTAAAAATATGGTCTTGATGATTTATTACGTTATGAAATAGTCCAGGTTTACGAATGCTTTTTATTTTTCGTTCCCTTTTATGGCATAAAATTTGGAGATTGTTATCCTTTCAATGAGATGGCATATAATTGGACTAACACTGGTGCAAATGAAATCTTTAGTTTCATGGCCCACGGTTATGCCGGTTAGGCTAAAGGAGACGGTGACGATGAGAAATGAATGAAAGTGTGGAAAAATTGGAGTATCCCGAGAATAGTGTTGCCCACCACAAATTTATTTTCGCGGGGTTTGAACCAGGAACCCCATACAGCAGAGGTGAACGCTCTACCACTGAGCCACCGGGCCTTTACTGGTGTGAATGAATTAGAGGTATTTGGTTCGAGCTAATGTGTTCGTATGACGTCACTGAACTGGGATTTTTAGCTTGGAGGTTATGATGGCTTGTTTCGTTTTCCTTTATCGGTATAAAATCACTAAAACAAGGTCTTAGATTTCTCCCTTGATGATCTATTACATTATGAATTAGTAGACCCCAGTAATAGTATAAATTAGTATTAGTATTAATATGGAACTCGAAAACTTTGGAATTCCTCCGTGGCTAACCAGTTAGTGTATGCGCCTTTAACGTGGAAGACCAGGATTCGATTCCCGGAAGGAGCTCATGTGGTTCGGATTTCACGTTAATTAGTAGGTTCTATTTTCGCTGCTGAACGGGACGTTAAACTTAAAATCAACTCAACTCAACTCGAAAACTTTAGAAGGAATACTTAACACTTGGTTAAGGTTTAGTTTTATTCATGGAACTTATGGGACTCGAACCACGATATTCAATTGTCAAAAACTGTGTCCAGGAAAGCATATATTTATTTGAGACGCATAAAAGAGGGGGAGGGGCGACCCCGAACCTGGTTAACTACATTAATTTATATTGTATTCGTTTGTGGATTAAATAAAACTGTTGGAAAGATTTAAAAGCTCCTTTCTGCATTGACTTATAATCATATGTTGAAAAGGAAACGTCAACTATATCGTGTTACATATGCTTACGTATTCCTTGTCACAGTATCGTTGGCATTGTTTGTTCGAGCAAGTAGGGTGTTTAATTGTCAAATAGTGTGTAATGGTTTACTTTGGAAAGATATATTAATTCTTTGAGAAGGAAAAAAGGGATGAGATGAGGTTATTTTGGACCTAGTTAGTACCTCTCGCTTTCGTCTGTAGATTAAAATAAATGGCGTCACATTTACTTTCTGCTTAAATCTGATTGGTTGATTGTAATAACGATTAATCATACTTATGTAACGCGATATCATTGAGGAGTTATTTCTTACGACAAAACAATGGTTTACTTTGAAAGAATACATTCATTCCTAGAGAAGGTGAAAGAGGGAAGTGATGAGCTCAACCTAGTTACTACCTTTCGTTTCCGTTCGTGAATAAACAATAATGACGTCAGGAGTATAGGTTTTATAGGCAGTGGGTGCATGAACAAACACCAAAAATTTCATGATTATGGGTTAATTTGGCAGAACCAAAGTCATGGTCTCCAGAACTAATTTTAGTATTTGACCACCTAAAATTGCTAAAGGTATAATTTGGGAAGTTTTCTAACCTCAGGTATTCTATTTATTGCGTTATAGGCATACACTGTCCAGATTTAGTTTTCGAAGGTCATGAGTTTGATTCTCGATGAGAGCTTATATGACTTTGATATTAACTTAAATTCTTGTGCTGTTTAGGATTTATACTCTACATAGACGTTGTGTGAGCTCTACATAGACGTTGTGTGAAGGGTTTTTAATTATTCGATTAACAAATAAACGGTTTTTAACTATTCTATTAACAAATAAACGGTTTTTAACTATTCGATTAACAAATAAACGGTTTTTAACTATTCGATTAAATTTTGAGTCTTCACTAGTTTCCAGTTATTACAAAAGTTCAAGTGAAAATTTTAAATCAAATTTTCTAGAACTCAAAACTTTAAAATCAAAAATATTGAAACTGAATTTTTTTTCGAATTAAAATTTTCAAACTAAAGTTTTCGAACAAAAAAACCTTGAAACAAAATTTTTCGAATTCGAATTTTCAAAGCGAAGAAAAAACTTCAAACTGAGATTTTCGAGTTAAAAGTTTTCGAAACAAATTTTGGAAAACTAAAAAAAAATTCTAACAAAAAAAGATGAAATAAAAATTTTCGATTTCAATTTTTTCAAATCACAATTTTTCACTGAAATTTTTTAAATAGAAATGTAAGCTAAAATTTTCGAAAGGTGAAATCAAAATTTTCGAACCAAAAGAAGTAGAAACCAAATTTTAGAACTAGAAAGTTGAAACTAAAATGTTCGAACAAAAAATGAAATTATTTTTTCAAACGAAAAATTTAAACTGAAATTTTCGAATTAAAAGTTTCCACCTGTGTCAAACTAAAAATTTTATAACTTGAAATTTTCAAATCAAAATTTTAGAACTAGAAAGTTGAAACTAAATTTTTTCAACAAAAATGAAGATTTTTCAAACAAACAACAAAAAAACCTCATATTTTCGAATTAAAAGTTTCATCCTGTGTCAAACTAAAAATTTTATAACGAAATTTCAAATCAAATTTTTGAACCTAAAATTTCAAACAAAAATTTTTGAACTGAAAATTTAAAGTTTCGAACAAAAAATAATTCGAAATTTTCATACACACTTTTTGAAAAAAAATAAGAAGAGGTTTGAAAGTGATCACTTAATTAGATTACACCTTAGAAATAAACAGTTTTCAACAAATGAACATTTTCGACTAATCAAAGTGTAAAATTAATGAATAGATTTCAAGGTCGAACTAGAAGTTAGAGGTAGAGATTAACCAATTTTGGGTAATGGTAACTTTTACATCAATAACTATTATCTATTCAAATATTATAGTCATGAAAGTTCACCATTTCAGATGGCGAGAAAACTCCATAAAATAAAAGAAATGGCAATGATCTGTGTGGTCATAACTCATTTCATAAGGCATAACCATAGCCGTTTACTGATTTTGAAATTTTAATTGTCTTGAAGAAATATTTGGGACTAAGTTTTGAGACGATGAACCGTTTGGTAAGAAATAACCGGACTGAGACATTAAAATTGCTTGAAATGAAGTTGAATCAAGCTTTATCTCATCAGCAGCCCTAACTTACGAACCGTTTTATTGTACTGTAACATATATTTGTTTCAGATCAACGTCGACGTGATAATCTTGTTGGCTAGCCATGATCGGACTTTTTTTTCGTATCATTTTGAAAGCACGCAAAGCTTCTTAGAACGGTCATAGACATTACGCTACGTGAAACGCGAATCGGTACCACAGAACAAACATAAACGCATATTTTCAAGACCTTGAATCGAACCTGGGACCATTTTAAGAGAAGGTTACTTACCACAGGTTACTTACCCAGCCAAGCTTTGAAACAACACTATACTATAAACTGATTGATTTTCAATTCAAAGATATCTTGATTCTGCACTTGAAATGACTTAGTTTCGTAATGAGTTTCGTCATAGATAAAGAATGTAGCATTTGCATTTTTGTTAGCTCAGTGTGCTTCCTGCAATAGTGATTCCTTGAAATCGTGTTTGTGATGAAGCATGTAGAGATTCTAAGTTTGATTTCTTCCCTCACCAGGGTTCTGAATTTCAATTCGCGATAAGTGTCTGCTATTAAGGATAGCTGTTTCACAACAGTGCGTAAACTTCATTCGTATTCATGTGTCATTCTTTCAAAGGAAGTACAGCTGATGCTGACACTTGCAGAAATTATCTTAACCGACCTTGCCAAAGGAAATCACATTTGTTTTCATTACGAAATCCAAGCATTTAACCTATCTTGAGTTGTACTTAGTCCTTATCACAGGAGAGAGAGAGAGAGAGAGAGAGAGAGAGAGAGAGCGGTATTACAAAAGCATCATCATCAACAGCTACCACAATAACCATACAGACAAGTATCAAAATGGCTTCATGTTTACAATTTTTAAATAGCAAGAATACATTAAAATTTACGAAAATTGGTGATCTGCAGACAAACATACCATATATGATTTTGTATGTTGAAAAGATGAAAACAAAGTTTGGAGAACGTAAATCTGTGCGTTTTATGAATTTTAAGTAGGTACCTTTATTTGTTTCATTTATAAAATATACAGTTTATTTATAAATAAATCACGATTTACTATAAATGTTAATGTTTATTTCTATTACGAAGTTATGAACTTGATTCTCTAAATCTAGTAATCTGCTACAGAACAATGACCTAATATTTAAGAGTAATCAGAAATAACTTAAAGGATATGCTGAAACTTGCAAACTAACCCTGTCAGCTGATCGACTTTGCTTGATTCATATCAATGAATTGTCTGTACGTATATATATATATATATATATATATATATATATATATATATACGTGTGTGTGTGTGTGTGTGTGTCTACATGATGTTAGCCTAAACAACAGTCTTTCATTGAATGAACTTTAATTATCATTGTAGCACCTGCTTTCCAAGAACAGCAGAGGACCGTAATAATAATGCCGAAAATCGAATCTAGACTTAGCCACTGAAATCTGAAATGGACTTAAGGAAAGATTTTCTTTTTATCGTAATGCATTTAACTTGGAAGATGCTGATTAGCACTTTGTCCTTCAAGTGAGAGGAGTGAGATGTAAGGAAATACTTCCGTGCTTGACGTCACATGAATGAAATTCTGTCCATCGTAGCATTATGTTTGTTCTGTGCTCTGAACAGTAAGCGGTTATCCGTTTCTTACAAGTTCAGTGTTATAATGGCTAATATTTATTAACTCACGTCTTAATGTTCGCTAAACAAATAGTTTTTTTTTTCATTCCTGGAGAACTTGCAGTTTATGTCCAGCCAAATGGTTACGATTAATCAAACATAAACAAAGTAAACTTGTCATGTCTTTGGCGTCGAAAAATTGAGTTCGATTCCGACGGAGCTGATGTGTTTCGGATTCCATGTTAATCAGTAGGTCCGATCCTTGCTGTCGAAGGAGAAGTTAAATCAAAATCAGAAACTTTCTGAGTTCGAAAAGTTTGTTTGAAAAATTTGATTCGAATTTTTTCAATTTGAAACGTTTGAAAAATAAGTTTATAAGTTTAATTCAAAAAAAGTTTAATTTAAGAATTTAAATTTTACAAAATTTAAAATTTTAGTTTGAAATTTGACTCGAAAATTTTAGTTTCAACTTTCTAGCTCTAAAATTTGGTTTCAACTTATTTTGGTTGAAAAAATTTGATTTCAAGTTTCGAAATTTTTAGTTTAAACTTTCTAGTTCTAAAATTTGGATTCAACTTCTTTTGGTTCGAACATTTTGATTTCATGTTTCCAAAAATTTAGTTTACATTTCTATTTAAAAAAATTCAGTGTGAAATTGTTTGATTTCAAAAAAACGAAATCGGAATTTTTTTTCATTTCATTTTTTGTACGAAATTTTTAATTTTCCAAAATTTGTTTCGAAAACTTTTATTTCGAAAATGTCAGTTTGATTTTTTTCTTTGATTTGAAAATTCGAATTCAAAAAAATTATTCAAGTTTTTTTTGTTCGAAAAGTTTAGTTTGATGATTTTAATTCGAAAAAAAATCCAGTTTCAATATTTTTGATTTTAAACTTTTGAGTTCTTGAAATTTTAGTTTCAAATTTTCACTTGAACTTTTGTAATAATTGGAAATTAGTGAAGACTCAAAATTTAATCGAATAGTTAAAAACCGTTTATGTATTAATCGAATAGTTAAAAACCCTTTGTTTGTTAATCGAATTGTCAAAAACCGTTTATGTGTTAATCGAATAGTTGAAAAACGAATAACCTTTGACTGTTAACCGCGAAACAATTCCCTCTTTGCACTCACTGAAAAAGTTTGGCTAAAATATTTTGAGATGATGATTTTAACTTAACCGTCAATGTTATTTAAGATATAAAGTACATGAACTAACAACATGACCAAGAAGATAACCTTAAAGTATCGTGTTTCTCTCTTATCAAAAAGCTTAAAAGGAGTGCATTAAGGTACGCATATCCTCATTATATGTAAATAAAGTGACAGCAAACTCTACTTTGAAGAGCTCACAGTACGTCTATGTAGAGCATAAATCCTAAACAGTACAAGAATTTAAGTTAATATCTAAGTCACATAAGCTCTCATCGAAAATCAAACTCATGACCTTCGGAGACTAAATCTAGACAGTGCATGCCTATAACGCAATAAATAGAATACATGAGGTTAGAAAACTTCCCAAATTATATCATTAGCAATTTTGGGTGGTCAAATACTAAAATTAGATCTGGAGACCATGACTGGTTCTGCCAAATTAACCCACAATCATGAAATTGATGTGTTCGTTCATGCACCTATGCCTTATAAAAGTCCATACTCATGACGTCATTATTATTTATTCACGAACGGAAACGAAAGGTAGTAACTAGGTTGAGCTCATCACTTCCCTCTTTTACCTTCTCTAGGAATGAATGTATTCTTTCAAAGTAAACCATTGTTTTGTCGTAAGAAATAACTCCTCAATGTTATCTCGTTACATAAGTATGATTAATCGTTATTACAATGAACCAGTCAGATTTAAGCAAAAAGTAAATGTGACGTCAATTATTTTAATCTACAGCCAAAACGAGAGGTACTAACTAGATCCAAAATAACCTCATCTCATCCCTTTTTCCTTCTCAAAGAATTAATATATCTTTCCAAAGTAAACCATTACACACTATTTGACAAACACCGTACTTGCTCGAACAAACAATGCCAACGATACTGCGACATATGATTATAAGTCAATGGAGAAAGAAGATTTTTAAATCTTTTCAACAGTTTTATTTAATCCACAAACGAATACAATATAAATTACTGTAGTTAACCAGGTCCGGGATCGCCCCTCCCCCTATTTTATGCGTCTCAAATAAATGTAAGCTTTCCTGGACACAGTTATTGACAATTGAATATCGTGGTTCGAGTCCCATAATTTCCATTAATAAAACTAAACCTTAACCAAAAGTTAAGTATACCCTAACCAAAAGTATCATAAAACATACAGGTGGTGCAGGATGTTATATATAGTCGCACTTTAAGTTCAGAAAATTATAGGATTTACAACTGTAACTTACGTTTTTAAGTACGAAATATTTGTTCTTCTTTCTCTTTCTTTCTATGTGTGTAATTTCTCATTTCATAACACAAATTTTTTTGCTACAAAATCTTTGGTATTCAACTGCAAATATTCCTTTCAATTATGTTGAATGTCAATACAAATATTTCTTTTCTTTTCTTTTTTTTTCTTTTTTTAGAGAATATTAAATATATTTTGTTATGTTACGAAAAAAATTAACGTAGATCATATTTCGCGAAACCGTGATTTGTACACTCCGCATCAAAAAATGTGACAGATAACGCCTTGCAGTTAGGCCACCCAACATACACCTCCTTATACCATAATAATGTCAAGTAAAGAAACCCCCTCTCTCTCATCCTTTCTTCTCTCCCATACTAAAATTAGCTAACAACATGAGCGCAATTCTTGTTTCAAACTACACATGTATTAGTTTCGATAAAATGAAATAACAAAACCAGGACAAAACAATATTCATAAGTTGATGTAGGGAGAAACTGAAACACACACAATGAAAAATAGAAACCAATAGATTTCTATTACACAGAGATTCACAAACGAGGCAGAGAGAGAGAGAAGAGAAGAGAAGAGAAGAGAAGAGAAGAGAAGAGAAGAGAAGATAAGAGAAGAGAAGAGAAGAGAAGAAGAAAAATAAAAGGGAGAACAGATAAAACTGTGGATTTCAAACGTCGTAAGAAAAGAACCTAATATTATAACGTTATGTTTCCAGAAATCCAACAGTAATATAGAAATAACGTTTGTTTTTACATATTTTTCAGAACTATTCGAATATATAGAGGATGCTTTAAACATTCATTACATCACTTTCATAATTTATAGCATACTCAATTTCAAGTAGAACTCTAGATCTCCGAGACACATCTGGGATAATGTCAAAAATTTAACACACATGCTTTGTTTCGATTGCAAATTCGGTAGTGTTCATTCGACGTACTGTTCCAGAATACATTCAAATATACCCAGTAGATAGCGTTGGTCATATCCTCCATTTCGGACTACTAATGCAAACTGAACAAAAAAGCAAAAAAAAAAAAAAATTGGAAATAGGAAAAAAAAACGAAACAAAAAGAAAAACAAAGAAAGAATGAGAAAATTGAAGAGTTCTATTTTACTGCTAAATTTCTATCAGAAATACCCTATATTAAAAGTTCAAACTCTATAGTAACGAAAAGTTACAAATGTTGGAAAGGAAAAGTTTATATTCCTCATAGATGTAGCATGTTTGAAATTTCAACGTGAAGAAAACACATTGAATTATAGGATGGAAACAAATTTTGTGTCGAACTAGTATAAATAAAATGTTGTTTTCAAATAACCAAAGAGTTACCATTTTCTAGTCTTTTCCGAAGATTTACCTCTTCCGAACATCCAGCATTGATTTTATCTCTTCCGAATATAACGTAATTTGCACAGATAAAATGAACACGCTAAGAGCTCAAACGGATCATCGTGTCAGTCGGATAATGTTGGTTAGGTATAGACCACCACTGGGTCGAAAATTCAAATCTGTAGTGACCCGGTGATTCGACTGAGACTCGGTAACCCAGAGGATAAAAAAGAGATTTTACTTATTCCCTTGCGTTTAAAGAGTATTTCTGTCAGAGATGACCAGGACTGGTGATATTATCCTCAGAGCAAGTAAAACACGACGCCGAAATTAACAGTTAATTAGATTCTCCAGACCAGGTATATCGAGCTCTAGCTCCGTTTGAACTTTGGAACGTGAAGGACGTGTGTGTGAGAGAGGGAGGGACGGGGAGACGTGAAAGATGCAGAAACAGGGTAGGGAAACGTCAAGACAGAGAGACGGGGATGAATATAAATATGAAACATACTTATCATTGCAGTGTATGATATAGAACACACACACTGTTCATTTGAATTATCGCCAGTGATGCCTTGTAAACTCTCCATCAGAAGATAAATCTCTGCAGCCATTATTTTATGCGAACAAATCATACTATCTTATGGGGAATCGAACCTAGAGTTTCTATTTGATAGTCTGGCACGTTACCACTACACCACCGATTGCTTTAGCCAAACTTTGTTTAACAAATGGTGTTGTGTTTCTTTCTGAGAATGATAACACGAAAAGTGTATACTGCAGATCAATGATGTATTTGGAATGTCCTGGTAATTCCCTTGCCCTTTCCCAACCAGCATTAGTAAATCGTCTCAATCATGATACAAGTGTTTCCTTGCACATTCTTATGTATTGTTTGTCCAGTATATGTTGATTCTTCACAATCACTTTGTAAAAAGTTTAACTTCGGAGTGAACAGGATTTGAACCTACGTTCGATGGCTCTATTATTCATAAGGCCATTATGTTACCCCTACACTCTCATGCCATCTGAAGTTTCAAGCTAAATAGTACTTACTTTAGCCCTGATCTTTGGAACGAACCGGTTTCTTCCTGTAACGTTATTTTCACGAAAGAGCACAACGAAATTGATTTATTCGACGGCCTAGAGTGACATGAGTATCCACTTATAAAGGAAAAACAAACAATCGAGAAAAAATAAAGAAATAAAACATATTTTGCAGTAATTTCGCCATGCAAGTTCAAAAGTACGCCAGTAATATAATAATAATAATAATAATAATAATAATACTAATAATAATAATAATAATAATAGACTACTATACTGTGAATGTGAATATTTATTATTATTATTAATATTACTATTATTATTATTATTATTATTATTATTATTATTATTATTATTATTATTATTATTATTATTATTATTATTATTCACGCACTTTCGAACTTGCATGTCGAAATTATTGCAAAATATGTTTTATTTCTGTAATTTTTCCTGAATTGTATTTCCTTTATTAGTGGGGAGTAATTTCTCTCTTGGCCGTCGAATAAGTCATCTCGTTGTGTACTTTGGTTCGTTCCAAATATCAGGGCTAAAGTAAATAATATTTAGCTTGTAATTTCAGATGGCATGATAGTTTAGGGGTAACGTAAAGTCCTTATGAATAATAGAGCTGGTGAACGTAGGTACGTTTCATACCTCCAATGATAAGTATGTTTCATATTTATATTCGTTCCCCTCCCTCTCTGTCTTGACGTTTCCCTATCCTGTCTTTGCATCTTTCACTTGTCCCCCTCTCTCCCTCTGTCACACACACGCGCTTCAGGTTCCGAAGTTCAAACGGAGCTAGAGCCCGATATACCTGGTCTGGAGAATCTAATTAACTGTTAATTTCGGCGTCGTGTTTTACTTGCTCTGGGGATAATATCTCCAGTCCTGGTCATCTCTGACAGAAATACTCTTTAAACGCAAGGGAATAAGTAAAATCTCTTTTTTATCCTCTGGGTTACCGAGTCTCAGTCGAATCACCGGGTCACTACAGATTTGAATTTTCGACCCAGTGGTGGTCTATAACCTAAAAAACATTATCCGACTGACACGATGATCCGTTTGAGCTCTTAGCGTGTTCATTTTATCTGTGCAAATTACGTTATATTCGGAAGAGATAAAATCAATGCTGGATGTTCGGAAGAGGTAAATCTTCGGAAAAGACTAGAAAATGGTAACTCTTTGGTTATTTGAAAACAACATTTTATTTATACTAGTTCGACACAAAATTTGTTCCCATCCTATAATTCAATGTTTTCTTCACGTTGAAATTTCAAACATACTACATCTATGAGGAATATAAACTTTTCCTTTCCAACATTTGTAACTTTTCGTTACTATAGAGTTTGAACTTTTAATATAGGGTATTTCTGATAGAAATTTAGCAGTAAAACAGAACTTTTCAATTTTCACTTTCTTTCTTTATTTTTTTCTTTTTGTTTCGTTTCTTTTTCTTTTCTTTTTTCTTTTTAGCTTTTTTGTTCAGTTTGCGTTAGTAGTCTGAAATGAAGGATATGACCAACCTTATCTACTGGGTATATTTGAATGTATTCTGGAACAGCACGTCGAATGAACACTACCGAATTTGCAATCGAACCACGCGGAAACAAAGCATGTATGTTAAACTGTTGACATTATCCCAGATTTGTGTCGTAGATCTAGAGTTCTACTTGAAATTGAGTATACTATCCATTATGAAAGTGATGTAATGAATGTTCAAAGCATCCTCTATATATTCGAATAGTTCTGAAAAATATGTAAAAACAAACGTTATTTCTATATTACTGTTGGATTTCTGGAAACATAACGTTATAATGTTAGGTTCTTTTCTTACTACGTTTGAATTCCACAGTTTTATTTGTTCTCCTTTTTTCTTTTTCTTCTTCTCTTCTCTTCTCTCTCTCTCTCTCTCTGCCTCGTTTGTGAATCTCTGTATAATAGAAATCTATTGGTTTCTATTTTTCATTGTGTGTGTTTCAGTTTCTCCCTACATCAACTTATGAATATTGTTTTGTCCTGGTTTTGTTATTTCATTTTATCGAAACTAATACATGTATAGTTTGAAACAAGAATTGCGCTCATGTTGTTAGCTAATTTTAGTATGTGAGAGAAGAAAGGAGGAGAGAGAGGGGGTCTCTCTACCTGACACAATTATAGGATAAAAAGGTGTATATTGGGTGGCCTAACTGCAAGGCGTTATCTGTCGCATTTTTTTATGCGGAGTGTACCCAGCCTAAAATTTAGGGAAAGCGATTGTACGAAATGTCTAATCGTACTGTGAACATTTCAAACATCTTGTGAATGATTAGTACTCTTTATCTCATTTTATCTTTGAAAGTTCAGTTTAATCCACAATCAATCGTTCATTGAGAACTTTAGCACGAAATTACAATTTTCTATTGTCAAACATTTCCCGAGACCTGGTGAAAGCCTAGAAACAGTTAATGTCTCTTTCCGATCCCATGGTAATTATAATTTGCATGGTTTGAAAACAACATTTACACTAAACTTCCATTTTCCTACGTCCAATGGTTTCAGAGATCTCATTCAAGGTGAGTAAAAGTTCAATTATTCTTTGCCTCTCTCTTATAGAGGCCAAATTGTCATACCTACTACTACTTCATATGTTGTATCGCATAAGAGATAAGGTCACAACGTAAAGAAAAGTTTGAGAGAGAGGGAGCTATAACCAGTAGTTAAATAAAACGTACGGATAATAACACTACACTTTCACGCTTCCACTTCTGAAATTAATTCGTTGTGACGCAATTCATACTTAATGAATTATGTATGAAATATGAATGAAATTATAATAGGCATTTTTGAATTTTGGACCGAAAAATTAACATTCTCGAGGGTAAAGTACTTTTTATATTTCTTTAAATGATAAAGTACTTTCCATATTATAGAGTTATTAATGAATTATCTGTACATGAACAAGCTGATATGCCCGTTCTTCGCACAGGAAGATTACGTTTATAGGAAATATTTTAATTTGTTTCCTCCTTAGAACATTTATTTTAGTGAAAGTGTAATGTTAAAAATACAGACGATACTCGTCTCATGGTTTAAGTATTAAAACACCATACCCCCACAGAATTTGATTTGTGTTTAATGAAATTTATATGGAAAAATAAAAACAGCTTGAAGTGGGTACAATGTATCTTCCAAAAGTAATTTCAAACAGATCAGATGTTTGCTCGGCCCTGAAAACTATAAACCCGACAAAAAATAATTTTTGACACATTATTTTTCACATTCTGCACTTCATACTCTTCAAATAAGGATGAGTTTGGATTTAAACGGCATTGGGAGTGTCACTAATGATTTCTGCGAATCCAAAAAGTATGGATTCGACGCTAATATGTCATTTTTAATTCTTTTACAGAATTTTTCCTTTGTATATTGCTAACGTGGACTGCATTTCAACTTAAATATAATCTGGAATGTTATTATTTATCTAAGCGACCCCGAAAACTATGCATTCGACACTAAATCGGTCGTTTCTTATGAGTTTTATGTCTACTCCTCCTTGTATGGATACTTAGAGGGGTCTTCCCCCCACTGCCACCAATTAAGTTAGCGACATTGAAAACTAATGATTCAACACCATCTTGCCTTCCCGGGTGCCAATGAGAGCTTAAATAGGATTTAAAGGGCATCGAGAGTGTCATTATTAATCGAAGAGACCCCGAAAGCTGTGAATTCGACACTAATGTCAGTTGTTTTCTACCATTTTATAAGAGTAATAGGGGTCTCTTACCCCAACTGTGGACTCAACAGTAGCATAGCTCATTTTCAATTATTTTTGCATGTCAGTTCCCCTCCTCAGGAGTACTAATGAGTGCTGAATTTGGATTTCAACGTGATCAAAAGTGTCACTTAATCTTAAGAACCTCGAAAACTACTAATTCGACTGTTCTCGATCATTTTTATATGTCACCACTTCTCTTCCCCCATGTTGGATGGCTGAATTTGGATTTATACATGATCGGAAGTCACCGTTCATCACAGCGACCACTAAAACTACGGATTCGGCACTAATATAGATCATTTTTGTCGATTTTATATATATCCCCTTTCCCCTCCCCATGTTGCTTGGCACGTCGATCGAAGTGTCACTGTCCATCTCATCTACCCCGAAAACTATTTATTTGACACTAATATTGGTCATTTTTAAAAATCATTTTATCTATTTCCTCCCTCCCATTTCCCAAGTTGCGGGGATGAATTCGGATGTAAGCGGGATCGGAAGTGTCACTGTTCATCTCAGCAAACCTGAAAACTATGAATTCGACACTGATATCGGTCATTTTCGATCATTTTGCAACATTTTTCTCCTCTCCTTCCCCTAGGTTCAACCGTCAAAATTATATAAAAAAATATTAGGCCCGAACCTGATCTATATTGAAAATTTGATCGTGATCGATCGGGTGGTTTAAGAGTGATGAAGTCACAGAGACACTCACTTTCGTTTTCATTTTTTAAATATATCTATTCCGTACTCCGTCCCCTACATTGGATCGTGAAAGCGAAACGATGAAAACAATACCAGCCCCGAACCTTGTCTATGTTGAAAATTTGATGGAGATTGGTCGGGTGGTTCAAGAGTTATTAAGGTTTATTTATTTTGTATATTTTCCTCCTCCTCCCCCTCTCCTAAGATACACCATCATAGTAAATAGACAAAAACACTCCCAGACCTGAAATTCATCAATGTTGAAAGTGGGGTGTTTCAAGAGATTAAGGGTCACAAACATTGTCACATACAAATAAAATTGTTGGAGCTTTCTTCGAAAATTTGTCAAATTGTGATTTTCATTGTCCAGTAAACTACATCTCTTTTCGGGCTGGGGTAGGAAATTTCGACCCTCTGATGAAACTTACATAAATCCTAAGCTTAAAGTTAGTTTTGGATTTGTAGAACGATATAGTATGTACAGAAATGTACACTCATGTCCAAAATTATTGTCGCATATCTATAAATATGTTGTTGTAGGAATATAATTTGATAACGAATTCGCCCGGTATTTCTTATAATGTTAGTATGTGTATAATCGGCAAAGACATGTTTGTGGCAAATTTCATGTCAAAAGAGCAGTAAATAAGAACAATAAAACGAAAATAAAACATTCTCGTCCATTTAGCAACATTTTGTTTTACTCACTCTAATTTTCGTATTTATAATTCTTCTCCTATGAAATTTACCACAAATATACCTTTCCCGATTATACACATAGTATCGGTATTAAAAGTACCTTGGAAAATCATTATAAATTATATTTATACAAGAAAACAGTTATAGATATGCGACAATCATTTTGGACATGCGTGTACATACATCAGGGTGAACATATGGACAAACATCCAAACATTTTTTTTCGGCATGCAGAAAGCATGAACAAATCTCGAATTCTTTTTGAAATCTCGAATTCTTTTTCTTTCACGACCGCCATACTTTCTTCTGCATTATCGTCGCACAAACGTAAAATTGAGAAGGAAGTTAATTTAATTTAATGTCACAACCGTAAGACCTTTATTAAGTTTATAAAAAGAGACTGACCTGTGTTTGATACTAAACGCTCAAGATATTGAATTTTAGCAACTGAATTATACAATAAACATATTTTTCGTTTGTATAAGAGTCCTATAAAGAGAAATTGAAGATATTATAAACTATACGGTTAAAGGTAAAATGGATCATTTATTTTAATTCTTTTCACTTTTCCGAGGAGAAACATTTTCCAGGCATCTCTTTAATTCCTATAAAGCCAGAGTGGCAGTCTATTTAATTAGAAACCTCGAGGGAAAGAAAGGGATTTTGTCTAGCTGCTCACACTCACTACCATTACCTTTGTTTCTCCTTTCTGGAATTAGATGTCGAGAAAAATATCACGGATAATCTTCATTAGAGAGAAATAAGCAAATTACTTAGAAACAATTAACTGATTATTTCTTTATATCCTATTACATTAGGGACAGGATGCTGTTTCACAGAAAACCTAATTTGCTGTATTAGTCATTTAGAAAAATGCAATTTCTTTCTTTCTTTCTTTTTCTTAGGTGAATTCAAAAGTCTACAAACCTTTCAGTATTTTTATCGGATTTATTTTGATTTAATGTTCTTTATACTCATTTAGTAATGGCTACATGGAATTGGCTGAGAACATTAGCATTCTCTTTGCAACATAGCTATAAATTAAATGTGGATGCAATTATTAAGGATATATCGTCGCATGAGAACCAGAAAAACGTAACTGCACTTTCGTAGGTAAGGCGAGAGGACAAAAATATTGTTTTCTTAGAAAGATGTTTTTTAATAAAGTGGTAAATGAGCGGCGTTACAACAGATGATCGACAAGGAGAACAGATGGCGTTACGTTCCATTTACATTAAGTGGGGCTTTCAAAATTACGTCCAAACACGAAGAATACGACAACGGCATTTTTGGAGTTACCTTCCTCTGGTTCTCATGCAACGATATGTGATAAGTGATCTTCTGTTATCACTGATTGCTCGTGATTGATAAGTGGTGAGACAAATACTAACTGTAGTAACTGGTGATATAAATAGAGTTGTAGTAAGATTGGTTGCCTGTGACTGATAAACGGTGAGATAACTAATGTAAGCTTCTACTCGTTAACCCTCTGACTACCAGGTGGGTCCATTCTTGTCTTATATTGCTTAGGTGTTGTTTCATTTTTGTAAGTCACGTGATAGGTTTACTAATTTATAGCACTTATCCCCAAGTGGGTCCATTGGACACTGAGCTTTATAGAGTGCAAACATTTTTTTTTTCTCAAATTTCAGCTCCGGTTGAAGTTGTGTATTGTAGATGCAGCATTAGCGGTTTAGTGCTCTCCTAGCTGTTATGGTGAAGCTAGAAATAAATATGAGGGCTGGAGAGAAGACATGGCAACATTGTTTATCCCCCTTCAAGGAGATTTGTTCCTACTCCTATTGACAACACATGTAGAGGGTGTATGGAGCTATACAATGCGTATGGCGGCGCTAGTGTAGGTGCTACAGTGATAGTAGTAGTGTGTGTTGAATGTAAGTTGTCAAATCAGACCGTTCTAAAGGAGGTGTTTTCCAAGTTAGAACAAGGTGCATGGATAAAAATCAAAGTGGCCCGAAAAAAAAACGTCAAGGGAAATCACTCTGGACTACGTGAAGCATGTGGTAAAGACGCATTGCGGTATCAGACTGCGTTAATTTGTGTTGCAGCGTTTCGTGCAGGACGTGATAGTATGCAACAGAAACCAGGTGGAGATCGAAATGAGTTAGGAAACAGAAATTAATTCAATCTTTGCTGCATGGGGACAGGAGGTGGACTTCAAAAGAGAATTGGCTAATGAGGTAGGAACATCCCACACTACAGTATTGAATTTGTTGGACAATATCCTTGGTTTCCGAAAAAAAAAATCATGCTGGTGGGAACTGCACTACTTTACAGGCGTTCAAACAGTGGCACATATACGACCTTGCTGGTGATCATTTAGCACTTTACAGACGAGAAGGTCACGTGTCCCGGAATAGGATTATCGCACTTGCTGAAATATGGGCGCGCTCGTTTGAGCCAGAATTTAAGCGCCAATTCAATGAATGGGGCCACCCATCATTGCTCCGACCCAAGAAGCTGCGCCAGCATGAAATTAATTGTAACTTAGGGGAAACATGAAAGTGATGCTAATAGTAGCATACGACGTACGTGGTGTCATATTAAGGCATGCAATCCCTCCGAACCAGTCCGCAAATACAGTCTACTAGCACAGGTTTCTGGAACAACATCTTCGTCCTGCACTGCGCAGAAAACGACCCATCTTTATAAGAGATCCATCCATTGTTTTGCATGACATGGCCCGTTGTCACAACGCAGTTCCTGTCAGAAACCTGTTTGCACTATGGGAGTAGGAGGTTCTAGAGCACATACCCTATTCACCGGACATGAATCCATGTCACATTCATTTGTTCTCTAAAATGAAAGAACCACTGCGATTTTGTGAAAACTCTTTGGGAAATTTTAGGTAATTTAATTGTTTGTTACATAGGAATACATTTCTGACGTCTACATTTCAATATTAGGTATCTTAGTATTTGTTACTTCATAAATAACAATATACTTTATTTTCCTTAAAGAGAGAAAAACATTAAATGCAAGTGTATTTCATTGAAGCTCTAGTTAATAAAAATTGCGCCTCTCTTCCAAAAGTGAACATATTGGCTAGAAAAAGAAAAGAAAAGAAAAAAAGAAAAAAATCGCCGTGGGTCCATTGGACTCGGTTGGTATTGAAAGGTATAAAATTTTCTCTGTGGTTCCAGTGTTAATTGCGCGTCACTAATAAATGGTGAAACAAATAATAGCAGTAGTAATTGGTGACTCAAATAGTAGTTGTAGTAATTTTGGTTCTTTTTGACTGATACCCGGTGAGGTAAATGAGCTATCATCCTTAGTTGGTCGTCACTGATAAATGGTGAGACAAATAGTAACAGTAGTAACTAGTGAGACAAATAGTAGTTGTCGTAACATCGGTTGTCTGTGACTGATAAACGGTGAGGTATGTTAGCTTCTATTATCCCTAGTTACTCGTGATTGAACTTGTGTTATCCTTGGTTGCTCCTGATAAGAACATCCCACAGTCCATCCGCCCTTAAAGGTTTAAGTGTTCGCAACATTGAATCTAAATAGTAAAGACTATGAGCAAAAAGGCAAGATTAAGTCAGTATGCAGCAACGTTCGTATCGATGAAACCTGATAATTCATGCCTATGAAAGTTTAACCCACTGATTCACTCTTCGAAACTGCTCGGACTAGAACTTTAAAATTTTAGTAATACGGTATGCATTTTGTAGTATTATTGACTATATATAGCACTGGGATTTGCGAAATTTGACTCCTAAGAGACGGAAAAAGGTTAGGTCTTATTGATCCTTTGTTGTTCACTAGTTCTTTGAGGGCGTCGATCACAATAATTCGCATCTAATAAACATGTTTTCCTTAACACTAGACTAGGAATAGTACGGAGTTATCAAAATAAGGAAATACATTTTGAGAATTCTATTATTTCCTTCAAACCAACGTACGTCAAACGAAAAGTGCTAATTATATGTTTATTTTCTTGCATCAGAAAATTATAGTTTTTATTCATTTGTACGAATTATATACGATCGGCGCGGTGGAAAAAAAAAGAAACGCTGTAGTAACACGCTAACACATTTGCTAACTATAGCTAAGCTAATGTAATTGTTGTGCGCAAGCAAGTGATTTTAAAGTATTATCAGTTTCTTTTCATGTATGAATCTTGTTCTAAAAAGTAAAGGCAAGAGTTCTCTTATTTAAATCCACAGTCATCCGTTACGAAAAGAATGTAACTTCACCTAGGATTTTTCCAAATAGTAGTGGAGTTTACGTGATTCATTACTTCAAGATATTTTGATATTCCTGCGAAAAGTATTCGTTTAGTTTCGTATATTTTTGTGCGTAGTATAAGTAAATCTTTAAGAGAAATGCAACGAAATACAAACAACAAGTGCTATGTATACTAGAGATAAGTACAGGTTTATTTTATTTAATATTACTGTACTGTGTTGTGTTGAAAGTTGTGCTATAACTGTGATACTTTAGAGTATTATCTACAAAATATAGCTTTGTAAAGTTCAACGTACGCTATTTAGTACTAACATTTGTGTCCGTAAGTCTACTAATAAATATACAAATGAATCCCTCTATATTTAATGGTCATTTCACTCAAGTAACATACAACTCGTAAGTTTATCGATCATCAGGTCGTCAGATTCAACATTGGAGGTGTATATTCCTAGTCTTATTAACAATTATTATGGAAACGTTGTTATTTGTTGTTATTTCAGGTGAGGAAACGTAGTTTACTTTTGCATGTTTGTGATGGTAAGAAAAAATCGGTTTACACAAGTTGAGCCCACTTCGAATTTATTGACTGTTACATATATATATATATATATATATATATATATATATATATATATATATATATATATATATATATATGTGTGTGTGTGTGTGTGTGTGTGTGTGTATGTATGTGTGTGTGTGTGTGTGTGTGTGAATCTAAACAACAAAATTAAACATATTAACTTTCCTAATCCACTTTACGTAACACATCACATAAATATAGTAACGACCAGTGAATTCTGTACAACTAATACCTGATAAATATCCCAAACATATAAGGTATACACAAAGTGAGTCAAATGACCTAAGTTCCCCTTCTTTTACCGAAACGGAGAGGCTATAGTCACTTAAAACTTCATCATTTACATCGTGATAAAGGTTGTATCTTTGAAGATACATTGAACACCACTCTTAAATAGGTCATATTTGATTTGTTTATACTAGTTTATATCTATCAATTCCTTAATATCCAATTTCTGTAATTCTATTCTAATTTTATAGTCTTGCATTTGATCAAATTATATTCTTACAACAACATATTTATAGATATGCGACAATAATTTTGGACATGAGTGTACATTTCTGTACATACTATATCGTTCTACATATTCAGAACTAACTTTAAACTTAGGATTTATGTAAGTTTCATCAGAGGGTCGAAATTTCTTACCCCAGCTCGAAAAGAGATGCATTTGAAATGCAAGACTACAAAATTAGAATACTGCAGTGTGAAACTACGGCAGATTTTCAAACTATGCGAATTCAATACTCAAACTTGAAGTACTAGATCCGTAACTACTTGAATATAGTAATAAGATAGAACATATTCCTTGGACGCTGAATGCATTTCTAAAAACCATTACTTGCTATCTCTTACTGCTTTTGTTCTATGGGCAATAATATTGAAAGCGGGAGAGTTAATTGATGTATGTCATTTTCAGTTGCAAAATGAATTCAGAGGCGAAACATATTTTTGTGGTACTGAAGCTGTAAGAAAAAAAATCACTACATCCGTTCTATCCATTATGCGAGCAGTGTTGTAACCTTCTTGTTCACATCAACCCTAGGTTGGTGGGCAACATGGAAGTTTTAAAACTTTTCTTTCACCTGGGAGAGCTGTTTTATACTTTGATAAGGTCTATTCTTCGTAACTGCATCTAGATATTCTATTCTTGGTCTTCTTCTTCCTGTTTTTACTTCTGCCTTTCCCTCTATCAGAACGGTGATCCAGAGTGCCGAATAAGATGACCAAGCACGCTGTTTCTTCTTTTTCCTATTATCTTCATGATCTGTCGTTCTTCAGCTTCCTTTAGTACGTCTTCACTCCTTTCCTTTCGGGCCATTATATGCGCATCACTCTTCGCTAACACCACATTTCAAATGCTTCCAGCTTGGATATTTCAGCTTTTCTCAATGTCCACCTGTCTGATCCGTAAAGCGCCACGCTCCATACCAGTGTCTTAATAAATCGTTTACGAACGTCCAGCGACACATTTCTTGATTTTAGTAGTCCCCTTTTCCTATAAAGTGCTTGTTTAGCCTGCGCTATTCTAGAACTTACCTCTTTTACACTTCTTCCGTCAGAGGATATTAGACTTCCTAAATAGAGGAACGTTTTAACGTCTTTAATTTTCTCTCCATCTAACCATACGTTTGTCTCTTCCTGTCCTGCTCTTGTGCACTTTATCACTTTGTTTTTCTTCTTACTTATCTTCAGTTTGTATGTTTTTTCCAGTTGGTCGTTCAGGTTTGAAAGTGCTTCCTGCAAGTCCTTTTCGTTGTCCGCTATCAATGCTATGTCATCAGCAAACCTTATTGTGCTGAAAGCCTGACCATTTACATTTACGCCTTTCCCGTTTTTATCAAAGAATTCTTTCATAGCTTCTATGTAGACGCTGAACTGTAGAGGTGAAACTCCACATCCTTGCATTACGAATTTACTTATTTTTGTTTCTTTTTGATCTCTTCTTATTACAGCTGTCTGGTTTCTATAAAGTTGGTATATTGTTCCTCTGTCTCTGTAATCCGCTTTCAGATTCTTTAACGCTCTGCACATGATACTCCAATCTAAGTTGTCAAAAGCTTTCTCTATACTGTATCTACAAACGCTATCACAATTGGTTTCTTTATTCTTGTGTGCTGTTCCATGACCAACCGTACACTCAGTATTACTTCCCTTGTTACCCTCTTCCTCCTGAATCCAAACTGGTTCTCCGATAGCCTTTCTTCGACTTTCCTTTTTATTCGTTGTGCGATAATTTTGCACAGTATTTGTGATGCACGAGAAAGCAAACTTAACGTCCTGCGTTCTTCGCATTTTCTTCGCCTTTTCGCTTCGGGATAGGTACATATGCTTTTCTCGAACTCTTGGTATTTTCCCCGAGATGTGCATTTCATTAAAAAGATTAAATAGTTTCTTCGCTGTTGCTATTCCGAGATTCTTGATCACTTCCGTTGGTATTTGATCTATTCCTGGGGCTTTATCATGTTCCATTTTTGTCAAAGCCTTTCAAATTCGCAAATTCATTTTCATTGACATCTTCTTCCTTCTCTATCTCTTCTTCGTTCACTCTGTCTCCTTTGTAGAGTTCTTCAATGTATTCCTTCCATCTTCTTGCTATCTGCTCCTCTTCTATTAGCGCTGTCCCGTCGCTGTCTACGATACTGCCTGTGCATTTCTTTTTCTCACCGAACTGTTTTCTAACCTTTCTATACGCCGTTTCTGTATTGCCTTTGACTATATTTTCCTCAATTTCTTTGCAGAGGTTGTTTATCCAGTTTTCTCTGGCCTTATTTACTCCTTTGTTGATGTGATTTCTGCACCTTCTGTATTCCTCTTCTTTGTTTGTCTTGAACTCTTTTCTTTGCTCCATCGTTTCCAATATTTCTGATGTTATCCAGGTTTACATTGGGTTATTGTTCCTCTTACTATGTACTCGTCGCCAGATTTTGTAATCTATGCTCTCTTGGCTTCCCATTTCGAGTCGATGCAATCACCTGCTAAAGCTACCTTAGACGTCTCTTTGTCTGTCGCATTTGCAAATTCCCTTTTCATGTTTTCATCTCTTCTTAGCTTCACTCTGTTCCATCTTTTGTTTCGTGCTACCACTTCTTTTCTCTTTAGTCGGAGTGGGCTTTTCATAAAAACTAAATTATGGCCTGAGTCAACGTCTGCTCCTGGGTAACACTTACTCTTCTTCACTTGGTTTCTAAATGCTTGTTGGACCTGTATATAGTTTATTTGCTATTTATCTTTGTCTACTAGTCTTATCCATGCATATCATATTCTTAGTGGTTGTTTGAAGAGAGTGTTCGTTACAGTCAAATTATGGCTTTTACAGAACTCATCTAATCGTGCATCTTTTGCATTTCTTTCTCCTAGGCCGAAATTCCCAGTTACATTATCTTCTTTGCCTTCGCCGACTACTGCGTTTCAGTCACCCATGATGATTAAATTGTCCTGGTCTTCAACTTTCATCAACATTTCTATTTGCTCATAGGTTTCTTCTACTTCCTCATCTGTATAACTTGATGTGGGCATATATACTTGGATTATCGTGATATTACTCGGTTCGGTTGCTAATTTCAACATTACTATCCTTTCTTTGTATCTCCAGCTGCCTATCACTTTCTGTCCTATATTCTTATTCACGACGAAACCGACTTCTGCTGTACCATTTACAGCTCCTAAGTAAATCTTTCTAAAGTCCCCGCTCCACATGTTTTCTCCATGAGGCCACCTAACTTCTCTGATTCCCAGGATACGTATCTTCATGCGTTCCATTTCTTTCTTCAGGTTTTCCAGTTTTCCACACTGTAACAGCGATTCCACTTTCCAGGTTCCTATCCTGCAGGAGTTTCGTTTGATGACGACCGAGGAGGCCCTGCTGCATTTCCCTCCACTGGCGGGGACGACCGTGTAAGATGAGTACAAAGATAAAAATGCAATATTTTGTTGTTATAATAAATTATGGATACGAATATTAAATTAATAAAATTAGAGAAACTCACCTCGTATAAAAAAAGTTTAAAAAAATAAAATGTTATCGATAGTAAATTTGAGAAATCGTTAAATTTTCAATTTTCGTGTATTTTATGAATAGGATAACGACTGATGACTTTCTTCTTTTTAACTAACGTGAGTAGTTGGGAATATAATAATGAATGACAGAGTGTTTGTATTTTCTTTTTAGTTTGGTTTTGTTTAGTTGAAGTGAGTGACTTTGGCGAGAGTGAGCTAGTTAGAAATAGAATTGCACGTAGAAATAGAAACTGTGTGGAATTACTAACAGCGACTGAGGAGGACCAACCCGAAATTCAATTCTATTCATAATTAAGATCAATTAAGGTTAATAACAGGTTGCAAAATTTGTTATAAAAAGTTGTTTCAACTTTTTGTCGCCGAGTCAAGGCGATGTGTGTTACATGCGGAAATTATATATATATATATATATATATATATATATATATATATATATATATATATATATATATATATATATATTAGAAGGTGTTGCCTGAGGAGTTTGCAACTTGACATAAAGATGTATTTTTCAGCGCCTCTGGCGGAAAGTTGTGAATTACGTATACATACGAAGGTGCTTGGAGAGGATGGCTTAGCCATTCGATCATTACTGTGAAAGTTGGCACTATCCGTTCTATTGTAGTCAATTACGTATAACGTAATTACATATTACGAGTATCAGAATTAGTGCGTTTAATAGTTACTTCAAGGGAAAGAAATTATATATATATATATATATATATATATATATATATATATATATATATATATATATATATATATATTTTCGAAAGCATTGTTACATAATTTCCGAAAAGTGTTATTCTGGTTTATGATATTGTGTTGTTAAATATTACTGTGGTGCTGCACACAATAATTAAATCGGAAGTGAATACACCAGTTTTGTCAATGGGTGAGTTGTATTTATTTGTTATTTTCTCTAATTTAAAGTGTTCATCAATTGAGGAGTAAATACCTAGGTATATACCTATTTAAATTATTTAGAAAATTCATATTAGAAATATTTTAAATATAAATTTATTGGAAGAAAATTAACGTTATTGCATTGTATTAGGGTATATTTTGCAGATGTGTTAAACTTCTCAATTAGACTTACCGGAAGAACAGTTTTTTAGCATATATATATATATGCTAAAAAAACTGTTATATATATATAGTGCCGGATACAAGGGGGGCAATAGGGGCTATAGCCCCCCTTGACACTCAGGTACACACTAGATGAAATGGACTTCAATCCTGCTTTACACTGGATAAAACGGCAAAATATGGTTTAGCCCCTCCCTTGATCATATCCTGGATCCGCCCCTATATATATATATATATATATATATATATATATATATATATATATATATATATATATATATATATACATACATATATATATATATATATATATATATATTTCAGAATATCAATTCACAAATTATTAGAAATTACTATTCTTGTTCAAATCAATTTACAGTGTATATTACTCTATTAAATTATTGTTATAAAGTGATATATATATATATAGGCCTATATATATATATATATAATATTTGCGATAGAAAGGAAATTCCATTATTTTCCCTCATTTAACAATGATCATTGTAAGGCTTGTCTCCATGTCCACGACGCAGCTATACTAAGGCACGTTACAAGTTTAACCAGATAGATAAAAGAAGAGACCAAACTCGTTCTTGGAACGTTGAATGTGTGTGTAAAAAAAGAATTGCGCTATGTCTTACTGCGTTTACTCTATAAAAATAACATTGAAATCGGAAATACTAGTAACTCTCAAGCCCTTCCGGTTTTGTTGGACTATTGTGGGTAATGATAATATGTTATATTGAGACGCTGAATCAACTGAAAGAAAGGAAGCTTTTCGCTTTCTATTACATATTGTGTTCTATATGTTAACGTTGAAACCAGAAACAGTGGATTTCTACAACTTCTGGATTGATTAGATGGTTAACGTAGGAGATGAAACATATTCTTGGTACCCTTAATCGACTGATAAAAAAAAAAAGTTTCTCGATATCTCTTATGATTTTTTTTTCTATGGAAATCAGTACTGAAACCAGAAGTAATAGTAAATTTGAAACACTTCTACATTCTGTAAAGTGTTGCGTATAATCATGATGTGTTGTCCTCAGATACCGAATCAGTAAAAAAAAAATAATAATAAAAAATAAAAAAAATAAGAAATAAATAAAATAAAAATAAATAAAACTTCCGTATATCTGATATTACTTTCGTTCTATGGCAATAAACGTTGAAAATACAGTTAATTTGAATCACTTCCAGTTTGAATAGAGAGTAAATATAGGAAATGAAACTTACTCATGGCCGCTGAATCGATTTCAACAGAGTTTCTGGATGTATTTTGCCCTTTTTGCTCTAAGGAAATTATTATTAAACCCGGAAGTAATAGTAAATTTGTACAACTTTCGGTTTTTGTAGAGTGTTGCAGATAATCATGATATTTTGTTTTGAAACGCCAAATCGTTTGCAATAGAACACTGTTTCCAATATACATGTTTGCGTTTCTGTTCTATAGCGATAAACTTTGAAACTGGAAATTGTTAACTTGAACCATTCGGTTTGAATAGAGGGTTCATATATAAGGTGAAACTTATTCTTGGGACGCTGAATCGATTGAAAGGAAACTTTTTTTTTCATATCCTTTATCATTTTTGCTGTATGCAAATCATTATTGAAACTAGAATTAATAGTAAATTTGAACCACTCCCAACTTTGGTAGAGTATTGCAGATAGTCACGGTATGTTACCTTGATATGCTAAATCGTTTGAATAGATAGGCTTCTTGCTATCTCTTACCGTTTCCATTATATACCGACAAACATTGAATCTGGAAATTACTAATTTGAAACACTTCCGGTTTGAATAGAGGGTTAGCGATGGAAGACTGTATGGATGTAAGCAATTCTTGGGCCACTGAATCGATTGCTAAGAAATCGATACTCGATATCTGTTGTCGGTGTTTGATCTGGTACTTGTCGACAGACGGATGCACAAAGCCGTTCTATGAAACTTCGGATACTTAGGCATAGAATAGCTAGAAAGCCTAAAAGATATAGTAGTTTAAATGACTAGTTTTTTTTTTAAATATCATAATATGAATTGTGAGATGGAAAGAAAACAAGGATCACACTGAAAATATAAGATCTCAAGGGAGTTCTCACGAAACATGCGGTCTTATTGGTTTGTTATCCCTCTTTAGATGTAGTACTTTTTTCTGCTGAAAAATAAATAACGGCACTCATTATGAATATCTTACTGCAGCCCCTTCCACAGATTTAACACATCATTCAACATACTGTCGTCGTCCCTACATAACATTATGCTATTGGTATCAACAACAGAGTAACGATTTCTCAGCAGTCATGAGTTCATATTTGCTACGATAAAATTGTGTGAGAAGCGATCTACTATGTTGAACATCAACAAAGTAGTTTCCCGTGCAAGTAAAGATGATGTAAATAAAGTTACTGTAAGATTCATTCACATTTCACACTCACTTCGCATTTGCTGGAAGAAAACTGCAGTTGAGACCAAAGTGTGCTTTAAGGTAAATATTATGTCCAGGCACAATTTTTTATGGAAATAATCACGGAAAATGTCTCACAAATTCATATACGGTACATCTTCAGTGCTCAAATCTAATGATTTTATTTAAAGTTCCATAAATAAAACAAGTAAAATGACTAGAAAAATTGTCGTTTCAAATCTTAAAATTATTTGCTGAAACTGACTACCGTTTCGTACTGCCAGGAAAAATTACACTAATCCCTTTTCTCAAAAGAATTATCGACTAATGAATAATATGAATAAAATACTCGTGGATATACTTATGTTTGGGAACCTGCATCTTTTACCCTCTATATTGTTAAAGTTTTAATCAAGTTTTACGATAACCATTAAATGGAACCCTTTCTCATATTTTTTTTCTCTGTGTAGCTTTGATTCTGCAAATAAGGTTAAAATTCCGCCCTTAACGCAGCTAGATTAGACTTCCATTATCACTCAATGTATTAGTGATACTGGATCATTAGCACTACTGGTAGCATTAAAGGGATTATGCAATTTTGTAAAGTTGAGTTATTGATTGACTTCAAGTAGCATTCTTTTCAGCGCCAATACTACATGAAATACGAATGGAATGTGAATCTACGGGTTTGTTTTGAAATATGTACGCTTTCATTGGAGATTAGCTTGTTCCTTTATAACGATTTAGTCCAGGCAGGAGCGTAGCGTCCATAGGAGGGACACACAGTGAGGTACATAATCGACAAAAATCGAAAAATCGAGTTTGTCAAAACTAGTTGAAAATCACTTGTAGGTAATGGGAAATAATTTGCAAGCTGTAAAATAATGAAATTTCACAATGTGTTGTACCCACCGATGCAATGGCGCCACACAAATTTCACATACTTTCGCTATCGATCTTAGAGAAGCAGCACTTTCAATCCGAATATTGTTTATATACGTAAAGCTGCTATATTGACTTCAATTACTACCATGTATTTTGTCGACTGGTGCGGGTGCATCCTAATTAAACGGTCATTTACTCTGGAGTTGCTCTGTCTTCGAATTAGCAGGCCAAGTTTCATATAATAACTACATCACGCAACCATCTTTAATTATACATTTCTAGATTGGAGAGAGATGGAGACGAAATTATTGCTAAAGCATGTTGAGAGCACCAACATTTATTGTGTTATTTAACAAATTTCCTCAACCTCCGACGATTCTTATTTTTTTTTCTTTTTTTTCTTTTGGAATTTGGAATCGTGGAATTTGAGACATGACTGTCATGATCAAACATGTAGTCATCTCTTCCACAATTTTCCCAAAGACCTGAACAAGCTATAGATTAAATTATTACTAGAATGTGCTGCACGGAATGCTTTGTATTCGGTTATTTAATACATTCCTGCATCGATCTGCTCACTCTTTCGACTTAGTGGTTTATTTAGTTCTTGTCTTTGTCGCAAACAATGCAGAGTTAATAACGGTATTCCAAGTTACCTTGCATGTGGTCACAACCCTGAATCTTCTAATGTTGAAGAATGATGATCATTTAAATAACTGATTCATTCAATATTATGTTTCAATGAAAATTTGCTTTAAGTTTTCTACAATACGTTTATACGTAGTAATTTTACTAAAATAACTTGCTCTTACTTTTACTCACAAAAGTGTACATTTGTGATAAAAAACTCAACTAATATAGACTTACGGCTATATATATATATATTCTATAGGTAGATATAAATATAGATATATAACTCTTTTTAAATTTAATATCCGTATTTGTTTCTAATCCCCACTAGCTTATTGTGCAATGCATCACTTCCCTTGTTGTGAGTAAACAGAACACTACAATCAGAATAATCCATTCAAGTAAATAATACTCTGGTGAGATAATAATAATAATAATAATAATAATAATAATAATAATAAATTCTATGGTCTATGGAACCCGGAGGTTCAATGTTGCTTTCACAAAAGCTCTCGATTAACTTCTATCTTTAGCCAACTGAATCCAGTTTCTACTTTGTATTCCTATTTCTGCGAGATCCATCTTCATATTGTATTCCCATCTGGGCCTAGGTCTTCCAAATGGTCGTTTTCCGAGTTGACTTCCAGTTGAGACTTTGAAAGTCTTCCTACTTTCTTCCATCTTCTAAACATAACCTGCCCAGCTGAGCCTTCTAGGTTAGATGACCCTAACAATATTTGGTAAACCGTATAAATTCTGTAGTTCCTCGTTATAAAGTTTCCGCCATTCCCCATTCCTGTACTTGTTGGGTTCGAATCTTCGTCTCAGGATCATGTTCTCAAATACTTTCAGTCTACGTTCTTTCCTCACAGTGATCGACAATGTTTCACAATCATACAGAACAACAGACATAGATATCGTTTTATATATTTCAAGCTTCAAATTCCTCGATAGAGTTCACGAGGACAAAGGATTTTGAACTGAATAATAACCCGAATTCCTTATCTTTAGTCGACATTTAATTTCTTCGTGAATGTAGTTTTTTTTTCTCTCAATATTGATCTTAAATATTTTAAGGTATCCCCTTTCTCAAAAATATTATTTGATAACTTCACGCATCCATAATTTGCAGTATTACGATCCCATAAACTTCCACGTGTTTAGTTTTCTGTGCATTCACTTCTAAACCCATGTTCCTGCAAGCGTTTAATAAGACATCTGCATTTCTTTCTATCGTTCTCCTATCATCCACTATTAAATTTACATCATCAGTGTACGCCATAACCTGAAGAATATAATTCAACTCTAGTCCCTGGCCAGGACAAGGCTACCACATAAATATTCAACGTGAAATAAAGTATGGTACGATAAAGGTTTTGGTTTAACATCCCTACCCTCTGCCCGGAACTCAAATAAGAAGGATGATTATTGAAAACGAATAATTGTGGAAGAGTTGGTGAATTATAAATATGAAAAAAGAAATGAGGCAACACCTAAACAGTGAACACTCATACACATTTTCCGCCGTAAATTGAGACATAACCTGATACAAATTCAAGGATATCTCACACTAGAAGGGAGTGCTCTAACATTCGGACATTGTATCTCCCATAATGTCTTTTATATGCTTTTTTCACGTTTGCTACTTTCCACTTCTTCATGAAATGAAACGAGATAGCAGAGTTACATTTTGAAGTTTTCTCTTTGTTTACTTGGATCTAAAAGTAAGTATTTTATTTTAATTATTACACACAAAAATAATCTTTTGCACTTTAATTATATTTACTTCTGCACTTTTTTTATATATTTCTACTATAACAAACAGTTTATCAAGCTGTACATATATAAATTAATTTCTATTTACAGATCTATATAAGTTTTCTTTTCCTAGAACTCCACTTCTTAGTGTCTTATCTTCCTAAAGTAACGGCAGTGGTTGAAACCAGATTTCAAAGTGTAAACATACTTTATCTGATCTTTCATTTACCCAATCAATACATCTTTTTCCCTCTCTTAATCTTACTGGAGAACCAAACACGTTCCGAAAAGGTGACAGTCAACAACTTGCGAAATTATTGTCAACACTAAACATACACAATGTTAATATTGGACTAACAGTGTTATTTCTTTGCTCTTCGAAGTAACACAAGTAACCATACTTTTCTTTTATATTACATTTACAGTGTCTTGAGCAGGTTTCGCAAAAGCTATTACGAGTATAGTCGGGGCCAATATCTTTGAAAGCTTTAAGTAGTCCAAACAAACAGCAAGGGATGGTAAAGAATTCAACCTATTTCACGCTCACATTAAAGTTGAAGTATTATGTGAAAAACAGCGCAATATGACATACGACTGAAAAATGCTCTTAAACACGTTATGTATGTTCCGTTTCAACAATCCCATATTTATTTGTCTCTCCGTTGAATTTGAGATATGGGAATGTTGTTGAAATGAATGGAAAGGGCGTAGACAAGTTTGAATTAGGTTTAATGGTTCATATATTTTCTTTGATACCTGCAAAAGAGTAACCCATATTTTCCACACTTACCTGTACTCAGGGGGCGGATATGCGTGAACAAAACACGGAAGAATTACGAGCTCATCTCTTCTCACTTCAAGATTAATTGCTCGTTCTGAAGGCGGAATATGCGGAGCTACGGGAGCCAAAGGATCTGAAATGAAAAATGGAAACACATTTATTTGCATATCTATACTCTAATTGCTAATATTCATGTTCAAAGAAGAAAAATATTATATTCATTTAATAATATATATCGTTATAGGAAGCTGACAACTTTGACAGTTACAATAGTAACAACTACTAAGATAATTACATATATTAATAATAATAATAATAATAATAATAATAATAACTTGTTTATTTGACAATGAATTTGCAAAACATATATATAATTAACATATATATAACAAAACATATATATAATTAAGAAATAAAAGAAAATATATGGAAATGACTTTGCACTTGAAATATATTAGTCAGCGATTATTAAAACGTTTGCACTTTTACCGTTGCTAATTTAATGGTCATGCATGTTTGAAATTAATGCTTAATTTCAAACAGTTAAGGGAAGAACATCGACAGTTTAAATACACAGCTTTTATAAGGCTTATACCTTCACAGTTTGCATTTCTTTAAATATAGACGTAAATTCAATGTGAAGAAAATATCACAATTTTTCAATAGTTAGTTATGATCATATATGAAGTACTGTAAAAATCAAAACACTCCAAACAATTCAAATAAAGAACTCACCTCTAATGCATCAATAATAATTAAATATATATTTAATTTAAAAAAAAAAAAACATGCTGCTTTGCTAAGTAGGCTATTACTGACGTTCCCTTATTCATTAACCAATGGGTGCATTTCACTATGTATGAGGTTTCCTTTCCTTCCATAGTGTGTCGGAAACAATGTTTCATTGAAAAAAAAATGGTTTCTTGAAGCATTTTGAAATGCTAGTTGTGAAACCTCGTTTTCGGAGGAAACGTACCAACTTTATTTGGTTTAACTTTCTAAAAACTGTCAGTGCTACAGACAGCTACTCGATGTTTTCTACTAGTAGAATGTTTCTAGAAGAGAAAGTTCCATACGTATTACCAGGAGCGAATCTATAATTAAGTTACATGGACGCATGCTCTACCGAATAAAAATATTATCAGAGATCATACAAATATATATATATATATATATATATATATATATATATATATATATATATATATATATATATATATATATATATATATATATATATATATATTAATCTTTAATTTTATTAAGTAAAACATATTCTTTGGTTAGTTACTGCTATTTTAGCCGTTCTTTGCTATTGTGATGTTGAGCTGGAAGTATCAACATCTGCTGCATCAAGGACTTAAATCCATTTGTTGTGGCTGCGTATTTCAAACAAATTCAAGAATATTGGAAGAAGTAATATAATGTTAGTTTATGATAAGTTGTGGAATATATATATTTATGTACCCAAAAATTATTAGGTTTCGCAAATTCAGTCTAACCGTGCTTCTATTCAAGATGATAAACGATATATTTGAGAGTGATTTTTCTCCATTGTATATTACACGTAAGAGTGTTTAGTGAATACTATTTTGATTTTCCGAATTTCTTACACTATGTGAAAAACATGCTTATACTGTACTAGTGTTTATGTGTAGGAAATGCACTGATAATCCTTGGTTCGCTTTTGTGTATTATATTTCTCTATCAATTACAACTAACGGTAAGCTGGGAAATGTCATCTAAATTCTGTACGTCAAACATACATCACGTCATAACGGTCATATATACGCATATCTTCCGCCCAACATAAATACAATGGGACTGTGAAAGTAGTTTCAATAAATTTCATTTCAATATCACCATCATTATAAATACGAGACAAGAGTTCAACCAAAACTTTACTACAACCATTCAAAAGTCATGAAAATTTTCCGTTCATTTTATTTTAATGACTGATCGAAAACAAAAATAATCTCATGTTTAGTCCATGAATATTGCAAATTATTAATGAATACGAGGCTTTAATTTTCATGACTGTAGCTGAATGGTGTTACTAGTTTGATGGCGGTCTGAATATTTATCTACATAATATTAATTAATTTCAATAAAAATAGAGAAAAAAAATAGTAGCTTAAAATTAGAGGGAAAATACGTCTGTTTTTATGTCAAAGAACGTAAAGTTTGACAACATTATAGAAGGTTAATTTAAAGCCATGAAATAGTGTCGTCAGAAAGAAACACAATTTTACGTTCGCAGGGGGTATAGTTTTCAGTTTTTACGAAACTTACAAAAATAGATGGCAGTGTTGTCGAACTCAATTTAAAAGATAGGACAAGACCTTTGAGTTAGAAGCACGGCCCCGCTCCATCCTCCATAGAGAGCGAGCGAGAGGAGAGTGATTCCAGCGGGCGGTGGTTTAAACATATGTGTAACAGAGAGGTGCGTGTGAATGTATAGTTATATTTGGTATTTGTGTGTGTGTGTGTGTTTGGTGTTCAGAGAGAAACTCACAGAACGGTCGTGTCCAGTGTCTACCGTTCATCAGAAGAAAGTTATCCCTCCCTTCAAGGATAGTGAAACAAATGGGAGGTAGAAACGAAACTTGGAAAGAAAACAGATGTGAAAGAAAGCGGGGAAAAACTGTGGGTTTGGTAAGCTGAATATGTAAATGTATTATAACACCCAGAATAACAAAAACATTTTGCATAAATTAAATTGGTTCGCAACAATGGTTGGTTTACAAACTTACAACAATGAAAAAAATAAGTTATAGTAAAATTTTCATCTAAAAATTCATAGATCACTTGATCTTTACTAAATGCCAGAATTTCAAAGACCTAGAACAAGAGATAACGGGAGAGGCATCTAATTCATCTGCAACAATCAAAAACTTATAACAATGGAATGAACAAAATGTTGTAAAATTTTCGCTTTGAGGTTCGTATATTACTTTATTGTGTACTCAGTGACAGAATTTCGTTGTCCTTGTGCAAATGATAACGGAAAAGGGTTCAGATTTCTCCACAACAATTAAAATGTTACAACAATGGAAACGAAAATACATAATACAATTTTCGCCTTAACCCTTAAGGGATTCGATGGTACAATTTGTACCATACGGGTGTTTCATGGTACATTGAGTTATAACTCTTCTATTTGAGCTTCTTCGTCCGTTTTTTTTTTTTGTTTGTTTTTCAAGTCCAGAGGCATTGTAGAAGACCTTACGCATGGTTTCAAACCTTCCTGCATCCAGACATAGGAGGTGATGACGTCAAAATTTTAAAATATATATTTTCTCTTATTAAGCCTATGTTCATTATATTTTTTTGGCGGACTTATTTTTGCACGTAGAAGATTGAAATTTTGCACAAACATTCAGCCCACCGAGTAGTATTTACCAGATTTTTTTCAGATTTCTGCGTTAAAACAGGGGAGTTCAGAGGGGCAAAAGTTGAAAAAAGGGATATTTAGACAAAAAAATCAATTTCTTCAAAATTGTCCCGCCTTAGATACATGATGGAGACACGTGAGTCATACCGTCTAAAAGGCAGTTCTATTCTGAAGAGAATGATGGGCGAAACATGACCCTAGGATAGTTAGGGATGTCTCAGGAAATTTTTTGCCTTAGATCATGGTCTTTTGTGGTAATTTGGGGCACTGTGGAGATTCTTGATAAAATTTCTTAGTATTCAAGATAGAAACTTGAAATTTGGTACACATGTTTAGTCTATCAATTACTATTTACCACATGTTTTAAAGATCTCGACGTTCACACAGGGCTGCTCCAGAGGTACCCAAAGTGTGAAAAAATTCCCTCCGAAATTTTCCCTATTCTGGTATATGATATGGGCAAGCAAGTGATACCACTTGAAAGCCAGCTTCATTCTAAAGATAATGAGGTATGAATCATGATCCTACAATAAATAGTGACGATGCAGTAACTGCTTGACTGAAAGTCTAAAAAATACCCCAAAAACCCCGGATCCCTTAAGGGTTAATATTCATATTACTACATTCTTTACTAAATGCCAGAATTTCAAAGTCCTAGAACAAGCAGTAACGCGAGGAGCATTGGATTCCTTTACAACAATAAAAATCTTACAACAATGGAAAGAACAAAATTTCATATATCCACTTGTGATTCATACATTCCATCACGCTATACTAAATCCCAGAATTTCAGTGTCCTAGAACAAATGATAACGGGAGAGGCATAGGATTTTTCTGCAACAATGGAAAGAACAAAATGTCGAAAAAGTGTCACCTTGGAACCTACAGATTACATCATGCTGTACTTAATACCAGAATTTCAGAGTCCTAGAACAAATGGTATGGGGGAGGGGCATTGAATTCCTCTGCAACCATGGGAATGCGGCGTAGAATCGAAACTGCGTAGGATCAAAAAATTCAGCTCAAACCCTGTTTCGATCCTACGCAGTTTCGATCGTACGCAGTGTCGATCCTACGCAGTTTCGACCGTACGCAGTTTCGATTCTACGCAGTTTTGGTCCTACGCAGTTTTGGTCCTACGCAGTTGCCCTGAAATAATTTAAGTTTTAATCATGCGCTCAAAATATATATATTTTTTTCTCTCTCTTTAATTTGTTTAACCTGTGCAGCTATAAATTAGGGTTATATTCATGGACTCCACACGACCTAAACTGCGTAGGATCGAAACTGCGTACGGTCGAAACTGCGTAGGATCCACACTGCGTAGGATCGAAACTGCGTAGGATCCACACTGCGTAGGATCGAAACTGCGTATGATCGAAACTGCGTACGATCGAAACTGCGTACGGTCGAAACTGCGTACGATCGAAACTGCGTAGAATCGAAACTGCGTAGAATCCAAACTGCGTAGGATCCACACTGCAGGTAGGATGGACAAGTTACAGTCGTATGGATTGAGAATCAATTATGATTTGTAATGATGACTATGTCAGAAGTGTAATACTAACTTTGAAACAGCTTCGACGGAATATAATGTAAAATAGTTATGTAATATGAAGAATTTAAAGTAATGAAGAATATGATGTATGATGAATATTGAAGGATAAGAATAATAATAATGTTTAACGAATATTTCGATTGTAAAGATATTATTTCGTAAATGCTGTCAGAAAGTTAGAGAAACAAAAGTCAGATAAAGATTCATATGCTGTTCTGTGTGTACTTGTCTGCGTAATATGAATGAAAATTTATATGATTTTATGTACAACTTAACGACCTAATCACCAGTTATTCATATGTATGTCAACAACGTTACAATATTGTACTTCGCTTTGGGAGTTTCTCATTTGTACACTGAACCTCAAATCGATTTATAGTTGGAACACGTACCCGTGGGAGTAGGAGCATTTCAATGTATTTCGTTACATTTCACAAAAATATTTTTAACTGTAAAAGATTCGAAATTAAACTACTATTCAAATAGAGAATAAAATTACGAAAGTTTACAATTATTACTGGAAACCAATGCTGTCATCCATTTTGAACATTTTAAAAGAACATAGTTTCTAATGTATTGAAATTTCATTTCTTATGAATAGTTTGAAACGTTGTAAATAGTTGTAAAGAACCTGGAGAAAATTCATCAAAATCCTCCTACAATGGGGAAGCCGTGTTAGACATGGAGTTAGTGGATGCAGATGGTGGCATTGGAAAAGTCCGGGTCTCCCGAGCACAGTGGTGATATCAGAAATCGGGCCCAGCCATGAGGCTCCAGAAAAATGGGGTCCCGAAGTTTTGGGCGTGGGTTCTTTCTATACGCCTATTAAACATGGAATTGTATGTGGGTGGTGAAGTTGGAAATGTTCGGGTCGTCTGAGCACAGTGTTAACGTCAGAAATTGGGCCCTTGTCTCAAAGGTCCAAAAATAGTGTCCGGAAATTTTGAGCTTGGCTTCATTCTATTTTTCTTTTAAGCATGGAGTTATTGGATACATATTGTGGTGTTGGAAAGCTCCGGGACCTGAGACTCCAGAAATGAGATCCCAAAAGTTTGGGTTCAGGTCTCTTTTATTTGTGTATTTAACATGGTATTGTACTATAGTGCTAGCGTTTGAAAGGTCGGGGTCGATTAACGAAAGCGGTAATGTCAGAAATTGGGCCCTGGCCTCGAAGCTCCAGAAAATGTGGTTCCGAAATGTTGGGCTCGAGTTCACTCTATTTCTCGTTTAAGCATGGAGTTGTTGCATACAGATGGTGACGTTGGAAAAATCCGATTCCCCTCAGCACAGTGGTGGTCAGAAACCGGGCCCCCACCATGGGGTCCCAATGTTTTGGGCATGAGCCCCTTCTATACGCCTATTAAACATGAATTGTTGTACGAAGGTTAAAAACTTGTATCTTCCTAAAAAAAAAACAAAAAAAAACTTGTATCTTCCTTATAATTATTAGATAATAATCTCAGCTCCTAAACACGTATAAAAGATACCGAAGTTATATTTCAGCAAAAAACAATTACCATAAAACATCTCTTTGCATGTGTAATGACTGAAATGTATTATACTTTGCTTCCCTCCCAAATAAATAAATAAATAAATAAACGATTACAGTCGATAAGCGTAAATCTGGCAGAACCTATTTTCCGAAATCTAAAACAAATCACGCAGATTGTTTATTGCTTCTTCGAGATTGTCCACATTACATTTTCGGTCGCGATTGTCCACATCACATTTTCGGTTTTTCATTGTTTATAATTAACTATACCATAACAGAAATTCCCGCTACGAACAAATTACACGTTAGGTATACGCCTATGTGTCTCTTCTCGAGGACTTCTGGGCCGCGGTGGCTTAGTGGCAGAGGGTTCACACATGATGCGGGGCCCTGGTTCTATACCAACTTGCGCAAAGTGGGGTTTGTGGTGAACAAACACCGTGTGTGAGGGTTTTCTCGGAGTTTCCCTTTCCCACAACCCTTTCATTTCACCATTCCATTTATTCTCATCATCTGCGTCTCCTTTAGTCTACCCAGGATGACAGTCGGATATAAAACTTAAAGATTGCATTTTCATTTTCACATTTGGAGACCCTGTATCTGTGTTCCTTGAGTGCCCCAAATGCTAAATAATAATGGGTTGGAAGGCCCATGAAGTTTAGTACCTGGTACACCCATTATCTCAGCTTGCCCAAAAAGTTAAGGGCTCACGTTAAGTTAACGCCCCAAAACTTTGGTTTTCACACCTTATTAACTATAATGACCCAAAAGATGAAATTTGTTAGCCCGTCGATCTTTATCTCGACTAGCCCAGAAAGTTGGGAGGCTCTGGTGAAGTTAGCCCCCAAATTTTCGGCGCCTATATCACATTAACTATGGAAGAACAAAAGCTGAAATTTGGTAGCCCATCCAGCCCGTAGACAGTACTATGTAGGCCATTCATTCTCTGGACCAGCCCAGAAACTTGGGGGAAGGGGCTCACGTTAAATTAGAGCCGGAAATCTTTGGCGCGCGTATCTCATTTACCCTTTCGGGACAAAATCGATTTTGGGGTTTTCGTAGACTTTCAGTTAATGATTTATTGCCCAAACACTGTTAGCCCGATTGATATCATTTACGTCTTGTATTTTAGAAGAGGAACATGGCTATTTTTTGGTGTAAGTTAGATTGCAGTGTTGCTAACGGGAGGGATTATTGAAAAATGTAGGAGTGAAATTTTTTAAAAAAATCCCTAGCCGAATTTCACGATTTTTTCTAGCTGGCAACACCGAAGCCACCGAAGTCACCTAAAAAGAATTTTCTGGTATGTTGACAAGGTACAGTAAAAATCTGAAGTCGCTGGCTGCCATACAAAGAGAGAAAGAAAAAAAAAACTCTCTCATAATACACATGAAATTTTGGCTCTTCTTACGCGTCAGAAGCAAAAATCAGCATACATGGTGGTTCACCGGCTTCCCTAATTATCCAATCGTGCTCCTCTATGGTGCGTTTTGTAGGCCAAGAATGATTCCAGACAGTTGTACGTTGGTTTGAATATAGCCAAGGACACTGAAATAATAGGGGGGAAAGGATAAATTTCCCAAATTTTTCACAAACAATTACAACTAACATTAAATTACAATAAAAAAAAAAAGTTTTAATCATTTGTTTTAAATATTTTGTTTTAAACAAAACAACCCTGGAAGTTAGTAAATTTGGGACGAAGCCCAAACTAGCAAAAACTTGAACTAATTACATGAACCTTCGATTGTGCCATCTGCAAAGTCTATAAAAGAATTGACAATTCACAGCAACTAGGTAACTAAGAAAATGTTCAGCTAAGTCAATTGAACTTAACGGCAATCTTCTGAACAAGGAATTTGCCAACTTGATCAGAAGTAGTGGCTTTTGGGGGGAGGCTTCTCCTTTCTTCCTGCTGAGACAAGAGTTAGCTTTTTTGGCCCTCCTGAATAAGTCATAGTCCCCCAAGAAAAACTTCCTGGGTACACCCCTGTATGATTATTTAATTATATTTGTCACTATTTTATTTGTCAGTTTCGTTTCTATGCAGTTTGGATCGTACGCAGTTTCGACCGTACGCAGTTTCTATCGTACGCAGTGTGTATCCTACGCAGTTTCAACCGTACGCAGCTTCGATCCTACGCAGTTTCGGTCGTATATAGTTTTGATCCTACTCCGGTTTTTCCCTGTATAACTTCAAAAAAATACTATTACTTAATATTTTGTGATTATAAAATAATTGTTTTTTTATTGTTCGATCATATGACCTTATCTGTTTTCGATCCTACGCCGGTTTTAGTTTCGATCTACGCAGTGTCGATCCTACGCATGAACAAAAATGAAATCTTTAAGTTTTACGTCCCACGGTTATGCCGGTTAGGCTAAAGGTGACTGTGATTATGAGAAATGAATGAAATGGTGGAATGAAGAAAGTGGGAGGAAACGGGAGAACCCCGAGAAAACCCACGCACACGGTGTTTGTCCACCAGAAAGTTCACTTGGCGGGAGCAGGGTTTGAACCCAGGACCCCAAGCACCAGAGGTGAACGCTCTACCACTGAGCCACCGCGGCCCCAGCTACGCATGAACAATTGCTGCATATAGTCATTATCTTAAAACAGACTGACAGCGAAGAACATAGTTCAGTATTTGTGAAAGTTATTAGTATTTTTTTGTGAATATTATTTTACATTGAAAAGATAGGGCGATAGTAACGCCATCTCTTATCACAGAAATAAACATTTTGTTGCTTTAGGGCTACCGCTCACTGTAAACATTTTGTCGGGCAACTAAATCTTGTTGCTCTGGCTAAATTCATTGCGTCTTATGAGAGTCCGCTCACTGAAGCGACGGCGACAGAAAAGTTGCCGAGGTGTCGCCAAGCAGGGCAACAGCTCGGCGACGGAACAGTTGCGCAACATCTACAAATGCATTGAGTCTTATGGGAGTCCGCTCACTGCGGCGACGGCGACAGAAAAGTTGCCGAGGTGCCTCCAAGCAGAGAGATAAAAAATAAATGTTTTCTACAGGTATTTCACATACATAACAGTTTGTTCCATGTGTAGCGCGTGAAAAGCAGTGTTCGCAATTGAAGCTAATACATGTATGTTTTTAATTATTAATGAAGACAATGAAAAATTAATTGAGAAAATAGAGAAACGCCCAGCGTCATATAAAAAATAGTATGAGCTTTCCAGCCAAGAAAAAATAACACCAGTAGTAAATTCGGTAATTCGATAATTGCATAATTCTGTAATTGGGAAATTCGATAAGTACATATGGCTGTCATACTACAAACTACTACAAACTACTACTATCTTCAGAAGCGTGAAATTAATTTTAAGAGTGGCGTGTGATATACTACGTACAACTTTTAATTTATTTATTGATTAGAAACCGCAGAATTTCTATACCGACGGGTGTGTGGCATTCCCGAAGAATGACAGACAGTCATCGAACAAAATTGTGCATATATCTATAGTTTCACAATGATAATTTCAAATTACAATTTCTTTTTCTTTTAACCTCAAGAAGACTCAAGACTTCTATAATACTTTTATACAACCTGATATTTACCATATCAATATTCAGTGCTGTATAGACTTAGAAAAAAAAAACGTTATATGGATAACCGTATATTTTACAAGTATACGGAGTCCTTATGTTTGCTACGGAAAATAGTTCGGACCGTAGGTTATCCATATGCTACATACTTTTCCTGCTTAGATGTTACATCATGCCGTTGCAGGATGTATGACAGCTAACAGTCGTCCATGTATTATACACATATACATATGTTACATACGTCCATCTGTATGTGAGATCCTGACCGCATATGTACAGTTCTCTCGTTCGTACGGAAAGTACGCTTATTTGGAACACTTGTACGGAAAGCACGTATAAAATATACATTCCAGTTAAAGGTTTGCTGTACGTTAAGTACAAAAAATACAAGATTTACACATGTAACCTAGGTTTTTACGTACGCCACATACGTTGTTTTCTTTTCCTCAGTGCAGTAATTGTTCAAAACCTTTATTTGGCAAAATTGCACACACTTGCCTCGCTAGTTCTTCGTTAACTCAATTCTTGAATTAATAGAAATTGTTTTAACATTTAAAGCTATCTATATACGACGTGCAAACTTTGTGTTATGTTCAATAATTCTGAGAAATGTCTGACGTTATATTTTGACTAATCAGAGTTCTCGGTCTCCAACTACTTAACGTTTTCGCAAGACAATGAGAATATATGTATATTACTAATGCATAAACAAACAACACAACAAATTAAAAATAACGTTTTTTTTTCTTCTACAGGTTTCTTCTTCTCGTATTATACGTCTTTATAATTAGTGAAAAATGAGGCCAAAATTACTTAATACACAAGGTAAACACCCCAGTAATGGACATTGATAAATTCGCCACCAGTAATGGACACTTCGGCGGAAATGCGTAAAAAAATAAGACAGTGTCTAACGCAGGGAAGTTTGCACTGTGTTGAAAGTTATCTACGTGATATACTGGTTCCACTCAAGCTTGTTAGGCTGTCGTCTGCTAAATCTACGGACTCTGCAGTTGTGGTAAAGTCGTAGTGTCGAGTGTACGCGCTTGTTTTCACATTGTGTTAAGAAGTTGAATAAGCTCAGAAATCACTTGGCAGCTCTCCTATAGTAAAGTTATGAACAAAATGAAAGGTGTGTGTTTTTCTACGCACTAATATTGGTATAAGAAAGGCATAAGTGTGCAAAAATGTATATTAATAAACTTGAACCATGACTGGTAAGATAAAGCTGCTATTTGCCAATGTTGGACACCACCTGTCCGTTACTGGTAGAATTTGAAAATGTGTCAATAATACAAATGTCCACTGCAAAAGTACCATGAAAGCTGTATGAACAAAACGGCTCAAAAAAAAAAAAAAAAAAAAAAAAAACTGATAGCTTGTGAAGTTTACCAGTAATGGACAGTGGCTGCATATTACTGGTGTAGCTTAGCACCGTTCGTCCAATTATGGACACTTTGCGTACGTTCCAGTTCGTATATAGTATACGGGATGATTTAAAATAATTATTACAATGCTTGCGAGGTGATTTTAGAGGTCAAAAGAGGACAAAAGTGTATTTGGCGTTGTTTCCTATGGGATGTCGTTCCGTTGGTAGGGCTCTTTAAAGAGTCCAAAATGTGAATGATATGTTTGGCTGAACGTACGGCAATAAAATTGTGTGGGATATTGGCAAGAAATTGTATAGGATCTATTCGTAAGTTAACATCCCGGCACTTGACCGTTGGAAGTCAGAAACAGACATAAACAAACGATTCAACTAGATATCACAGTTACGAATTGAGCCATTTATTTCCATCTCTGAGTCCCAACGGAAAAATGCTGGGATTTATTTTACGAATAGGTCCTATACAACTTCTTATACGTCCTATACGAATAGGACCAATACCCCACACCATTTTTGTTCCTCATATTCAGCCCCGTTTGCCGAAAAGCAGAAAACAATTAAAATCTGAACTCATGCAAGGTCCCTACCAACGCAACGGCACGAGGCCTCCCAAGGAAAACATGTCGAATAAATGGTTGTCTCGTGTCGAATAAATGGTATTTCAATGAGCGACTTCAGAACAGTTGTAACAGTTATTGAGTCTCAAATTTCACGAGAAAAACTATTACCACTTAAACGTTGTTTGTAAGACTTGCAACCATGGAATGGACGCAACGAGGATACTATCTTTGGAAAAATTAATGTCGCAAATTTTCAACGAGTTAGTGCAAACCGAAGATGTATCTCATATGAATAATGTTGCTCAACTTGTCCAAGAAATTTCTGCACCTTTGCAAAATCCAACACAAGCAAATTTGGATGAATCTTTTAAAGAGCTGGACTCTAGTCAGACCGTAAACCCCGCAGCAGATGACGCGTGGAATAGTTTGATACTGTTCTCTGAAACAATGTCAATGTCTGCTCAACATTTTTCTGCATTTGTAGAAACAACCAGAAATGCAGAGGTCTATACAATAGCTTCCTTGTTGACAGAATTTCACACAGGGGACATCTCTTCAGAAACCGCAGAAGCCAACAATTCAGGACCAACAGTAATTGCTTCCTCATCATCTACATCCAACAACTCAGATCCAACAACAGTTGCTTCTTCATCAACTACATCCCACAAATAAGTATGGTGTTATCCTGATGTTCCACCTCCTTTCAAAAGCGCTCTGTTTTGGCCCGAGGATAAATCGAGGTTGTCAAAAAGAAAGAAGAAGGAACGTATTCCTGGAGTTGTCACATCTGAACAGGCTCGCAACTAGAGGAGGGCTAGGGGTACTGGCTCCCCAAATCTTTTCGTGGCCCCACTAGACCTCAATACAAAATACCATTTTTAATACAAAAAACACAATTTAGATATTTGTAAGATAATTTCTAATTACTTGGCCACCCTAACATTCATGGCTCCCCCAAACCTCTGTGGCTGGTTTCGGGCCTGCATCTGAACAATAGCGACTCTATAGTGAATCGAATCTTAAAACCAGAATTGAGCAGAAGTTACAAATAAAACGTATGATGGAGTTGAAGAGAGAAAAAGAGAGACGCGCAGAACAAACAAAAATGGAACTTACAAAGCAGAACTTCAAATAGAGGTAGAAAAAAATTCTATCCATAAAGAATTTTTCTTTTACATTTGTATCGGAAAACAGTACCGGTACCTTTCAGAATAGCCGTTTGTTTTATTGTTTTTTTTCCATAATAAAAGTGGTATTTATTTTCACCAGTTGTTCCCAAACATATGCAATTTCTAATACACATTGGGATCTTTTCATTCGTTTTCACACAAGTACTGGTTTTGCTTAACGTTTTTCAAGGGTAAAATAAATAAAAATCCTACGCACAAATACCGGTTACATATTAAATTACACCTCAATAGGTTAGACGTAAAAATTTCCTGATTTCACTTGTATGTCCAACACTGGGTATCCATAACTGGGGCATCCACTTTTTTAAATGTCCATTACTGGTTAGAAAAATAGGGATACAAGAGCAACTCAAATAGTACATTCTACTCGTTTTCTATAGCAGTAATGACTACGATTTAATAGACGCAAGTGTAAACTATGGCTGTCACTACGAAAGAACAAGATTACTATAATTCTCTTCCATCTACAACATATTTTGTCAAAAGTGCTCTTAACAGTGTCCATGACTGGGGTGTTTACCTTACTTGGATAGGAAATATTTTAATACTAGCAGCGGTAGAGCTACACAAATAAAACCATGCTTCGAGTACTGATAAAACTACAATGAGCATATCCGGTTCCAATGATACAAACAGACTTTGGGGGAAATGGTTGAAATTCAGCTCAAATGCAGAAGAGACTATGCATATTCTATATTCTAAAAGGAAATTGTCCTAAAGTGGATGGAACATAGTCAAAAAAGCACAAAACATTAACATTAATATCAATGGAAAAACAATGAAAAACAAACAATTCCTCCACTTATCTCAAAAACCAAAAGAGAAAGGTGGGCTGATATTCGGCTTAAATGTAGAAGATACTATCTAGATTCTGTATTTTGAAAGCAAATTATCCTAAAGTGGATGGAAAATAGTCAAAAAAGCAAGAAATATAACATTAAAGTTAATAGAAAATCAACGAACAAAATGAATTTGTTCACATATCCAAAAACACTATAATAAGGAGATGGCTAATTGAAACACAATGACGAGCTTTAAAACGATGCATACCACGTAAAGTAAATGTGGATATAACATAGTTAAAAGTCAAGTTGTTGAGTAAACCCAACAATAATGATAAAGTACTGTATATGCATATTCTGCGAATTACCCAGGGCATCCTACGCGTCGGTTACGTGCTTGAAATATTTCACATCTGGATATTCTATCACCAGACTCGATTTAGCACGCAACGTGACTTTTGACCTGATTACATACCAGAGTCTGGTCCTTACGTCAAAGCGGATAGGCCCTTTGTAAGGAGTAGTATTAGTAAATGAGCGTTCAAAAACAATGGTCAAAATCTAGTACCAATAGGTGTATTATATAGGTGTATTGATTAACATGTGACACTCAAATTTCAAATTATAATCGATGCCATTAAATTCACTTCTTTTCTCTTAGTTTTTGTACAATCCGCGGCAAAAAACCTGCAACATGAGCATATAAGTTTATTGTGAAATGACGAAGTTTTTTGCTCCAAAATAAGTGTGCTTGGGAGGAGGCCGAGGTTTATCCAGGCGTGATTCGTTCCACTTAGACGTTGTGTTCATTCCCTGCGCTGTTAGGCGTAGTTTCCCAATAAACTTACATCCTCATGTTGCAAGTTTTTTGCCGCGAATTGTACAAAAAAATCTTAACCAAAACCTTATAAGTTGTCTTTTTAAATATTAGCTCTGAATTAAAATGTTTTTCTAAATATTTGTGTGACATTTATCGCATCGGTAGTGTCGCGGAAGGTTTTGCTACAAATCGATGAAAACACAGTATTACGAAAGAGTTAAGTTACATATTTCCTAGACTTTATAACGAAAAAGAAGCTAGCAACTTAGTAAATCTCTGGAATTTGAAGCCACAGAGAATATAAAATTAAAGAAAGAAAATACCATGAGAAAAAAAAAAAGCTGAGAAAGTTTGCTGACTCAATGAAAATTCAGTTTGATTAACGTAGCACAATTAATTAGGAAGTTAAGTAAGTAGCCTGAAATAAAGACAAAAATTGGCAATTCAAAGCTAGAAGAGTAACTTTTTATCCTTACTTTACAGAGATAATAACGTTTTCCACTGTGCTCTGGATTTAGAGACATATTATTTATTACACACTAGCTGATATTTGTTTATCTCAATCTTCTATTAGCTAGGACAAGGAACGTATTCTATCTATAGTGTAAAAACGAGATAATTTTATCTGCATGTTTCTGAAAGTATAAGTGCAACATACAAGTTACAAAACTGTCACAGTCACAGAATTTTCTCGCACATCGTGAGTTCAAGACCAGGGGATAAGGATTAAAAGGAAATACTTTTACAGGCTTGTATTCAGTTCCAAAGTTTTATAGAAAATACTGCTTAATTATATCATTTCTACAACCTTCCAGAAGACTCTAAAAGCTCTTCTCATTTCCCCAAGCTTCAACGGTGTTTTACATAGTTCTTTTGATTTACACAACACAGTAAAAATTTATGCAGCTTTCTTTTTATATCTACAAATTTTCAGAAGATTCTACTCATACAGAGTTTCATTTGTTAACGCAATCATCTAGAACAGTAGTATCCAATTAGTTCAGAGTTGCGGGACTTTTTTTTTATTCTAAAGGCGACTTTTAAATTTTTATATCTGCGTAGAAATAGTAGTTGAGTGGTACGCAACAATATTAACAACTACTACAGTACATTAACAACCTTTATTTATCTGATAAGCATACAACGTACAGTGCATACATACATGGTGTCTATGGAATTAATTACATCTTTTGTAAATCATTAGATGTAAATGATAACATAGAACCCCTAAATTTCTTTTAGGGACCCCTAAGGGTTCACAAACTACTAATTGGTAAAGGCTGTTTTAGAATTTTTTACAGAGTTCTATTCGTTTTTGAAAAAAAAATCAAAAGTTTATACAGAAAAATTCAATGAAATGAAATTTTTGAGTTTTACGTCACACAGTTATGCCAGTTAGGCTAAAGGAGACGGAGATGATGAGAGATGAATGAAATGATGTAATGAAGAAAGTGGGAGGAAACAGAAAAACCCCGAGAAAACCTACGCACACGGTGTTTGTCCACCACAAAGTTCATTTGGCGGGAGCAGGGTTGGAAACCCTGAACTCCATGCACCAGAGGTGAACGCTCTACCACTGAGCCACCGCGGCCCCAAAAAGGTTATACAGAGCTACGAGGGTTGGGGCAAAAGTCATGGCAACTATTTTTTTCTTCCAGATATGTGAGCGGATCACAAACTTACATGTGACGTGTGGAAGTTCTGCAGGCATAGTGTGTATGCAGAACAACATATGGCTCTGTGATAGCTGGTAGTAGCACAGCGAGGGCTGTGAAATCAGTCAGTTGGTGAGTGTCGTGCGAGATGAAAGTAACCCGTGTTGAGCAGCGCGCTTACATCAAAATAGCCGTTCTCCGAGGGAGAAATGCGATGGAGTGTCACAGTGAATTAGTGGAAGCCCTTTGGAATAATGCCCTACCATACCGGACAGTAGCCCGGTAGGTAGGAAAGTTTCAGCAAGGACGCGTGTCAACCTGTGATGAGCAACGTTCGGGACGACCTGTCAGTGTGCGGACCGACGTGGCACGTGCCGTCATCGATCAGCTCCTGGATGAAGACAGACGATGGACGCTACTGGAGTTGGCGGAGGCAAGTGGCATCGAGAAAAGCACCGTCCACAGGGTATTGCGTAATGAGCTGCAACTGCGCAAAATCGCATCGCGGTGGGTACCGCATGCACTGACGGAAGTTCAAAGCTAGATGCACTATGCAATATGCTCCGACCACCTTGTACGCTGGCAACAGAACGGCGATCAATTCTTTTTTCACGAATAATCCCATCGATGAATTTTAGGCCAGGGCATACGAACCAGAACTGAAACGTCAGTCCGTGGAGTGGCGATATGTTGGATCACCAAGGAGGCAGAAGTTCCGTCAGAATCCTTCCCCAGTCAAATTGATGGTGATCGTCGCGTATGACGCCAGGGGTGTCATTGTTTGCACTTTGTTCCACATGGCAGAACAATGACCGCACAGTACTACAGGGACTTCCTGGTGCCACAGGTACAACGACAGGTACGACGGTCCCTCGGAGAACGGCTATTTTGATGTAAGCGCGCTGCTCAACACGGGTTACTTCCATCTCGCACAACACTCACCAACTGACTGATTTCACAGTTCTCGCTGTGCTACTACCAGCTATCAAAGAGCCATATGTTGTTCTGCATACACACTATGCCTGCAGAACTTCCACACGACACATGTAAGTTGGTGATCCGCTCACATATCTGGAAGAAAAAAAAATAGTTGCCATGACTTTTGCCCCAACCCTCGTATATATGTTCTATTCAACTGAACTCTAACTATCATTAGGACTGACACCAATCAGCTTAACGAATTGAGACCCTGAAAACTATGGATTGCGCTGTAATATCGGTCATTTTGGACATTTTGTTTTTTACCCATTCCTATCCCATGCTATAGGTTATTTTTGATTATTTTGGTATATCATTTTCTTTGCAGTATTCTAAGGGTGGTTTACTCCCACAATATTTCTTCCAGATTTTAAGTTATATGTGTGCCAAGTTTGGTAGTAATTTCTCCAGGCGTTCCATAGTTGTGCTGGAATATTTATATTGATATATATCGTGTGTTCTAAAAACAACGCCCACGGACAACAGAGCACTATTCTACAAGTAAAAAAAAAGCAAATATACCTTTTGGCTCCTCGTCTATAGGCATAAATTGCACTATCTGGCAACGTCACAGACAAAGACCATAGAGTACATATAAAATCCATCAAATAGTTACCCCTATTCTTTTCATATAGCAGCTGAAGTCAATACACGTTAACACTAGCACCACTTATTAGCTTAACAATCGAGGTAGTTGCTTGATGGGTTCGTAGTGGAATGATAATTATTCTAAGTTAATATGCTACGTTGCCACATAATGAAATTTTTGATTCCCTATAACGGCTGAAGTAGGCCACGAAGTGTATACCATTATATAATATTTTCTGTTTTTATTTTGATCTGAATAAGAGTGTTGTGTTGTCCGTGGGCGTCAACATCCGATATGTATTATGTAATGGTATAGAAACACCGACATAAAATGTTATAGTACAACCTTTCCCAATCTGGGGTCCGCAAGACTATATCAGAGAGTCCCCAAGCCAATCTAAGAGAGGGACACACAGGTCAGAAATACACCACTTTAATTTAAATGATCGAATTATTAATAAGTCAATTTGCGTGAGAAGTGACATTCGACCTACAAGAAGTTGCCTATATACTCCAACGTTTTTTTGTCTTCTGACAGAGCCAAAAAGCTCTGTAGAAACTGATGTACAGTATGTGCTGTAAAATATCTTCAAACGAAAATCTTCTTTGACACAATAGGTGACTCAAAAACGAAACAGGGAATCATAAATTCTTCCTCGGCATGCCTACATTTGTCAAAAATCTTTGACGCAAGGTATTTTCTGTAATACATACATTCTTCGACCTTCCCCCCTGCACCCTTTCCATAGCTTTTATTGTTACAAGTGCGAAAAGTCATCTTTCCTCCAGATTAGTTATTTACAAATGATTTTACTGAATTGCCGCATAAGGTAGATGCTAAGAGAAAATCTGGCGAGTGAGGTGGTCTGGTAACCCCCCCCCCCTCATATTTTTAACAAACTGGGTGCATTGAACTTATGCTGTGGTTCTTTAGCATAAGCTTGCACATTCTTTATCTGGTTCCGAATGCAAATCTTGAAGGGGTTGGAAAGGAATACTCTGAATCATATTCCAGAACGCAGCAACACTTGATAGTTGGTGTTAGTAGATAGTAGTGTACTTTTGAAGCTAGGGCATCGTGTTTATCGGGAGTTCATGTGTATGTGTGTGTGAATTCCACATAATGGATCGCTGGCTAAAATGCGGTTCTCTAAAACGCGGAAGAAGCGAAACTACTGACACTATAGAAGAAGAAAACAAGGAAACTGTGCGAGTTCAAAAGAAATTACGCAAATATTGTGATATATATTTAGAGATGGGATTTACAGTGGTTGAGGCAATCGGTGTTTAAAAACTGCAGTGTGTTGTTTGTGGCGAAGTATTATCGAATGAGCGTATGAAACCATCGAAACTGCATGTCGGAAGTAAACATTCTGTGCTGGCTAGAAACCGGTTAAGTATTTTAGAAACAAGCTCACAGAACTTAGTGCTTCGAAAAAGATACTTAAGGACATTTCCTTTGAACAAAATAAAGAAAAGGCAGTGTTGGCTTCTTATGAAGTAGCTTTATTAATTGCGAAAAATGGAATATCTCACACAATTGGTGAATAGTCGGTTCTTCCAGCTACCAAAGTGATGAGACGCCTAATATTTGGGGGGAAATTATCAAACGAGTTACCTTTAATTGCATTATCTAACAATACCATCAAAAGAAGAATCGAAAAAACAGGACATGTAAATAGCATGAATGATGGACAGTGAATACTTCACTTTGGAACTGGACGAAAGTACGGACATTTCTGATAAACTAAATTTATTAGAGGTTTTGTCAAACATGAACACGATAGCACCATACAAGAAGACCTTTTGTTCTGTAAACAGCTTCCGCTTCACACAACGGCAGAATCTATCCTCGAAATTCTTAATTCTTTTATGGTGGAGACTCACATAGAATGGTCACATTGTGTTGGCATTAGCAAAGACGGTGCTCGAGCAATGACTGGCAACTCATTCAATCGGTTGCTCCATTAGCGAAATGGACCCAATGTAGTATCCATAGAGAAGCATAAGCTTCACTGAAATGCCACAAAATGAAAAGTGTTCTGGACGATGCAGTGAAAACTGAAAATTAACTGAGAATTATATCAAGTTTCGTCCTCTTAACTCTAGATTATTCAATGCACTATGCAATAAAATGAGGAGTGACCAACAACACATCTTGCTACATTCCGAAATTCGATGGATATCTCAGTGGTGCCCATCCCCCTCATGTCCATGACGCACCCTCTCTCTATTGTGTATCCGTAGGTGTTCTTTCATGAAAAAATTCTGTTCGATTAATTTTTACACCCCGTCAAACATATTTATATAGATTTTTAACTCCCCCAGTATTTCAATGAAGCAGTTTGCGTCAAAGCCTCCCTTTGCGGGCACCCCTGGTTATCTCGTGGAAAAGTCTTGACCCGTCTTTTCGACCTCCGCGATGAAGTGAGGTTATTTCTTTTAGACTAATTTGAATTGAGTCGCCGTCTGAACGATTTCACTTGGCTCTCAATTCTAGCATACATGTCAGATATTTTCTGCTTTTTAAACTCTCTAAATATAAGCCTTCAAGGCAAAAGTTACTATATTTATGGCTCAAGACAAGGTCAAACAAACTAAAGGTCTGATCCTGCCGTCTAGACAAAAATGAATATGATTGTTTCTCTTCCTTTAGCGATTTCTTGTCAACAACTAAAGAAGATCTTCCTTCTGATGTTATGAACATGAAACAACGCCGTTTAGAAACCACGGTCTTAAAATTCAGGGAATATTTCCCATTAAGCAAAAGCAAACTGGAGTGGGTAAAAAATCCTTTCGTAGAGACGGAAAATGAGTTGCCAAACAACTAAGAAGATCAGTTGTTGGAACTTTTGCGTGACTGCGTTATGAAAATAAAGTATTCATAATCCATACTGACTGGTTTCTGGTTGAATGCGCGATCAATGTATCCCGAAATCTCGACAAGTGCGCTACGATGCCTAATGGCGTTTGCCACGACAAACCTTTGGAAATCAACGTTTTTTTGCTCTTTCTTATCTGAAGAACAAGTACAGGAATGAACTTGATGCTGAGGCGGATCTTCGCTTTAATGTATCTTCAATTGATCTTGACATTTCTTTGTTAGTGGCTGAAAGACAACACCAACCATTACATTGATTGAAGTTGTGTACCTCGATAAGTCATACACTTATCATGTTAACTTGTAGAAGTTAACAAATGTTTTTTAATACTTATTTTTATATGGGATGGGTAGTTTATTGTGGTTAGTTTTCTTTACGTACGGAATGTATTTATATATTTGCAACGTCTTACAAGGAGACTTACGGAAGTGTCACTCTCTGATCTGAATGAAACATTGCACACTTGTAGAACAACAAAAGCTAATCGACACTTTTTTTGTTGTTGTTGTTTCGGCAATGGTGAAGATTTAAGGGTGGAAACTACCCTTTGAACGTTAGGGGTGGTCTCTAAGCATAGACCGAAAACAATGATTTAATATAGAAGAAAACATGCTGTCAGTGTTTTTTTTAGTACAGCTGATTCAGAATCTGACGTCAAAGTTTAAAGTGGCGGATCCAATATAGTGATTATAATTACAAAATGTCTTCTGGATTGAAATTCTATGTTGTTAGACAAGAAAAATTATAGTTGTCAGAGATTACTACAAGAAGGTTACAGCCAATTCGGAACCTCTTTCTGTATTTACTTTAATGGGATGATTGATTAAAGTGAGTCTCTCACTATAGCATTTACACGGACACAAACAGTAGGAAGTGTGGCACAATCAATACGCCTATGATTCATAGCTATATCATAGAGCCTTTAATTTCTAAAAATGGTGTTGTTATCACAGTTGTTAATTATTTTGCAGGAAAAGAATCGAACATTTGACCCTATAGTCCAAAACACTTTCTTTTAATCTGAAATGTTCTTGTGAAAGCATCAAATTCGGGAAAATTAACATCAGGTGTTGTCAGGATATTGTTTCAAGAAGTTTTTCTCCCAATGTCTAATGTAAAGTCCATTTTGTTATTAGATTCATGAAGTGGTCACAATTCATCAGCTTTTTAACCTATTTTACGAACAAAAGAGTACCTCGAAATAGAGACCATTCTGCACTAACAAATGGTAGGATTCAGCCTCTTGATGTGTTCATCTTTACACCGTGGATAAACTTCTTACTGCCGTAATAAGGTGAGCTTGGTGTAAACAATGTTTATGCATTACATTTTTTTTTAATAAAATATCATTACTGTGAAGCGTTTTCTCATTAAATTCATAATTATAACAATGGGGGTATATGAAGTTCTGACATAGTGAGAGGCGAGGGGACAACATATGCACCCCGAATAGGAAGAGGTGCAGATACTCACTTTAATCAAGCATTCCGTTAAAATAGAGGTTTCAAATCGTTCTGCAACCTTCTCGTAATAACCCTTGCAAACTATAATTGTTCTTGGTTAACTGCAGAGAATTTCAATCCAGAAGACATTTTGTAATTGTACTCACTATATTGGATCCGCCATTTTGAATTTTGTATTTTGACGTCCAATTCTGAATCAGCTGTCCTAAAATCCCCTGGCAGTATCATTTCTTCTATATTAAATGATTGTTTTCTGCCTATGCTTGGAGACCACCCCTAACGTTCAAAGGGTGATTTCTACTTTAAATCTTAACCATTGCCGAAACGAAAAAAAAGTAAGTTTTATTCAGATCAGTGAGTGACACTTCCGTAAGTCTCCTTGTTAGTCAAGGTGTTGGGCCCAGGACCGGATTACGGAGTAGGCATCATACTAGTTTAACAGGATTATACCACTGCAAAGAAACACAAACTCTCTCTCTCTCTTTATATACAGGGTGGTTCAGTAATGTTGGACAGCCCTGAATAAATCGGAAACCAGAAGAGATATTAGCAAGAGTTTGGTGGATCCAGATACTTGTGAAAGGGGGACGTCTTGTGAGGTACCACACAATGTTACCAGGTCAACAGTGTTGCCAGCTCACTACAAAGTTGTATTTTTTTAAATGGAACATATAGAAGTTTATGCCACCAAAAAAATTAGTACAGAATGTGAATACCAACAAGCGAAACCGCACCTGTCAGTGTTGCCAAATAAGGAAGTTATAAAGCTTCAAATATCAAAAAATTAAAGTGTCCGTAGAGCAAAACTAGCAAAAAAGCAAGAAAAATAATACTACGGAATGAAAAGGAGTGATCGAAAGAGTAAACCAAAGAACGCACAGCATGCAGTGAGTAACAGGGTTGCCACAGTAAAGGGGGGAAAATTGAAAATTTTGCAGTTGCTATAGGAGGAAAAGTGCTCATATGACATAATGCTGGAAACACCATAGAAAGTCTATGTAAGATTCAGGAATCCTAATAGCGTTTGTTCGAAAGCGATATCTCTAACCGTTTTCGAGATACACCAAAGGTGTGCGGGGTTTGCAACACTGCATAATTGATTTGACGATTAGACCCGTGTAGTTCTTACATTTTGTTGGGCGTAATCATTTTCATTACTCGTTCCTGTAGTTTGGGGGGCGAGGGAATTATTATGCAGTGTTGCAAACTCCGCACACCTTTGGTGTATCTCGAAAACGGTTAGAGATATTGATTTCAAACAAACGCTATTAGGATTCCTGAATCTTACATGAACTTTCTATGGTGTTTCCAGCATTATGTCATATGGGCACTTTTCCTCCTATAGCAACTGCAAAATTTTCAATTTTTCCCCCTTTGCTGTGGCAACCCTGTTACTCACTGCATGCTGTGCGTTCTTTGGTTTACTCTTTCGATTACTCCTTTTCATTCCGTAGTATTATTTTTCTTGCTTTTTTGCTAGTTTTGCTCTACGGACACTTTAATTTCTTGATCTTTGAAGCTTTATAACTTCCTTATTTGGCAACACTGACAGGTGCGGTTTCGCTTGTTGGTATTCACATTCTGTACTAATTCTTTTGATGGCATAAACTTCTATATGTTCCATTTAAAAAAAATACAACTTTGTAGTGAGCTGGCAACACTGTTGACCTGGTAACATTGTGTGGTACCTCACAAGACGTCCCCCTTTCACAAGTATCTGGATCCACCAAACTCTTGCTAATATCTCTTCTGGTTTTCGATTTATTCAGGGCTGTCCAACATTACTGAACCACCCTGTACATATATATATATATATATATATATATATATATATATATATATATATATATATATATATATATATATATATATATATATATATATAACATGGGGAAAATTATAAACACTAACCGTATATATATATATATATTGCAAAGGGTCCTTAACATGTATTGTAGACTCCAAAGAGGGCCGCATTGTGGAAAAGGTTGGGAAAGGCTGGTATAGAACAATCAATCAATCAATATATATATATATATATATATATATTATAGCGATGACCCGAATTTTTCGGAATTCGGAAAGATTTCGGAATTCGAATACAAACGGGATTTAGAAAATTCCGGATTCTGGAAAGTAAAAGTTCCGGAATTGACCATCTCAAATATATTCCTTTGATATAGTACTTACTAAGATGCGTTTATATATATATATATATATATATATATATATATATATATATATATATATATATATATATATATATAGACTGTTCCATAATTCGTGTAATTTTCTACAACACTGAGAAAAGATGAAGTTTTTACACTATTAATATAAAATTTTGCACTCTTATTGAGAAATATCTGAATTTTTCAATTTCTTAAGGAAGTAGGAGAAAATTGCTGTTTAGCCTCCTTTTGGGGGTGCAAACAAAAAAGTTCATTTTCCTTATGGGAGATTCAATGTTAAATTTTGGAAGCAGTTTTCTCCAATAATTATACATAAATATTTTTGGGGAAACGAGTTGTATTTGTTACAAAATGCAAAAAAACTCATTCACAAAGCTAGTAAAGCCGTCTCAAAACATTATTTTGGGAAGGCCCCCCTTTTGGGTGGAAAGGGGCGTAAAAAGGTGGTGGGTGATGTGTTACAAAAATCCCAAAATTTATTTTCGAAGTACTAGTAAGCGTTAGATTAATCACGAATGTCACAGAATTAATGCTCCAATGTTCCTTACATGTAAGAGTGACTGATAATGGAGATACAGCCAGCCCCCTTTCAAAAATAAGAAAATCACATAAATATCCTTAGTAGGGACATATGAGAAGAAGGTATTTTTTGCTAATTAATATGAAATTTGGCGTCATTGTAGCAAAAGAGTATGCGTTTTTGAAATCTGGAATGCTATTTTGATAACGCACCGCCTTAGGAAGCACAGGGGGCGAATCATTAGATAATGGATCTTTATAAAAATTCAAAATTTTGTTCCGGAAATGCCAGTGAGCGTCCGATTATTCACAAATGTCACAGAATTAATATTTTAATGCTCCTTGCATGTCCATTAAGTTATGTGGGGCTATACCCCCTTTCAAAAATAAAAAAATGCCATTAATATCCCCAGTAGGGACATACGAGAAGAAGGTCTTTTTTGTCAATTAATTTGAAATTTGGCGTCGTTGTAGCAAAAAGGTATGCGTTTTTCATATCTGGAATGTTATTTTGGTAACCACAGCCTTAGGGGGCACAGCGGGCGAAGATCTGATGATGGATTTTTATAAAAAAAATCAAAATTTTGTTCCGGAAATGCCAGTGAGCGTCAGATTATTCACGAATGTCACAGAATTAATATTCCAATGCTTCTTGCATGGTCAGTGACTTATATGGGGATATAGCCCCCTTTCAAAAATTAAAAAAAAATCATCATAAATATCCTTAGTATTGAGATACGGGAAGAATGATTTTTTTCTCAATTAATGTGAAACTCGGCGTCGGATTAGTGAAAGGTTATGCATTTATCAAATCTGGAATATTAGTTTGGAATGTACCGCCTTAGAGGGGCACAGGGAGTGAAGCATAAGTTATTGGATTTTTATAAACATTCAAAATTTTGTTCCGGAAATGCCAGTGAGCGTCAGATTATTCACAAATGTCACAGAATTAATATTCCAATGCTCCTTGCATGGTCAGTGACTTATATTGGGCTACAGCCACCCTTCCAAAAATCATATAATTTACGGTAAATATCCTTAGCAGGGACGTACTGGAAGGAGGTAAATATGCTTTACAATTAATGTTCAATTTGTCGTTATTGTAGAAGAATGTTTTGATTTTTTTTTTAATTTCGAATGAGTGTAAATGAATATCGTCTGTCAGTGTAACAGATCGAGGATATAGCTTCGTTTTTTTGGCATCACCGGAATATAATCAAAGAATTTTGTGTCTTTAAAAACCAAATTGGTCTCTTCTTATAACATAAAATCACACATAAACTCACCAGCATATTTTGTGCACACTTAGGCAAACTAGCTCGAAATAGAACACAAAATGACAATGGAAAATGTCGCAGGTACCACGAACGAAAAGATTTTAATGAGAAGTAATATTTTAAAAATTAAAATATTGTTTTCTTTATTCATAGAAAAAGCGTATCTTTTCCCTAGTTCTTCCGCAATAACTGTATGATCCCACTTTCCACGCAGTAGCCTACTCGTATACTGCACATCAGGAAATCGTATACTATGAACACATAGTTGTAGCAAAAACAAATGTCTCGCGAGGAATAAGGATCAGGTTTAGTCAGACTATACCATAAACGCAAGAATACATATTATCCCTTTGTAAAACAACACTTTTCTTTTGGCTCAGGTGTCATTAACTAAATTGCTTAAGGATTTTATTAATCTAAGTGTAAGACAGATAAAATGAACTTACTTTATTCAGCATGCCCTCGTGAACGAGCAAGACATGAATGAATTAATGCGATTTACTAGATCCACTGTGAACACCTTCTCCAACATATCTGGATGACTACGCTCTGGACAATTCTTTGTTTTGTGTTGCCCGATAAGGAGGAATGGCCGTAATAAAATTCCAGGGGCATGCACCATAATAGGTACAAGCGAAAGAGTGTTATTGTATTTTCTAACTAAAAATGCAAATTTACCCATGACACACTCCCATTAGACAAAATAAATTCTGAGTCCACGCCCCTAAAATAAATCCACATAGCCTAACCGGCATAACCGTGGGATGTAAAACTCAAAAATTCCATTTCATTTTATTATAAATTTTTAATGTAATTATTGAAAGGGGGCTGTAGCTCAATATTAGTCACTGACACATGCAAAGAGCATCGGAATATTTATTTTGCATTATTTGTGATCAATCTGACATATACTGGATTTTCCAAAACAAAATTTGAACTTTTAAAAAAATCCAATAGCTTATGCTTCAGCCCCTGTGCCCCCCTAAGGCGGTACATTACCAAAATATTATTCCAGATTTGGCAAATGCATAACTTTTTGCTAACCCGACGCCGAGTTTCACATTAACTGTGAAAAAAATCATTCTTCCCGTATGTCAATACTAAGGATATTGATGTTTTTTTTTTTAATTTTTGAAAGGGGACTATAGCCCCATATAAGTCATTGGCACATCCACGGAGCATTAGAATATTAATTCTGTTACATTTGTGAATAATCTGTCGCTCACTGGCATTTCCGGGACAAAATTTTGAATTTTTATAAAGATCCATCATCTAATGCTTTACCCCCTGTGCCCCCTAAGGCGGTGCGTTACCAAAATAGCATTCCAGATTTCGAAAACGCATACTCTTTTGCTACAATGACGCCAAATTTCATATTAATTAACAAAAAATACTTTCTTCTCATATGTCCCAACTAAGGATATTTATGGTGATTTTCTTATTTTTGAAAGGGGGCTGTATCTCCATTATCAGTCGCTCTTACATGTAAGAAACATTGGGGCATTAATTCTGTGACATTCGTGATTAATCTGACGCTTACTGGCACTTCGAAAATAAATTTTGGGATTTTTGTAACACATCACCCACCACCTTTTTACGCCCCTTGCTCCCCAAAAGGGGGGCCTTCCCAAAATTATGTTTTGAGACGGCTTTACTGGCTTTGTGAATGAGTGTTTTTGCATTTCGTAACAAATACAACTCATTTGCCTCAAAATCTTTACGAATAATTATTGGGGAAAACTGCTTCCAAAATTTAACATTGAATCTCCCATAAGGAAAATGAACTTTTGTGTTTACAAAAGGGGGCTAAACAGCAATTTTCTCCTATTTCCTTTAGAAATTCGAAAAATTCAGATATTTCTCAATAAGAGTGCCAAATGTTATATTAATAGTGTGAAAACTTCAACTTCTCCCAGTGCTGTAGAAAATTACATGAATTATGGAACAGTCTGTATATATATATATATATGCTATCCGCTGTAATGAGATACTAACCTTACCTTTTACGTAATGCTAAAACTGCTGACAGGAAACTAAAAGTTCAGAATAAAAGAGTGGAAAAGTAGTAGTAGCCAGAAAATTGAGAAATTAAAAGTACAGTAAATAAGAGAAAAAATGAAAAGTGAAAAAAAAATGTGACTGGAATAAATAAACTATAGCAAAATATTTAGCACATAGAATGGTAGTAGAAATTGCTATACTTGATTGTAGTTAAATACTCTTAGCCACAGAGAACTAAACTTTCAAAAATTACAAAATTTCACAGGAAATAGATTCAGAATACATACGTGTCTTTCTGCACTTTATGTACTATCATGTGGAACCAAGTCGATCATACCTTGGTTTTTATAAAACTGTAATCAACTAAACGTTACAGCAATGGGCCTATCTCAAAAATAGAAATAATAATTCTTCGATCATCCATTAATATATTTAACAAACATGTAATAAAATAGTAAAACTGACAAAAATAACTAAATTTATTAGAATAACTACTACTATTATTTATAGAAAATAAGGAAGAAACTGAGTTCTCAACCAATTATGAATTCTTAAGAGGCCTAATCACTGAGAAGTTAAAATGCCGCTGATTTTACAGTAATTATGTGGTATCGTTTAATAGATAAAATATAATCCAAATGTGGAACAAGAGAGCCCTAGACAATATTATGTTGCATAAGATACCGTTATCATGATTCACCTACTAGCTATCCGTTTGCAGCCATTTAGTAACGCAAAAATAAATGTCGATTTTCTAAATGGCTGGAAATCGAAAACAGAGAAGTGAGTCTTGACAACAGTATCTCATGTAAAATAATATTGCCTAGGGAGCTCTTGTTCCACTTTTCGATAACCTTTTATCTATTTGAAGATATCACGTAATTACTCTAAAATAAGTGGTATTTTAATTTCGCCTTGATAGAGCCTCTTAAGTGTTTCTCTGTAAACCATGAAGACCTAAAGAACCGATTTCTTCATTGCATAGGTGCTGGCAGGTGGGTCTTTCATGTTTGAGAACAACGCCGGAAGTATGGTGATCCCAATGCCAAAGAAGTGTTAAATCAAGTGAGGTTTGGGTTCAACGCGTAACTACTGAAACATGGCTTCAAGTTTATGGATTCAAGTTCTGAGATTCTTTTCTTATTATATTGAAATATATAACAACTTTATTACCAAACTGACAAAGAAATAACATATAAAGATACCATACTTAAAAATAAAAGATAAATAGAAAATATACTTTTTTAAAATAAAAAATAAATAAAAAATAAAAAACCTACAAGATAAGTAAAACAATAATTACATTTTCTAAAGAAATTACTTTAAAAAAAAAACAATTTATGCATAACTAAAGTGAAAAGCATAAATATATTTTAAAGTAATTTACTTCAAAATATATTAATAAGAAACTTTCCAGCATATTCTTTAAAACTTTTGTTTTTGCTAATTTTTATTCATGAAAGTGTGTGTGTGTGCAAGTTACTACAAAATATTGCATTAATCACCTAACGTATTTCGCTGTGTAAAATTTGATCATTTTATAGCATCAGAAAATTAGTTAAATTCAAGTTGCAAGATTTGAGAACACTTCTGAACTCTTTCGTGGGTAGTGGGAATGTTTTTTCTCACTAAGGGAGACAAAGTATGTTCCTGTTTACTCCACTCTGAAGCGTTATTCTCAGTACAGCAATCAGTATTTTCCCTTATAGAAATGGTAATTTCATTCCAACAACGATTTAGTTTCGTTTGGACCTTGTCCTGCATCTACTATGCAAGTATGTGATGGGTTGATTACGATTTTCCAATTTTCTTTTCGTCTTCTTGTTTGAAAAATCGCTGCTCTTTTTCCCTCAATTCTTTGTTTACAATGTCTAATATAGAAACAACAAGCACCATCACAACATCGACTTTTTATTCACTGTATTTTATAATTCTAAGTCCAACTTTTGTCCTTTGGGAGCTGAGTTCTCTCGAAGCTCATGCAGTAAACTATTCTTAAATCCAATAACCTATACACTGTGGCAGCTCGCCGGGTTTGAGAAGGGTAGGGCATATCAAAAGTTCTACATTTTAGGACAGTAGTAGAGGTCATTTAATCAGTTTTTTTCTTGAATACCATTACTAGTGTGATTGTTTGGCCGTAACAAGTTCCTCTACTAGAATCTTAATGAACTACAATGTCATGCCATGAAGTACAATGAATATTTTACTACAATTTCAACATCGCCAGGGTATTTCGACTCCATTCCTTATGAAATTGAGCAATAACAAGCATATACAAGGATAGTTCAGTCCTCAATGGACAATTATTATTAACACCATTGTGCCCCTGAGAACAATCACAACATACTATTATCATGAAAAAACACTGAAAGAATCGTCTGACTAGAGGTATAATTTTGCGACTGTACAATAATTCTAATTCAGTTTCCAATTTTGAATAATTTACTATCGTGTACATTTTCAAAGTTGCTGAAATTCTCTCAGGGAAGCATTTATGAAACTTGTAAACGAAAAATAGCTGGGATATATGAGATTCACAAATGACCCGAAAACTAAAAAATATCACTAACACTCTAATCCTTTTAAATTATGTTCTTTTTTATGTAAATTATAGGCTTTCCGTCAAAGAGCTAAAGCATCATCCCTATTTATCCTATAATCCTGATTTGTACTGCATTCTCTTTATAACGGCACATTATTTTAAACAGTACCATTCACATTTCTCTGGCAGGGGGGATTTTGAGAGAAATCTTTTTTTTCTTTCTTTTTTTTAATTTTGTTTCAAATTTTGAGCTCCTCTGGACCCCCTGTGTTAATGCACAAATCTCAAAATCAATTGAAACGTACTAACAAGAGAAGCTATCCAACTCATCGACGATTGATTGATTGATTGATTTTGAGTTTTACGTCCCGTTCAGCAGCGAGGCTATATGAGACGTGGACCTACTGATTAACGTGGAATCCGAACCACATGAGCTCCCGCCGGGAATCGAACCCGGGTCTCCCACGCCAAAGACTCGTCAACTCATCGACGAATATCGCATTGAAACTGGCACAAGTAATAGGACATGTTGCAAGATGAAACATGCTTACTCCGACGATTCCCAATGTCAACGAACAGGATGTATAATGATCGTTCCCCATAGCCCCTGAAAGTTACGTACTTAAAGTCATACATTCTTTGGGTGGCATATCCATCTAATACAATGGAACTTGTTTTCGCATGAAGACAAATCTTGCAAAATTAAGATGATAAAAGTCGGTGGAATTGTGATCTCTAGTACCTCAATGATGCGAATCGATCTCAAATGGAACAGGATACGCGATCGTAAGTTCGAAACGAACATGTTGACGCGGTGGAGAAAAGGGACACGCTGAAACCACAACATAAAAATGGCTTACTATGGTAATTAGTATTATTAATAGTAGTAGTATTATATTTGGTCTAGGAATTAATTCGTGCGGTTGGTACGCACACATTGAAGCTGTAGTACAAACACAAAATACATAAATACCTTAAGAAAAGTATTGTCCATCGCTAGCCACCACTTTCGCCCATCTGTCAGGCAATGTACGGATTCCGTGGCGAAAGAAGTCCTAATCCTTGGAAGCGATCCAGTCAGAGACCCATGTTTCGATATCTTCTGAAAAAGTAAACCGCTGTCCAATCAAATCGTTGTTCATGCAATCGAACAAGTAGTAGTCCGAAGGAGCAACGTCTGATGAATACGGCGGGTGGGGTAAAACTTCCCATCCGACATTTTCTAAATAGGTTTTGACCGGTTTTGCGACATGTGGGCGAGCGTTATCATGTTGAACAATAAGTTTATCATGTCTGTTCTCCAATTCTGGTCGTGTTCTGGCCAGAGCTTGCTTCAAACGCATTAATTGTCGTCGATAACGTTCTCCATTCATAGTTTCACCCGGTTGCAGCAGCTCATAGTACACCACACCTTTCATATCCCACCATATGCACAGCATAACCTTTGCACAGTGAATATCTCGTTTTGGTTGTGATGGACCTGGTTCACCTGGTTTCACCCAGGCCTTTTTTCGTTTAGGTTCTCGTAATGGATCCACTTCTCATCACCCGTAATAATTCGATGCAGATACCCCTTTCTGCTCTGTCGTTGAAGCAGCAATTCGCAAATGGTTTTTCGTCTTTCAACGTCTCTGTCTTTCAATTCATGTGGAACCCAATGTGACATCTTTTGAATCATTCCCATGGCTTTCAAGCGTTTGGAGACTGTTGTTTGATCAACGCCTAATGCTGCTGCAAGTTGTTCCTGCGTTTGACACGAATCCTGCTCGAGCAATGCTGTCAATTCTTCGTCTTGAAATTTTTTTGGCTGTCCAGCTCGCTCTTGGTCTGCCAAGCCGAAATCACCACTTCTAAACCGTGCAAACCACTTCTGACACGTTCGCTCAGCTAGAGCATGGTCACCATACACTTCCACCAAAATACGATGACTTTCAGTCGCACTTTTCTGCATGTTAAAGTAATGCAGCAGGACACCCCGCAAAAACACTTTATCAGGCACAAATTGCGCCATGTTCACTTAACTACAAACTGGTGTTGTTGACGCTTTAATCCACTGCCCTATACTACGAACGATACGCGATGACAGGGGTTTGCAACACATGTGTGGATACACGGAACTGTGGGACGCTCCGTTCGTTGCGCCATCTCTTGTCCACCCGCACGAATTAATTCCTAGACCAAATAGTAAGTGTATGATAGTAGTAGTAAGGTGACTAATAATAATAATAGTAATACGAAGAAGAAGACAACAACTGTATTGTTTGGCCCGTTCAGTAACGAAAGACTTCGGCCCGTCTTGATTGTCCTGTAGCACGGGTATGAAGGGATTAATATCCAGAAACAACTATAACCCAGCCGGGGCCTTGTAGTCGCTGGTTTGACTCCTCAACCCACACGATCACCAGATCAGCAACAAAAGAAAAAGAAGACAATAATAATAATAATAATAATAATAATAATAATAATAATAATAATAATAATAATAATAATAATAATAATAATAATAATAATAAGCTAGTGGGTGACATTGGGGTTTCCAGCCAAATGTAAGCGGGCCCAGAGGGCTATCAACAATTTCATCAGATGTACCGAAAGTTATTTCTGAGCGGCAGAAAGAGGTCGAAGAGCTAGCCAAACCATATATTCGGAGTTGAGAGGCCATTATGAGCACGAATACATGCAGGTTTATCTCACTTCTGGTTGGAAAAATCGTACCGGAAGTGGTTGCAGGGTAGCCGGGTTTATATATTCTGGGTCCCCAGGCCATAAGGAGTAAGAATATACATAGGTTTACCGAGTGGTCATTTCCAACCGGAAATGCTCAACATATACCCCCCTGTTAACTTCTGGGTCCGAAAGAGAGATCGGAAAATTGATATCATGTGTGGAATCTTGATAGGACGGAGACGACAACGAATATATTTTGATCACGATTTGGCCATTTCCGACTGGGCGCGACCTCTCGAAATCCAACCGGAAGTGGCCACTCGGGATCAAATTATGTTCGTTGTCGTCTTCGTCCAATCAGGATTCCACATATGAAATCCATTTTCCGATCTCATGTCCAGTTTCGGAGATGAATGGGGGGCTTACGCACCATGTGAATACAATAGGGGATTCTTATTCACTTACGTTCGACGGGCTCGATAATAAGAATGTAGAATATGTAATAGCACGCGCGATATGTACTATTATATGCTTACTACGAATGTTCACTCTGGGGATATAAAATGTGCTAATTACGTAACGTTGAACATCATCGCCGTCGAAATGCCTTGCGCAGCAAAAGATCAATGAAATGGTTCCAGTGTTCGTGCCACTGCTGAATGCGATCTCGAAGTCCTGCTATGTCAGCAAAGCCAGAACCATTCACAATTCGCATTGTATCTCGGCACCGATGTGAAAGCGGCGACCTTTCTGCTTTAGCGCCATCTTCGGGAGAAGGAAGAAGTCTGCATGAGCTAAATAAGGCGAGTAGGGCGGGTGCGAAAACGATAATTATATTATGGTTTGGAAGAAATTCATGAACAAGGAGTGCTCGATGAAGAATTGCTATTTGGCTGCTTGGTCTCAATAGCTAGCCCAAGTCTCATGGATGTTCATACTCTTGCACTCGCTGTGGAACAGTGTGTCACGGTGAAGGAGGAAAACGTAATGTTTTTAAAGACGGAATGATGGCTAGGCGCGTTTGTGTATTTCTGGAAAAGATTCATTTTCATTAACACTTGTTTTGCTGGTATATTACTGGCAACGTCCTGCGTTATCACAATCGCCACGATACTTGCAGATCTGTGAAAGCACACGAAAAATGCCAGGCCACCTTAAGTATTGCGCACTCGCTCACATCTCTCTGAACAGAGGCTATATAACCACGCACGCTCTCGCAACGTGCAACAATGATCACATGTCGCATAGAGACGTAATTCCACGGTATGGTAATGTGGTGGTAGAAGGCAATACTGCAAGCAAAGATCTTGAGCGCACCACGAGCAGCTAATGATAGCACTGGTCTCACAGAAAGAAGCGTTGTAGATGTGATGCACAGCAAAATTTATGTTCAACACTATTCGAAACGGAAGAGGCGTATCCTGTGCAACGTATCCACACGCCTTCCACACATAGCACAGTGTAGGCTGGTATTGTGGTGCAAATAATTGATTGTAGATGAAAGAATGGAACCTCAAAATGAAGAATGTGTCATGCAATTTGAAGGCAGGGTTCTCATCAAAACGTATACACTCTTCCAGCCGACGTGCAAATAGTTTATGTTGGCGAAGAAAATATACTTCCAGAGGCTGGCAGTACTTTGTGGCGTTAGGCGGCATGATCATTGTTTTCACGTAACGTCTGTGTTGCCGATGGCCTAGGCAAGAAAACTCTTATCGGTTTGACCAGACCAGGAATCCAGTAACAAAAGGGAAGGTCCTTGTATTTCCGGTTTCAATACCTTACGTATCGAGGTCAATATCAGAGTTGTTGATATTTTACCACTTGCACTGCAGTCAAATTCGATATTGGGAGGTTTGCTGCTTTGTAGTGTTTAGAAAACTCGTTTGCCAAACGTGCTACCCAGTTCTTGAAAGCAGGTGTACAGTTTCTTCGCAAGGCATCCTAGCATCGAAAAAAGTACCTAAATGGTATAATAGTGAGTAGTAGATGCAACTGATTGTACGACAATGTTGGTTGACTTCTCCCCACTCACTGATAGTGTCCTATTAGACGTGAATTCGTACTCAAATCGGCATTGGTCGGTATTGAACACTGTGGGCATCAATTGAATTTCCATGTACATAGCCCGTAATCTCTTGTACAAATTCCAATGCTTTGGTTTCCACGTTTGTATCCATAGTAACATTTCGCCAGGCAAAGAACCGTGTGATGTTTCGTGATAATATTTTATAGTGGCGTTTGAAGTGGTGAAGAAAATATGTACTTGTTTTAAAACTGGGATGCTTATCGCTATACCGGCTTATTTGGCCTACGACTTTAAATGTCAGTAGTGAATTGTCTGTCGCATGTTACGCGCCTCCTGAAATTTGGAGTACATATTCGTGTAACTTTATGCATCTTTGTGCCAACTCCCTCCAAAGCCGTTACAGTTCGCTTCACTTTATCCGGTGTTGAACTTTCGGGGATATTTCCACAACTTTCACATTATTATAAACACTCTGCCTAGCTTTCCCCGAGAAGCATTGACGAATGTTTCTTTCTGTTTCATTCTTAGGGCCGATGGCTCATATGAACTAGTACTGGATTCCATTTGTAACGGTGAATCCAACATTTCAGTTTTCTCCGGTACTGTGTCCGAAGTATCATCACTTTCCTTGTCACTATTATTATTATTACTATCATTATGACGCCACAATGTCTGTTCTTCCAACATGACAGTGCCTCGCTCAACATGTTTCTCCAACAGGTTTAAACACTAACGTGCAATACGCTTGTCAATGTACGTTGGAGCCGTCGCATCTTTTGTGTATTTCTGCCTAACTTTCGCCACTAATATTTGTACCTAGGCATGATGATCCTAGCGTTGCAGCCATAGCGCTAATAGCACCACACACATTCCTCCTCAGAACTAGTTATTAGCGGTCGAACAGGCTCACGCTCTGTATCACGCTACTTCTAGCAACAGTCACTAACATACAACAAGAACGCCATCTACCAGATATACGCCCCACCACCCATTAACCTCCTAGCGTCAAGAAGCCCGGAACTTACTTACCTTGAACGGATAGTATGACCTGTACAAATTACTGTATTTCGTAAGGAATTACAGTACTTTTTTTTATTGCTCAGACGTGCCTCTTCGGTTTCGGCACCTGAAGATTTGAACCGAAACGGGCTATCATAATTGCAATATCATTCTTCAACCTTTATTTCATCAATCATATTTATTTCAGGAACGGGGACAAGGACGAGGACAAGGTTGGATTTGACAAATCACAACGTTGAACAAGAAAACAAACAAAACAAACAATAAAATTTGAAAAATAAAACAAGATTCTAGCTACTAATTATTATCTAATAATGATTAGTCTTCCCTTATATAATCTAGCTAATCTACTTTGATTCTGACTCGAGTTGAACTTGACGTCAGTCCTATCATTTTCATCACTCATTGCTTCTGATCTATACTTAGCCTTTCCCGTACTATTTTCTCTTCTTCTTTTCTTCCGTTTTGTTCAAGTTTTTCCCTGTATTATTTGTTTTGGTTTCACCTGTATGTGTAATTTGACTCTCACCTGTGCGAGAATTTACCACATTCTCCAATTATAACACTAATCACACACATCGCTTAATACTATTTAGCACTATCCACACTGAATGTTTGTAGTTTGAAAATTAGCACACTATCTCACTCCTGTGTGAGAAACACAACTTGACACTATTTCACTACACTGATTACACTTACTACATTCCCCTGTAGTGTATTCTTCTCTAATCAATTGTTTATCTCATGTTTGATGATTTTGTTTCTAATTTATGTTCCTCGGTTGTTTTGTACGTCCTCGATCCCTCGAGCAACGGCTTGGGGCCCAGGACCCACTCAGAGCACTTTGTGTGGGCCCTGGTCAGTTGTGTCCCATCGCCGTCGCACCGGAAACGTAAATAGCGCCTACGCAGCTGAGTCACGGAGGGACACGTTATCTTTCGTATTGATTCGTATCGTTATTTAGTTCCATGAGGTCTTATATATTTGTTTATTGAAGAAACACGACGTCCCGCCACCGAAGCTCAAAATTCACTCCGGCCCGACTCATCCGGAGTTCCATTCCGGTTTGTGCCGGGGATGTGTTGAGTCCACATTCACTCACGCGTTTCCTTCCGGGGCACGCGGAATACCAGCGTTTCAGGAGATGCCCTCCGGTCCGAAAAGAAAGACACAAACACACAATTCACACACTCTGTTTCTTTCTCTTACATATCTGTTGATTCCTTATTGGTTCCTATTTGCTAAATTCCTTTCCTCATATTGTTTTTCACTCCGTTCGGAAAAATCAGTAGTTATTTTATTTACCACTTTGAAGTCTCTTCCATCGGAGATAACATCTTCCATTCTTCTTGCTCTTATGATATTCCTGTCGTTCATTCGATCATCAAGTAGAGGGCACCGCATTTTGTAATGTTCCAGTGTGCCAGATTCGCCACAATCACAGTTTCCGTCTTCTTTTAGTCCAAATCTTTGAAGGTATTGGCCATAGGGACCATGTCCCGTGAGAAAGCGGACAAGGCCAGCAGATGGATCGAAGTGGTGCCATTTAAGTATTTCCCTTATGTTTTGGATTAAGCTATATGTTCTTCTTGCCTTTTCTGAATTATTCCAATCTATTTGCCACTTGTCTAATATTCCTTTTTAATTAAGTCATTTACTCTATTTTTATCTCATTTTTTGAGCCAGCATGTAGCCGCCCGTTGGATTATTAATAAATGCATCGGCTTTAACCCCATCACTACAGCTAGCGCATTGTGGGGAGTAGTACCAAAAGCCCCGCTTAATCTGATCATTATATTTCTTTGAGGTCTTTCTACTTTCTGTTTTAACGTGTTATTTTCTAACAATCTGTGGGCCCACACGCTAGCAGCATAGTTTATGGTTGTCCCTAGAATTGAGTCATGATAATTTTTTATTACTTTTCGTGGGAGCTTATATTTGTTACTTGCACTATTTATAAGTTTGTTAGTAACCTTATGACCTTTATCAATAATATAGTTTATGTGTTGTCCAAAATTTAATTTATCATCAATTTGAATGCCAAGGTATTTGAATTCATTAAGTTTTCCTAAGTTTTCTTCTCCAATTTTGATAATTGGATCCCTTACCAATTTTGTTCCGAACATCATAAACTTGTTTTTTTTTCTTTCTTTCTTTGATAATTTTAGCTTACACTGTAAACTCTAATCTTGCAATATCCATATTATTTCTTTCGAGTTCTCTTCTATTTCTCTTCTTGTGTTTGCTGAGGTTATTACTGCAAGATCATCTGCGAAGGCTATTACCCGATCTATGCAATTATTTTTATTTAATGCTTCCAAACATGGCTGAAATTCAAGTACTATCGATTGATTTTTCAGTTTAACGTCTCTTTTGGCAGCGAGGCTATAAGAGACGGGACTAACTGATTAACGTGGAATTTGAACCACATGAGCTCCCGCCGGGAATCGAACCAGGATCTACCACGCCAAAGACGCGTACGCCAACTCCCCAGCTACGAAGGAGCTCGAATTACAGTACTACTACTATTACTACTACTACTACTACTACTACTACTATTACTACTATTACTACTACTACTACTACTACTACTACTACTACTACTACTACTACTACTACTAATAATAATAATAATAATAATAATAATAATAATAATAATAATAATAATAATAATAATAATATGAAGCCATTTTTGCGTTGGGTAACAGCGTGTTCCTTTCCTCACCGGGTCAACGTGTGCGTTTGGAACTTAGGTTGCTTATCGTGTTCCATTTGGCGTCGATTCGCATCAATGACATATCAGAGATCACAATCACCACCAACTGTTATCATCTTAAGTTTGCAAGATTTGTCTTCGTGAGAAAACAAGATCCATTGTATCAGATCCATATCCCCTCCAAGGTATGTAAGTCCAGAGAACATAACTTTTAGGGGCTATGGGGAACGATCATTATACTTCCTGTTCGACGATGTTACGAATCGCCGGAGTAAGAATACTTCAATATTTCAACATGTACTTCGACTTGTGCAAGTTTCAATGCGATACTCGTCGAGAAGTTGGATAGTTTTCCTTGTAAGGGATGTACTAAATACAGTAAAACCTGTGAACTTGGCCACCTCTTTAAGTTGGCCACCTGCTTATCTTGGCCTGGTTCGTCTTGAACCTGCAATTTCTCATATGACATTTGTTACTTATTACTCTGTAAGTTGGCCACCTGTCTGTCTTGGAAGTTCGCCACATTGAAGCAATGTTTACCCTATGATGATAATAATAAATTTACCTGCGTATCTTGGCCACGCAAAATACTTTTTTTTTAATTTTTCTTAACTCTTTCGTATTCCCATACGAGAGGCAGATGTTCTGTATTTGTGACTGGAGACAAGAAGCATGGATTCTCACGATTTGTTCTTGCAGTTCAATGGCCAGAACTACCCTGATAAAGGGGTGGTGAAGAAAGATGTGAATAAGAAAAAGCACGTACAGGAATTCAAGAAATGATTGTACGTATTTGTTTACCTTGTCTGTTTTGGTGAAACCATTAGCTATGTCGGCTCTTTTCATCAGTTTTGAGCTTTAGTAATTCTTGAAAATTCTCAAGGTTAAAGCTAACCATGTCAATTGTCAACCATTGGCACCTGACGGTTTACAAAAAGTACCGGTGGTTTTCCTTAATATCCTTCTGAAAACATCTTTTGCTCCGAGGAAAACACTTGTAGCTGATTAACAAGAGATAGTTAACTATAAAATTAGAATGTGCATATATGACAAAAAGAATAAAAGAAATAGGTTTAGAAAGAACTACTATGGATGATAATTGCATAACAAATGAGTTGCTATTTTTTCGAAAGGTATGTACAGAAAATATTTGTCCATGTCAAAAATAGTCATATAAACTTCATATAAATTGTTCAATTTATAATTTTGTTTTTCTTATTTTAATCTGAATAACTCAGTGTGCTACAATATCGATTTCTATAAACTGCATTCAGTTTCTATTTTATCGTTGTGTTAGTATGTTTTCAATACGAATAATTCAGTGTACTAGACTAGTACATATATTAAACATACAGTAGTAATTTATTCTAGTACTGTATATTGCTATGATTACTCTATATACATTATTTAAAAGTAGCACTTGCGCCATTGCTTATTAACATTTTACAACCAAGTATTACTAGAAACTCTATTCTAAAAATACAACCACCACACTTATTTTCTGTAAGTTGGCCACCTGTCTATGTTGGCCACTTTTGAATGGAACCGATGGTGGCCAACATAGACAGGTTTCACTATATGTTTACAAAATTTCAGGTTTCTATCTTGAATAGTAAGGATGGGAAAATATTTACCAATGAGCTAAGAACATCCCCACAATGCCCCAGATGACCACAAATGACCCAAATGTAATATAAACATTTCTTGAAACATCTCTATTTATCCTAGAGTCATGTTTTATTTATTTATTTATTTAACATCCACCAGATACAACCCAGAGGCCATTTTATACTGGATATCCAACAACAACAATGGAAAAATTTGGGAAGGTACGGCCAGGTCTAGGTACCATCCCGGCATTTGCCTGGTAGGACTGAGGAAAGCCCTGGAAAACCAAAATCAGGATGGTCGTCAGCGGGAATCGAACACACCACCTCCCGAATGCGAAGCCAACGCTCTACCATTTGAACTATTTCGTTCGGTAGCTCATTATCTTCAAAATAGAATAGCCTTTCAAATGGTACCACTCGCATCAGCCTATCATGTCATAAAGGGGGAGGGATTTTGAGGGAAATCGGGATATTTGGCGAAACATCCCTTTCTTCTAACTTTAGGTCACTCTGGACCCCCCCCCCTGTTTTAACATGCATGTTTCAAAATAAACTGGAAAATACTAAAGTGTATATTGAATGTGTGCAGAAAATTTCAGGCTTCTCTCTTGTAAACAAAAAATATTTACAAATGTCCTAAAAATATCCCTACAATACCCCAGACTCCTCATTCTCTTCGAAATAGAACAGAATTTCAAACGGTACCATTTACAATCCCCGTCATGTATTTGAGGCGGGAAAATAGCATAAAAGAGATCTTTTGTTTTATATATATACACCTTTTTGTCCGTCTGCAACCCCTGAGTTAAAGAAATCTGGAAAATACTAAGGGGTGCATTGAATGTATATGGACAATTTCAATCTTCTAAGTGCAAAAGCAAGCCCACCAAAAACATCCCCACAATACCCCAGATTCTCGTATAAAACAGGATCTTAGGTAAAAATTTCCTGAGACATCCCTATTTACTCTAGAATGATGATTCCTGTCTAGTATTTCAAACGATGCCATTTGCATGTATCCGATATTCGTCATATATCTGAGGCGGAAAAATCGCGAAAAAAAGTTTGTTGTTGTTGAAATATCTTTTCATTTGTTTACATTTTTTGTATCTTCTAGAGCTCCTGTGTCAACGCAGAGATCTGAAACAAATCTAAAAAATAGTAAGGGATGCACTGAATGTGTGTGAAAAATTTCAACCTTCTAGGTGCAAAAGTAAGCAAGCCAAATAATAATAATAATATCCCCACAATAGATTCCCATACCAAAATAGGATCTCAGAAGTAACACTTCCCAAGTGTAACACTTCGATTTTAATAAAACTTGACAGGTAGATACTACACATGAAATAAACGAATTCATGTTATTATTATTATTATTATTATTATTTTCGGTAGAAAACGGTTTTAGAGGCCAAAAGCCCCTACCAAAAATTATGAAAGTTGACGCCAGAAAGGCAAAAACAAGTGGACGGAAGTGAATGAAATTGTGCACAGATATTGTAGACGTAAAACGAGTGAATACGGATTTCGTATTTTCCTAAAAGAAAAAAAAAAAAAGATTGGGTGGGGCATGTACGTACACCTCCAAACCTTTGATCACGAAATAACAAAAGTGCTAATAACATTATGTCAAAAGTGCCCAATGGACATGAATAATTTTAATAAAACTTCGTGTAGGGAAAATAAGCAAAAAGGAAATGAATACGTTTATTTTTTTTTATTATTTTCTGCGGAAAAACGATTTTAGTTGGCAAAAGCCCCTACCTAAAATTTTGAAAGTTGACGCCCGAAATACAAGAAGAAGTGCACCAAAGTGAACGAAATTGTGCACAAGATATTGTAAACGTAAAACGAGTGAATACGGGTTTCGTATTTTCCTGAGAAAGAAAAACGACTGGGTGGGGCATGAACCCCTCCAAACTCTTGATCACGAAATACCAAAAGTGCTAATAACAGCATGTCAAAAGTGCCCAAAGGACATGAATAATTTTAACAAAACTTTGTGTAGGGACAATAAGCAAAAAAATAAACACATACTTTTTTTTATTTTCTGCGGAAAAACGATTTTAGTTGGCAAAAGTCGCTACCTAAAATCTTGAACGTTGACGCCCGAAATACAAGAAGATGTTCACCAAAGTGAATGAAATTGTGCACAAATATTAGAGACGTAAAATCATGGAATACGAGCTTCGTATTTTACTATATTAAAAAAAAAAAAAAAAAAAAAAAAACGATTGAGTGTAGCATGGACCCCTCCAAACCATTATTCACGAAATATCAAAAATGCTAATAACAGTATTTCAGAAATGCCTAAAGGACATGAAGAATTGCAACGAAACTTTGTGCAGTAACAACACGCAGAAAATAAACGAATATGTTTTTTCCTGTGGAAAAAGACGGTTTTAGGGGGCAAAAGCCCCCATCTAAAATTTTGAAAGTTGACGTCAGAAAGGCAAAAACAAGTGGACCGAAGTGAATGAAATTGTGCACAGATATTGTAGACGTAAAACATGTGAATACGCGTTTCATATCTTCCTGAAAAAAAAAAAAAAAGATTGGTTGGGGCATGGACCCTTCCAAACATTTGATCACGAAATATCAAAAATGCTAATAACAGTATGTCAGAAATGCCTAAAGGACATGAAGAATTGCAACGAAACTTTGTGCAGTGACAACACGCAGAAAACAAACGAATATGTTTTTTTTGTTTGTGTGGAAAAAAAAACGAGGGGCAAAAGCCTCCACCCAAAATTTTGAAAGTTGACGTCAGAAAGGCAAAAACAAGTGGACCAAAGTGAATGAAATTGTGCACAGATATTGTAGGCGTAAAATAAGGGAATGCGGGTTTCGTATTTTCCTGAAATAAACGGTTAAGTGGGGCGAGGACCCCTCCAAATCTTTAATTACGAAATATAAAAAGTGTTAATAACAAAATGTCACTAGTTCCTAAAACCGTCTTTCAGCAGAAAGTGAAAAAAAAAAACGTATTCGTTTAGTTTTTGCGTATTGTTTTTACACAAAGTTTTATTGCAATTCTTCATGTCCTTTACACATATCTGACATAGTGTTATTAGCACTTCTGATATTTCGTGATCAAAGGTTTGGAGGGGTCCGTGCCCCACCTGACAATTTTTCAAGTGATATACGAAACACGTATTCCCTCATTTTAGTCTACAATATCTGTGCACAATTTCGTTCACTTCGGTATACTTGTTTTCGCCTTTCGGTCGTCAACTTCCAAAATTATAGGTGGGGGTTTTTGCTCCTTAAAACCGTTTTTTTCGCAGAAAATATATTTAAAAAAAAACACGTATTCCTCTATTTTATATGTAGTATCTACCTGCCAAATGTTATTAAAATCGCAGTGTTAGACTTGGGAAGTGTTACTTGTCAGTTAAATTATTTCCTGAGATATCCGTATTTATCTTAGAACCACGGTTCCTACCTTATTCTCTTCACAGTAGAACAGAATTTCAAAAAAAAAAATAGTATTCACGTGCCTCTATCATGTATCTTAGGCAGGAAAATAGACAAAAAATGTTTTTTGTTAACATTTTCCTCTCGCATTTTGCTCCTGTGAACTCCCCTCTGCATTAACGCAGAGGTCTAAAAAAATACTATGAAGTGCACTAAACGTGTGCGAAATCTCAATCTTCAAAGTGCAAAAGTAAGCCCACCCCTCAATAATAAAACATAGGCCTAACAAATATATATATATATATATATATATTTTTTTTAAGTTATGATGTTTCGCCCCGTGTGTCTCGAAGAAAGGCGTAAAACCATACACAACATTCTCTGCAATGCCTTCAGGTTTGAAAAAGAAAACTAAGCAAAAACTTTATTAGTAGTTTTTAATCGAGTAATACTGCCTAATAATAATAATCGAGGATACTACCCTATCGTATATAAATATGCGATATAATTTATTAATCACACATATGCTAATCATATTACAAAACCCCTAGAGGTGCCAACCTATTACTGTTATTATTTTCATGTTCTATTTATTGTCTTTCGATCAAAGTCTTATTTAAAAAAAAAAAATAATAATCATACTGTTTGAGAACAGTATCTACAGCAAACAAAATGGTTTAGGAGCCCTTGATTTTAACAACAGCGATCTTCTTCTGAATAGAGTCAAAGACGATACAAACAAGGGGGATTATATTATGATAAAACTCAGCCAGTAAATAACCTAAGGATCTTGTAATATTTGCACAAATCCTGTTTCTTCAATACAATATTTTTGTCGCTTATTTCCACATCTTTTATCTTGCTCAAAATACTTAAACAACTTATTTCTTTCCCTCAAAATCAATATTAACTTTACGAAGTTAGAAGTATCACTTTGTCGGTTCAACAATATATACCATATTCTATGAAATGATCTGTTCTTTTAGGAAATATGAAATAATAATATATAAAAAACTGTGTCTTGTTAACCCTAAAAATAAGCATTAAAAATAAACTTTTTATGAGAGACACTATGTCGCGACTTAATGAATAAAATTTCCTTGATGTGCGAAATGATGAATGCAATTTAGATTGAAATCAATATTTTTGATCAAGCACTGCATCCTACCCTCCTGTTCGCTCTTACTGATGTTCTATTACATATTTGGCATACGAGTTTGACTGAGGATATTTTACTCCCATTTATTTGATTGCTCTGAAATCGTTGCCGCTAAGCCACCAATGGTCCAGTCTTGTTGGAGACTTCAAAATGAGCAGAGAATCTTTCAAATACTTTCTCCTCGATTTGATGCTTCAAAATCAACGATTGCTAAGTCTTGAATTGATCACCTGTTATTGCATCACCTTACCTATTTTAGACGCAATGTGTTTTATACAATAATACAAAATTCCATCATAAGTTAATTTTAAACAGTTTTATTGTATCTTTACAGGCGCTTGCACTTTCCAAATCGTCTTTCAAAACTGAAATTTGAGATTCACTGAGTAATTTCAATTATCTGTCTCATTATATCACCTAAAGTCAATTCAGATTTCTCAGAATGGAGGGGCCACGGAGGCTCATCTCTTGGTGAGTGAGGTCTCCCATTCAATCACACCAGTAGTAGAAAATGGATCGATCTGGGACAACATAGAACAGCATAGAACAACTCACAAGCCCCTGGGAAATTGACCACCGTACACCGTGAGCCCACGGTCTTTTACGACCTCCATTTTAGGGGTGAATTTATTCCCTTTTATGACCACTTTTTAGGGGGTGTATTCGTTCTCTTTTACGAGCACATTTTAGGGGGTGAACTCGTTCCCTTTTATGAGCATATTTTCCAACCCCTATTAACACATAGCAGAACATCAGACTACGTAACATAACGAACATACAGCAGAGACTCGTTTCCTTTTATGAGCACTTTTTCAACCCCTATTTTAATTACGAACACATAGAAGAGCAGATAACACATAAGAGTACGTAACACACAGCAGAGCAGATAACACATAAGAATACGTAACATAACAAGGGTGTACTCATTCTCTTTTATGAGCACTTTTTCAACCCCTATTTTAATTACGAACACATGGAAGAGCAGATAACACATAAGAGTACGTAACACACAGCAGAGCAGATAACACATAAGAGTACGTAACATAACAAGGGTGTACTCGTTCTCTTTGATGAGCATATTTTTCAACCTCTATTTTAATATAAGATTACGAACACATAGAAGAGCATATAAGAGTACGTAACATAGCAAGGGTGTACTCGTTCCCTTTTATGAGCATATTTTCCAACCCCTATTCTGAACATAACAGATAACACATAGAAGAGCAGATAACACATAGCACTATTTTAACATAGCAGATAACATATAAGATTACGAACACATATAAGAGCAGAAGACTACATAACATAGCAGGCCTCCATTTTAAGGGTGAACTCGTTCTCTTTTATGAGCATATTTTTCAACCCCTATTTTAACATAATAGAAATGACATAAGAATACGTAACATAGCAGATAACTCATTCCAACACTTATTTTAACATAACGGGCAAAGATTACAATCGAACACCCACGGTCTACAGATAATCATTTTAGAGGGTGTATTTTGATGACCATTTTTTCCACCCCTAATTGAAATTACATAGCAGAGCAGATAATACATAAGATTCGTTCCATTTTATGAACAGTTTTTAGGGGGTGTACTCGTTCCCTTTTATGATTATTTTTTCAACCCCTATTTGAACATTTTAACATAGCAGAAATTTATGAACACATTCTCCACCCTTATTTTAGCGTAGCACTGATTTCGTTCCCAACCCTTAATTTAACATAGCAGAAATGACACAAGCATGTCCCCAAACTACTGACCATCGTGAACAAAGGTCAAACTCGAAAACGAAACAACATGTCGAGGTGCTGTTTCCACATTTAGCAATTGGTCATCAACTACTGACCATCAAGGTCAAAGATCAAAACTCGAAAACGAAGCAACGTATTGATGTGGTGTTTCCACACCTACAAGTCTCAAAATTAGTGGCCATCGAGGTCAAAGGTCAAAATACTTAAAACCCAATAACTCGAAAACGGAGCCGCACATTGAGGTGGTGTTCCCACATTTAGTAATTGCTCATCAACTACTACAAGTTCCAAAATACTGATCATCGATGTCAAAGGTCAACATACTTAAAACCCAATAACTCGAAAACGGAGCCACACATTGAAGTACTGTTTCCACATTTAGTAATTGGTCATCAGGTACTACATGTCCCAAAATTAGTGGTCATTGAGGTCAAAGGTCAAAATACTTAAAACCTAATAACTCGAAAACGGAACCACATATTGAGATGTTGTTTCCATAATTGGTTACCAACTACTACAAGTTCCAAAATAATGACCATCGAGGTCAAAGGTCAAAATACTTAAAACCTAATAACTCAGAAACGGAGCCACATATTGAGGAGCTGTTTCCACATTTAGTAATCGGCCACCAACTACTACAAGTTCCAAAATACTGATCATCGAGGTCAAAGGTCAACATACTTAAAACCTAATAACTCGACAACTAAGACACATATTGAAGTGCTGTTTCCAAATCTAGTAACTGGTCATCAACTACTACAAGTTCCAAAATACTGATCATCGAGGTCAAAGGTCAACATACTTAAAACCTAATAACTCGACAACTGAGACACATATTGAAGTGCTGTTTCCAAATCTAGTAACTGGTCATCAACTACTATAAGTTTCAAAATAATGACCATCGAGGTCAAAGGTCAAAATACTTAAAACCTAATAACTCTAAAACGGAGCCACATATTGAGATGGTGTTTCCAAATTTAGTAATTGGTCATCAACTACTACAAGTTCTGAAAACACTAACCATCGAGGTCAAAGGTCAACATACTTAATACCTAATAATTCGACAACTGAGACACATATTGAGATGCTGTTTCCAAATCTAGTAATTGGTCGTCAGGTACTACAAGTTCCAAAATAATGACCATCGAGGTCAAAGGTCAAAATACTTAAAACCAAATAACTCGAAAACGACTCCACATATTGAGATGGTGTTTCCAAATCTAGTAATTTGTCATCAGGTACTACAAGTTCCAAAATAATGACCATCGAGGTGAAAGGTCAACATACGTAAAAGCTAATAACTCAAAAACGGATCCACATATTGAGATGGGGTTTCCAAATCTAGTAATTGGTCATCAGGTACTACAAGTTCCAAAATAATGACCATCGAGGTCAAAGGTCAACATACCTAAATCCTAATAACTCCAAAACTGATCCACATGTTGAGATGCTGTTTCCAAATCTAGTAATTGGTCATCAGGTACTACAAGTTCCAAAATAATGACCATCGAGATCAAAGGTCAAAATACTTAAAACCTAATAAGTCGAAAACAGAGCCAAATATTGAGGTGGTGTTTCCACATTTAGTAATTGGTCATCAACTACTACAAGTTCCAAAATAATGACCATCGAGGTCAAAAGTCAAATATTTAAGCCTTAATAACTCGTAAACGTAGCCAGCAAGTGATTTCTGTGACCTATTAATTTTTTTGTTCCAAGCAGAAAAAGTGAGGAATGAATAAATTTTAGTGACTTAATTGCTATTGTACTAACGAGAAAAAAATCAAAACAACGCTATTTGTAAGTAGCTCAGAATTTCTTTACATTTAGGGTTATTCAAAATAAACGAAAAAAATAATTTGGATGAACTAACGAAAAAGAAAGCAAAGATATGCCATTTTAGCTAGCTGAGCTCAATTTTCTATCAACGAAAAATGCCATTTCAACTACCTCAGAATTTATGTGCCTTTTTGTGCTAAGGTCTGTTTTAACTCTTCTTGACTAATTAAATAAACGAAGGAATATTGTACCTATGAGAAATGCCATTTTTCTAGACCATGTTCTAATATTTAAAGAAACGAAGGGGTGGATTTGAGTGACCTATTCAATTTTGCACCAATGAGAAATAACGACGTATTTTAAATCATTTTGTACTATTTAAATAAACAAACAATCGGGTAAATTTAACCGGCTCAGAAGTGTACTATTTAAACAAACGAAGGTCTCTTGAGTGAGATTTCCAATTTTGTAGTAAGAAGGACTATTTTCTAACTAACTCAGAATTTCATTTCATTTTGTAATACTCAAATTTGGATGGAGTGTTTAGTTTTGTTTGAACCAGAAAAATGTGATTGGATTATTTCCTTATGTACCAACTAGAAAAAGTGAAGGGCCATTAATCAAATAAATGAAGGAATAAATTTGGGTAGAATATTTAGTTTTGTACCTAGCAAAATAAGATAAAGAAGTGAAGAACGAATAAAATTTGGATGGACTATTTCCTTATGTACCAACAAAAAATGGAGCACCAGCGACAAAAAAGAAACCGAAGGAGGAATAAATTTGGGTGACCTATTCAGTTTGTACTAAGCAGAAAAAATGAAGAAGGATCAGCATTCTATACTTTTTTCTACCATTTATTGGCGGTGTCCTATTTCTTTTTGTGCCAACGAGGCCATTTTTAACCTCCTTAGAATTTGTACCAAACAGAAAAGAGCTACACAAATAAACAAAGCAATCAATTTTTAACTAGCTCAGAATTTCTAGACCATGTTGTACTATTTAAACAAACGAAGAGATAAATGTGTGTGACCTATTCACTTTTGTACCAAGCAAAATAAGAAAAAGAAGTGAAGAACGAATAAAATTTGGATGGACTATTTTTCATGTACCAACAAAAAAAAAATGGAGCACCAACGACAAAAAAGAAACCGAAGGAGGAATAAATTTAGGTGACTTAATCAGTTTTGCACTAAGCAGAAAAAAAAGCGAAGAAGGTAAAATTTAAATAGCTCAGTATTTATGTACATTTTTGTACTACTAAAATAAACGATGGAATAAATTTGAGTGTTCTACAGAAGAAAACGGGGAAGGGACATTTTATTTAATTTTTTAGTACTCGAAATATACAAAGATATAAATTTGTGTGACCCATTCAGTTTTGTACTAAGCAGAAAATTTGTTGGCTTTTTTAAAGAGACCATTTTATCTTTTGTATTCAGATTTTCCGGCTACTTTTTGTGCTCTACAAATAAAAGCAAAGAGAGGCCATTTTATGTGCCTTTTGTAACGAAGAAACAAATTTGAAGGAGGTTCATTTTAACTACTCCTGCTGCGAGTAGATCAATTAGTACATAGTAAAAAAAAACAATATGGCATTATTGCGACGTTCATTTTTCGAATACATACGAATTAGGCCACTATGGCAAAAAAAATACTACTCTCTCCTTATGCTTATTTGGAGCAGACTTAAGAGCACCAAGCATTAGAAACCCGCTAGTAGGGCGTCGATTCAGTAATCCAAATTGGAGTATACCTTTTATACAACAAACAAGCTTCTTAGCCCCACTCCAGAAATTAGAAAACAAATTATTTCTTCTACGGTCTTCGGCATGCATTTTAGACCAATGGCAGCAAGATTAATATTAAATAACACTTCTGCTGGATAGAAATTCGATTCTCTCGATCTTCTACTTTATCCGACAACTTTACTTGGAAATTACCCGCATCTTAGAATTTATCAGGTTACATCTAGTAAAAGAAAACGAATAGATAATTTTGAGACAGTTCCATATGGGTAAATACAGTATTAGTAGAAACGATAGTTTTTAATTAAGTAGAGATAAGGAGAGAGTGAAAAAATGGAAAATTAAATTTTAAATCATTATTATTATTTTAGAGGTCAAAAGGAAGAATAAATGAATTTGAGTGGCATATGAATGGAATTTAGTTTTGTACCGGGCAAAAAAAAAGAAGTGAAGAATTAATAAAATTTGAATGGAATATTTTATCTTGTACCAGCTGGGGATTTAGTGGTGTACCATTGTATCAATTTAAGTATTTTGTACTATTTAGTACCACCGAGAAGGTGTAGAATATTTAGTTTTGTACCAAGTAGAAATTTGTTGGCTTCTTTATTTTGTATTAACGACTAAAACCTTTAACACATACTTGGTTGTGTGCATTACAATGGTCGAAGTTTTTCATTTCCCTGTGGTACAACGTAATGGTCGCCCCGCTTATTCTAGGTCTACAGTTAGATATTTTCGGTTGGATAATGGTATACAGCCATGTTTTGTTGAGCACAATGCCCACTATAACGATGTGGTAGACAATTATTTGATGGATAGTTATTTGTTTAATAGTCGCTATAACAAATGGTATATGGTAGAATTTGTTAAGCATTTATCGCAGGTAGATATTAAGATAGACTTTTTGTCGTTGGTTACTCGTTTAACCGCACACAGTTCTCTTTTCCAATCAACTACCTTTTTTGCCATGAAAACTAAGGGTAATAGTTATACTGTGACAGCTTTCTTTCGCTATGAGGGAACGCAGGACACTTTGGATGAGTTATTAAAGTTTTGGAATCATGTGTGCGAGTTCAGGCCAAGTATCCAGATTGCAGATTTACTTGGTTGCTTTACACGATGTGGTAAAACTGGCCTTTTTGCGGTATCTCCTGATACCTATCTGTTGGACCTCGCTTTATTTGGAACTTTGGTGAAAAAGAATAACAAATGTTTTTTCTCACAATAAAGCTATACATACAGAATAATCCATTATGGCAAAAAAAAATACTACTTTCTCCTTATGCTTAGTTGGAGTAGACTTCAATAACAAGAACGATACATTGTGTAAGAATTTCCAATTAATAGCGGTATTGCACTGTACTTATAATAGTCTGTAATAGTGCAGTTTATTTTTCGAATGAGAGTAGGTTTTAAAGGTGTATTGTAGTCTAGAAGCAATAATGATCTCTAAGAGAGTTATTAGGTAAAGATAACAATTTGCTAGTGGCGAACCAATTACACCGCCATTCTGTGAACACATTTATACGATCCAATTTCTCAGATTTAAGGCTAAATTAAATGGGCAAGAGATGTACAGTATTTGGGAGATAGAACTAAGAAGTACTAGGATGTGCCAATAGAAAAATTTCAGAACTTCTATTTTAATTTTGGGGTGGAAAAACAAGCCTATTAACACTATTTGTAATAACGATGATTCCGTGGGTGTAGATTGTCTTAGATAGAATACAGGTAATTCTTCCATTAAAATTTACAACTATCTAATTGATTTTCTTCATTGTTCAGACAAGCGTTTACAAGGTATTATGAGATGGGAAGCAATTATCTTTAACTACTATACTGATGCGTGGATCCAATACAAGACTGTTTAGAACTAATTTTACACATCAAATAATATTTACAGATGCTTATTGGAGTTGTCGGATAAAGATCGAAGATCGAGAGAATCGAATTTCTATCCAGCAGAAGTGTTATTTAATATTAATCTTGCTGCCATTGGTCTAAAATGCATGCCGAAGACCGTAGAAGAAATAATTTGTTTTCTAATTTCTGGAGTGGGGCTAAGAAGCTTGTTTGTTGTATAAAAGGTATACTCCAATTTGGATTACTGAATCGACGCCCTACTAGCGGGTTTCTAATGCTTGGTCCTCTTAAGTCTGCTCCAAATAAGCATAAGGAGAGAGTAGTATTTTTTTTTTGCCATAGTGGCCTAATTCGTATGTATTCGAAAAATGAACGTCGCAATAATGCCATATTGTTTTATTTTTTTACTATGTACTAATTGATCTACTCGCAGCAGGAGTAGTTAAAATGAACCTCCTTCAAATTTGTTTCTTCGTTACAAAAGGCACATAAAATGGCCTCTCTTTGCTTTTATTTGTAGAGCACAAAAAGTAGCCGGAAAATCTGAATACAAAAGATAAAATGGTCTCTCTAAGAAAGCCAACAAATTTTCTGCTTAGTACAAAACTGAATGGGTCACACAAATTTATATCTTTGTATATTTCGAGTACTACAAAATTAAATAAAATGCCCCTTCCCCGTTTTTTTCTGTAGAACACCCAAATTTATTCAATCGTTTATTTTAGTAGTACAAAAATGTACATAAATACTGAGCTATTTAAATTTTACCTTCTTCGCTTTTTTTCTGCTTAGTACAAAACTGATTAGGTCACCCAAATTTATTCCTCCTTCGGTTTCTTTTTTGTCGTTGGTGCTCCATTTTTTTTGTTGGTACATGAAAAATAGTCCATCCAAATTTTATTCGTTCTTCACTTCTTTTTCTTATTTTGCTTGGTACAAAAGTGAATAGGTCACACACATTTATCTCTTCGTTTGTTTAAATAGTACAACATGGTCTAGAAATTCTGAGCTAGTTAAAAATTGATTGCTTTGTTTATTTGTGTAGCTCTTTTCTGTTTGGTACAAATTCTAAGGAGGTTAAAAATGGTCTCGTTGGCACAAAAAGAAATAGGACACCTCCAATAAATGGTAGAAAAAGTATAGAATGCTGATCCTTCTACATTTTTTTCTGCTTAGTACAAATTGAATAGGTCACCCAAATTTATTCCTCCGTCGGTTTCTTTTTTGTCGCTGGTGCTCCATTTTTTTGTTGGTGCATAAGGAAATAGTCCATCCAAATTTTATTCGTTCTTCACTTCTTTATCTTATTTTGCTAGGTACAAAACTAAATATTCTACCCAAATTTATTCCTTCATTTATTTGATTAATGGCCCTTCACTTTTTCTAGTTGGTACATAAGGAAATAATCCAATCACATTTTTCTGGTTCAAACAAAACTAAACACTCCATCCAAATTTGAGTATTACAAAATGAAATGAAATTCTGAGATAGTTAGAAAATAGCCCTTCTTACTACAAAATTGGAAATCTCACTCAAGAGACCTTCGTTTCTTTAAATAGTACACATCTGAGCCGGTTAAATTTACCCGATTGTTTGTTTATTTAAATAGTACAAAATGATTTAAAATACGCCGTTATTTCTCATTGGTGCAAAATTGAATAGATCACTCAAATCCACCCCTTCGTTTGTTTAAATATTAGAACATGGTCTAGAAAAATGGCATTTCTCATAGGTACAATATTCCTTCGTTTATTTAATTAGTCAAGAAGAGTTAAAACAGACCTTAGCACAAAAAGGCACAAAAATTCTGAGGTAGTCGAAATGGTATTTCTCGTTGATAGAAAATTAAGCTCAGCTAGCTAAAATGACATATCTTTTCTTTCTTTTTCGTTAGTCCATCCAAATTATTTTTTTCGTTTATTTTGAATAACCCTAAATGTACAGAAATTCTGAGCTAGTTACAAATAGCGTTGTTTTGATTTTTTTCTCCTTTAGTACAATAGCAAATAAGTCACTAAAATTTATTCATTCTTCACTTTTTCTGCTTGGAACAAAAAAATTAATAGGTCACAGAAATCTCTTGCTGGCTACGTTTACGAGTTATTAAGGCTTAAATATTTGAAATTTGACCTCGATGGTCATTATTTTGGAACTTGTAGTAGTTGATGACCAATTACTAAATGTGGAAATACCACCTCAATATTTGGCTCTGTTTTCGACTTATTAGGTTTTAAGTATTTTGACCTTTGACCTCGATGGTCATTATTTTGGAACTTGTAGTACCTGATGACAAATTACTAGATTTGGAAACACCATCTCAATATGTGGAGTCGTTTTTGAGTTATTAGGTTTTAAGTATGTTGACCTTTGACCTCGATGGTCATTATTTTGGAACTTGTAGTACCTGAGAACCAATTACTAGATTTGGAAACAGCACTTCAATATGTGTCTCAGTTGTCGAGTTATTAGTTTTTAAGTATGTTGACCTTTGACCTCGATGATCAGTATTTTGGAACTTGTAGTAGTTGATGACAAATTACTAGATTTGGAAACAGCACTTCAATATGTGTCTTAGTTGTCGAGTTATTAGGTTTTAAGTATGTTGACCTTTGACCTCGATGATCAGTATTTTGGAACTTGTAGTAGTTGGTGGCCGATTACTAAATGTGGAAACAACACCTCAATATGTGGCTCCGTTTCTGAGTTATTAGGTTTTAAGTATTTTGACCTTTGACCTCGATGGTCATTATTTTGGAACTTGTAGTAGTTGGTAACCAATTATGGAAACAACATCTCAATATGTGGTTCCGTTTTCGAGTTATTAGGTTTTAAGTATTTTGACCTTTGACCTCGATCACCACTAATTTTGGGACATGTAGTACCTGATGACCAATTACTAAATGTGGAAATATCACTTCAATGTGTGGCTCCGTTTTCGAGTTATTGGGTTTTAAGTATGTTGACCTTTGACATCGATGATCAGTATTTTGGAACTTGTAGTAGTTGATGAGCAATTACTAAATGTGGGAACACCACCTCAATGTGTGGCTCCGTTTTCGAGTTATTGGGTTTTAAGTATTTTGACCTTTGACCTCGATGGCCACTAATTTTGAGACTTGTAGATGTGGAAACACCACCTCAATACTTTGCTTCGTTTTCGAGTTTTAATCTTTGACCTTGATGGTCAGTAGTTGATGACCAATTGCTAAATGTGGAAACAGCCCCTCGATATGTTGTTTCGTTTTCGAGTTTGACCTTTGTTCACGATGGTCAGTAGTTTGGGGACATGCTTGTGTCATTTCTGCTATGTTAAATTAAGGGTTGGGAACGAAATCCGTGCTATGTTAAAATAAGGGTGGAGAATGTGTTCATAAATTTCTGCTATGTTAAAATGTTCAAATAGGGGTTGAAAAAGTAATTATAAAAGGGAACGAGTACACCCCCTAAAAACTGTTCATAAAAGGGAACGAATCTTATGTTTTATCTGCTCTGCTATGTAATTTCAATTAGGGGTGGAAAAATGGTCATCAAAGTACACCCTCTAAAATGATTGTCTGTAGACCGTGGGTGTTCGATTGTAATCTTTGCTCGTTATGTTAAAATAAGTGTTGGAATGAGTTATCTGCTACGTTACGTATTCTTATGTCATTTCTATTATGTTAAAATAGGGGTTGAAAAATATGCTCATAAAAGAGAACGAGTTCACCCTTAAAATGGAGGCCTGCTATGTTATGTAGTCTTCTGCTCTTATATGTGTTCGTAATCTTATATGTTATCTGCTATGTTAAAATAGTGCTATGTGTTATCTGCTCTTCTATGTGTTATCTGTTATGTTCAGAATAGGGGTTGGAAAATATGCTCATAAAAGGGAACGAGTACACCCTTGCTATGTTACGTACTCTTATGTGCTCTTCTATGTGTTCGTAATCTTATGTTAAAATAGGGGTTGAAAAATATGCTCATAAAAGAGAACGAGTACACCCTTGTTATGTTACGTACTCTTATGTGTTATCTGCTCTGCTGTGTGTTACGTACTCTTATGTGTTATCTGCTCTTCCATGTGTTCGTAATTAAAATAGGGGTTGAAAAAGTGCTCATAAAAGAGAACGAGTACACCCTTGTTATGTTACGTACTCTTATGTGTTATCTGCTCTGCTGTGTGTACGTATTCTTATGTGTTATCTGCTCTTCTATGTGTTCGTAATTAAAATAGGTGTTGAAAAAGTGCTCATAAAAGGAAACAAGTCTCTGCTGTATGTTCGTTATGTTACGTAGTCTGATGTTCTGCTATGTGTTAATAGGGGTTTGAAAATATGCTCATAAAAGGGAACGAGTTCACCCCCTAAAATGTGCTCGTAAAAGAGAACGAATACACCCCCCAAAAAGTGGTCATAAAAAGGAATAAATTCACCCCTAAAATGGAGGTCGTAAAAGACCGTGGGCTCACGGTGTACGGTGGTCAATTTCCCAGGGGCTTGTGAGTTGTTCTATGCTGTTCTATGTTGTCCTAGATCGATCCATTTTCTACTACTCACACCTCAAGCCAAGTGGACTTTGCGGTGGACAAACACTATGTGTGTGGTTTCTCCTGTATCCTCCAACTTTCTTCATTCTACCAGATTATTCATTCTCATGGTCATCGTCTCCTTAAGCGTATATGGCATATAAGTGGGACGTAAAACTTAAAGATATCATGCATTTTTAAAATTTTCCCACGGAACTTAATCGCATGAATAATGCGTGACCAGGCACGCACCCAGAAATCTTTCTACAAGTTTCCTCCCTCAGAATTTCAATTTTAAATAATTTACACATTATTATTCCGCCCTATGTAAATGCACGTATTGCACATAGGTAGAGCCGCTATAGTAGGGAATATTTAGCCCCAGGAATTTATACTCCCCTCGAGTTCCAACTTAGTTTAAAATTTCAACTGAAAATCATACTATTATAGAAGAAACATTGCGACGAGAAAAATAACACACCCTAGAATATTATTATCCTCTCGAATTTGGACTTATTTCAAAAATTTCAACGAAAAATCATACTATATCAAAATACACATGAAAGAAACCCATAACGAGGATGTAATAACACCCTAGAAAATTATTACTTACCCGAATTTGCGTTTATTTGGTGTGTTTCAACAGAAAATCATATATATATATATATATCAAAGAGCATTCCGACGATAGGGATAAAATGACATAGGGCGGCATTATTAATCCCTCGCATTCCTGTTCCATTGAAATGTTTGTCCACCACAAAGCCCACTTTGTGCAAGCTGGGATCAAACCTGGGCACTTCCTTCAGTTTCGTGTCCGAAAAATCATGATTTATATGTCCATCATTTCTTCTTATTAGTGTACTTCCTATCTCAGAATAAATCGGTTTCAACTTAATAATTTGACTGCCTCGACAGGTCCAGATGGTTGGAGAAGATTATCTTCTTCAAAGAACTTCCTGACAATATGATATATCTCCACTATTACTGTTTTATTTTATTTTATTTTATTTTATTTTATTTTATTTTATTTTATTTTTTAGATGACGTTCTGCGTTCATCTGTTCCAATTACATTATGGGATTTTTAAGGACAATAGCAGAAGCTGATATAATAATTGGTCTTATTGTAACTTTCTGACATTTCCTTTTTTTTATTTAGTCCACCAGGTCTCCATATTTGCCCATCTTCGTGCTAAAGGTTGTATGAATGTTGTGTGCCAGTGAGACTACCACACTTATGAGAGTTACTTCGTGATCCATTTTATTACTATTGTCGGGTCTGTCTGAGGTACCGTTATATCCCTTCTTCTATTTCGTTTCCAATATGGCTTTCCCTTACTGTGTTCAAATATTGGTTTTGGCTTGATATTTATACTATAATTTGGTAGCAATGATTAGTTCTAGGTAATGCTCTAGAAACTGGTGAAAATATTTCACAACGCTGTTGTGTTTTTTCAGATAGTCAGTGGGAGTTATTATGTGACATGTGCCTCTGGTATGTTTAATTGTTTCTTATATTTTCCCGCATTTATTTTAGTTTTCTATCCGGTATTTCTTCTTCTTTTACTGTAGTTTTGTATTGTTATCACTGTTCTGGATGACCATTGTAAAGTCTATTGTTCTAGACTAGATTTCATTTTTCTCTATTGATTTTCATTTATCTGTATTGCTGTCTTGTAGGCGATTCTTAAATAAGTTACTTTGCTCTCAACTTGTTAAATTTTGTTCATCAGATTCAAAGATTGAGGTGAACTCTCTCTTGGTCAGGTGAAGTGGTGTTGCTTTTGCGACTTGATCGTTATTATTCTTATTTCAAAATATATATTGTTAAATAATGATTAATTTATCGGGGAAAAAGCTAAGATTGGTGGATATTTATTTTACCATTTTGTTTATTTATATTACTGAAAGAAATAACATCAATTGGAGTGTAATTTCAACTTATTTGATGCTAAATAAGAAGATCGTCTTTGCAGTTGTAAAAAAAAAAAGTTTCCGGTGTTCGTTGCTTTATGAATTTTGGCTAAATCAATAGAAAGCATTCTATTAGTATGCAGTATCTGCGTGAACAGACTCATGACTGCTTCTGGCATTGCGCATATGTTTCATGTTGTATTATGCCAAAAGACTGTTTGTCCTGCCATGGCTGGAAGTTATTTGTTTATTCAAGCTTGAAAGTGTATTCTCTAGGTAAACAAATCTCCAAAAGCAACCAAACCACAACCATCTTTTAACAAACACTATTTTCATCTTTGGGAAGAGCATCTTTTGTGATGAAACTATCACTTGTTAAAACATTTTTTTTTACAAGAACTTACAAAATGAATAAACAAGTTAAATAGAAAATGATCAAAAGGAACTTCATTTTCATAACGTATTGCTGAAATATAATGTCTAAAGAATAATACTTACATAACACCAATTGCAATAAAAACAGACGCGCTTTTAATTCCACTACTTTCTAGTTCCGGTTAATGTAGCGATAATAGTAGTTACACTTGTTAATAAATTTATTACACATCGCTGAAGACTGGCAGCTTCAAAGATGATTCTTCCGTTCACCTAGTTCATAATGGGCAACCCTATCAATGAAGAAGCTGATGTTCAGTATAGACCAGAGCAGTAGTTCAAATTTCTACTTCAAGTTCATGATGATAACGAGGTTATTGTTTTGAGCACAACTTCGGTAAGATCAATAACTTGGAGACTTTAATCGAATTCTCTCAGGCCCATCCAATCGCAAAATTATACAACCTTTGTCAGAAAAGTTCCAGGACAGTTTTTTTTTACTTCTGAGTTTGAAATACTGAAAAAGGAATAAATGATTTTTTATGTTACCTAGTATGTGTTCTTACTTGACATGACCTTGGACATGTTTCTCCGCAAACTCACTAACTGGCAGGGCTCTGCTTAGTAACACACTGTTCTGGTTGTTGTCGCATTAGTTAAGGTGACACAGTGGCTGCTGATTGTGAGCAAATAATGAACGTTAAGTTTGGGAAAACCCCTAGTGAAACGTGGGATATGATTAAACAAGCATATGCAGGCGAGACACTTTGAAAAAGTCGTGTTCTCGAGTGTCAAAAAAGGTTTCGTAAAGGCAGAGATTCAGTGCAAGACGATCCCAGAGCTAGTCATCCGTCTACAGCACATACCGATGCAAACGTAGAGCGTGTAAGGCAGTTACTGTATTGCAAGAAGATTGTCGTGTGACTGTGCGTACGATAGTCGAAGAATTGAATTTGAACCGTGATGTGTGTGTGACTGGTTCTTACTGCATAACAATGCAAGACCCCATACTTCTTTATATGTTAACGAGAAACTGGCCAGACATTCTGTTATTATACCATCCCACATACGTAACTTTTTCCCGACCTTTCACTTGATGAAGGTTTCCTTTTAGTAGCATTTTTACTCGCGGAAACAAGAAAAATTCATAAAGATATCGCTGACATCCAGCGGGCTGTGACAAATGCGCTTAGAAGCACTGCAGTTGAAGATTTCTCTGCTTGTTTCCAAGACCTCCAGAAACGTTGGTAATTGCGTATAGGTAGTCAAGAGGACTACTTTGATAGGAGCTAGGATTATTACTTGCTAAGTGCATTTTTGTTTATTTTTTACGACCTTTGTCCTGGAAGTTTTATTTGTCCGAATCATCCGATGTAGCCGCTATTATTAGCTACCATGTATAAACTACGCTCTGTTTATACACCATACATGCAGAGCTATTTTCTTCTTTGCAATAGAACTGCTCATGAAAAACAGATGTATGTCATTATTGAAACTTTGACCATTATTTGTGCCACTCCTGTGATATCACGTACATCTAAGAGGTCTATTTTTCACAGCTTCTGTACTTTACTGATCTATAAGTTGCAATATCGTAAACTAAGTATTTTGTAAGCAAGTAACTAACTAACCTACTAAATAATAATAATAATAATAATAATAATAATAATAATAATAAGCTAATATTGGGATGAAATTCGGAACATTAAATTTCTTCTCGCGAAATAGCCAGTGTTTTCTGTTACGAGAGATGAATGAGGATGGGTTGCGAGAGGCAAGGTCATGGGTTCGATTCTTAATGTCTCAATATGAAAAATACACGTTAATGCATACAAAAGTAATAAACATATACCATAACTCGCTAATTTAGAGCTAAAGGATTGTGATCTACACCACAATTTGCTTAAAAGCTCGAATCTATTAAATAATTTCACAAAGTATCATTACTAAATGTATCTAATTTAGAAATACTGTTTGAGAGGCTTAGATAATATATCTACACAAGAATGAAACTAACAAGTAATGTACATGAACGTGTCATCCGGACATCCGAATCAATCCTAGTCCATTCGATAAACATAGCAAAGATGTGTTCATGCACAAAAAGTTAGGTTTCATGGACAACGAAGTAAGTCCCTGGGGCCCATTAACCCTGCTAGTATATATTTAAAATAAATCGTAGACTCGCAGTGAAATAGCTATTGCATCAACACTGTTCATTGGAAAGTCATGGTTTATTTCTAGTTCATTCTCTTCAGCATGAAACATACTTTCGAGAGGTGTTATGTATTGGAGCCCAGAACGTACTTGAACGGGGAAAATTGGGTTAATGTTATGAAAATTCCTTCCAGAAATATTTCCCATTCATTTTGGCTCCCTCTGGAGTGCCCCCGGGTAAAAGCACACAATCTAAATGTATCTCAAAAATACTGTAGGGGATAAGAAATGAGTGTACAAAGTTTTGTTTTGATAGACGGAATAGGTATGAGTGAAAAGGTTGTATACCAATACGCTCTGTACATACAAAACCAAACCCATGACCTGATTTATAAATAGAACATAATATAAAAAATATAAACGTAGTACTATTTATCCTGATATCAATAATTGTATCACATTCTCTGTAAAATGAAGCAAGCGTTTCAATATTTATCACGCATATTGATTCGTGATATGTGAAGAGGGAAACTGGGGGTAAGTCGCAAAAATATCTTCCAAAATAGCTGTATTGTGAAGTTGTGCGTTCTCTGTGTTGACACCGGAGCCGGTGGAAGTCAGTGTGCGAATCAAATGACATTTTAAGGGAGATAATGTGCACATCCGGGAAATTTAGCATGGGGAAGTTCAAAACTTATGAGAAACATCAAATTCTTCAGAGGGGGATTTCCCCCTCATCCTCCCTGGTAAGTCGTACAATTAAAATATACTTTGAAAAATGCTATGAAGTATTCAGATAGGAGGTACATCCTTAAAACAAGGGAGAATATATAGTATGACACAGTAAGAATGGAATAGAGAGCAAAATAACATACGTGGGGTGTTGGTAGATAACGTAGGTTTATCCCAATACAACTGTAGCACAGTTGCTGTTTAAAACATTGCTGCATTTTACAGAAAATGTGGTACAAATCTTCATATGAGGAAAAAATAGTACAGCATTTATATTTTTATACTATGCTCTCATTATAGGTCAGGTCATATGTTCGGTTTTGTATGTATATACAGAGCGTATTGGTATACAATCTCCCCTCATATCTATTCCGTCTATCAAAACAAAACTTTATACACTCATTTATCATCTCCTATGGTATTTTTCGAGATACACTTGGATTTTTTTTTTACCCGAGGCCACTTCAAAGGGGATCAAAACTGCTGGGAGGGATTTTTGGAGGGAATTTTCCAGACATTCTCCAAATTTTTCCTGTTCAAGTATGTTCTAGGCTCCAATGTATAGCACCTATGGAAAGCTTGTTTCATGCTGAAGAGGATGAACTATAAACCGTGACTTTCTAACGAACAGTGTTGATGCAATAGCTATTTCACTGCGAATCTACGATTTTCTTATACTAACAGGGTTAATGGCCCCAGGGACTTATTGCGTTCTTAGTGACACTTTTTTTTTTTTTTTTTTTTGTGCATGAACATATCTTTGTTATGTTTATCGAATGGACTAGGTTTGGTTTGGATGTCCGGATGACACGTCTGTTCCTTGTAAGTATTAAAAAAAAATACAATTAAGATAGCAGCTACAATGGTTGTTTGGATGAAATAGGAACATACAACTGCGTATGTACAATCTTATCTCACTGCAAATCCATGATGATTCCATATCCAAAAACTAAGCTCTAGATTATAAGAAATTGTCCACACCTGTCAGCATGCATACGATGTCTTATGCGCAAATCGATTCAGAAAGGAAGTTTACAATGATATTTTTATAGATCTGAGTTTTGACGTAAGATCGAAAGATAGGAACACAGATACGTATAGACCAAATTTTTACACAGTAGAAACTTCCAGAATACGTAGTCATTTTGCCCTGGTGTCCTCCGAAACTTACATTGTCTCGTGAAGTGACGGACATGGCATGATTATTTCTTCACATGTGAATGGAGCTGTCACATACCGTAGCCGTAAATGGAATTTCGGTGTAAACACTTTTCTTTGGATTCTCTTCGAACACATCCGTTTGTTGGCAGGCTAGAGGTCTATACTGCAGAGTCCCTCAGAACACTTACTCGGCAATCGATGAATTTGTCGTAACTCAGGCGAATAACAGATCATTAAAGGACATAGAAAATGTAATGTCCAAATTAAACATGAATAAATGCTGAATTTATATGTCAAAGTCGATGAAGTAATTAATTGTGTTGCGAGTGAAGAAAAGGAGTGTTTCGTATGATGGGAAGAGAACAGATAATCTGTGAATTTATTATTTTTATACAGGGTTTTCATAAAGTCTGGACGGATTTAATTTTCTTATAATTTTCATAAAAAAATGCTCATAATGAAATCAAATAAAGTGCAAACGGTAGCGGAAGGATTAGATTTTTAGTTGGCAACACTGTTAGATAAGCGGCAACTATGAACACGTTGAGAGAGAAAGAGGGAGAGCAAGGGTCAGTTTCTTATCAAATTCCATCCATTGTTGTTTTCATTGTTGTTTCAATGTTGACTGTTGAAAACCCAAAGGAATTTGAGACACATGAGAGAGATAGCCCTAAAGTCAACGTTTGGGGCGCTGTGTCCTATGATCATCTGATTGGACCGTTCTTTTTTGAAGAGGAGACCGTGAATAGAGATTCGTACCTGGATATGTTGCAGAAATACCTCATTCCGGAACTGGAGGCACGTGCAATCCAGAACGACATCATGTTCCAACAGGACGGGGCACACCCTCACTACGCAATCAAGGTGAGACAGTTCCTTGACGAGAAATTCAATAACCGATGGATTGGCTGCGGTGGCCCGACCGCTTGGCCGCCAAGATCACCCGACCTTACCCCCTGCGACTTCTAGCTTTGGGGTCATGTGAAAACGGAAGTTTATGCAAAGAAGCCAAGTGGTTTGGAGAACTTAAAGGACAAAATCAGGGCGTCTGTGGCTGGCATTTCGGATCAATCACAGCGGAACGCTGTGAGTGGATTCCAGCGCCGCCTACGCGAATGTGTGGACGGAAATGGCGCCCAGTTGGAGGTGTGGCGGTGAATGAACTGAGCTGGTGCAGATTACAGGTAAAAATTTAATCCTTCCGTTACCGTTTTCACTTTATTTGATTTCAATATGAGCATTTTTATGTAAATTATAAGCGAATTAAATCCGTCCATACTTTATGAAAACCCTGTATAATCCTTTTAATGTTCTAAAACGAAACAATTATTAGGTTTTCGTTAAAAAATAGTGCAAAGTAATAAGAATAATGCAATTGTGACGTGACGTATTAGAGGCAAAGAAATGACATCCTCCGCGTGTCACTATACTAGCGCAGGTGAATGGCCAACATCTCAACTGTTGATTATTATTAGGCTGAAGTTCCAAGTTAAATCCAAATTATGAATAAAGTTTTTTCTGGTTCCAACGGGGCATGTACAATACCGCAAAATTTTGAACTGTTTCCTTATCATTGAGTGACTTGCCTATAACCATGACATCATACGCTTTGGTGGCGTTCTTCAAATATTAGGAAACACTTAAGATCTCATTGTAGTTCGTAAAATATACAAATTACGTAAAGTACTAACGTAAAGTGTTAATACTTTTGTTCCTATTCAATACTTAGAAAGAAAACAAACATCTATCTTATAAGCAATAATAATACGCAATAGTATTACCAACTTCAAGGGCAATTTGAGAACACGCCATTGCTAGAACCTTAATACATACATTCCAAAATTGATGGTTTTTAATTGAAGTATTGAGGAGAAAAAAAACGTATGTGCGTACGTAAAAACATAGTTTACATGTATAAATCCTGTAGTTATTGGACTTAACGTACAGCAAACGTATAATTGAAAAAGTATATTATATAGTACTTTCCGTACAGCTGTTCCGAATAAACGTACTTTCCTTACGAACGAAAGAACTCTATATAGGCCGTCAGGATCTCACATACAGATGGACGTGTGTAACATATAGCTGACGTATATATCATGCGTATGAAAATGTATATAACACTTGTAAGACTGTCAGATATGGTACATCCTGCAACGGCATGATGTAACATAGCGGGAAAAGTAGTAGCATATGGGAACGTATGCTCCGTACTGATTTCTGTAGTAACCGTAAGGATTCCGTATATTTGTGCAATATACTGCTGTCCGGATAACGGACATTTTTTTTAGTGAAAATATCCTAACCTCAAGTACAAAAATTGTGTAGACTGACTAAACTATTATTATTATTATTATTATTATTATTATTATTATTATTATTATTATTATTATTATTATTATTATTATTATTATTATTATTTTACCTTTCGGCAGGTCCTGGGACTAAAGAGGTTTTTTTTTTTTCAATTGTAGATTTAGGCCTGGAAATGTTCCTTCCACGTTTTTCGATCCTCAGCTTCCTCTTTTAACTCCCAATATTTCTTCTGTTTCTCAAATCATCGATCAGTTGTGTTCTTTCTATTCCTCGCTTCCCTTTCATCTTTCCTTCTATTGCGGAATGAAAAAGACAATTTCTTCGCAAGATGTGTCCAATCCAATTGGCCTTCCTACGAAGGATGCTGGCTACAAGTGTCCTCTTCTTTCCTATCCGTTTCAAAACATCTTCGTTTGTTGCTCTCTCTGTCGATTTCATCTTCTCCATTTTCCTCCAGCACCACATTTCGACGCTCTTTAAAATATTTCTTCTTGACTAAACAATACATTCAGAATATAAAATTATCTTTCAACATTTTTTTTAAAAGAAGATATTCTGAACAGAATAATGTCACGACTAGTAAAACACATTTCTAGTACGCTAATATTTCAAGAAAATATAGAATACCTCAGTGGAATTTAAAAATAAGTCATTAAAAAATCACACCAAAATCTAAGAGTTTCGGTAGCTTTCTCTATATGTTACAATCAATGTTCATGTTCTGAAATTTAGTCTCTAGTTAATTTACTTTGATAGGTCCGAATATTCCACTTAGTACCTTTAGACATAACAAAAAAGGGTCAGTTCGTAATGATGAAGAATATATATATATATATATATATATATATATATATATATATATATATATATATATATATATATATATATATATATGTCTAATAAGTAACAGTGTTGCAAACTTTAGGAATAATTTGAAAAATCACATTATCTCAGCCTTGATACCAGATCAGAATATTCTTTGCAAAATTATTAAGTTATAATTTTATATTCTGACAACACTGTTTATTGCCTCACTGAAATGATTTGCATATCCACAAAGCAAAGTTTGGATATTTGATTTTCCCAACTGTCTTTGAAAATATCGATATTGGGACTGCTTTACACTTCTTTTTTTTTAAAAAAAAAAAAAAACTTTAAAGAAAACGCAATAAGTAAGATTTAACTATCAATTTGTGCCACTGTTACCGTCATGTGAGTTTGAAATTTTGTTTCCCGAAGAATCGCTTAGTCAGTCTGACGAATTATTTCCTTTTACTTTGCATATCTGCAGCAATATATAATAATACAGACACGCCACTAACATTTTATCACAATAGTGATTGTAAGAGTCTTCATTCTTCTTTCAGTTCATTGTACTGATATTGACAAAATACGTATCATTATAGGAGTTTATTTGTTCTATGTAGTGATAAATAATAAAAAAATTAATAAAAACACTCAGTGAATAAATGATCGTATTGTCACTCTGACAGTGAGAATAGGCTCGTTTGCAATCCTGAACGTTTGAAATCTTCGAACATCGAAAATGAGATTGAGACTACTATATGAATATATTCGAACTCAATCATATTTGATGGCGTGGGAGACCCGGGTTCGATTCCCGGCGGGAGCTCATGTGGTTCGGATTCCACGTTAATCAGTAAGTCCACGTCTCATATAGCCTTGCTGCTGAAAAGGACATTAAACTCAAAATTAACTCAATTTAACTCGACCATACTTGATATGACCCAAGATCAGGTGCATATTAAATATGTTTGAGTTTGAATGTGTTTATATAGCAGTCTCAGTCTTATTTTCGATATCCGAAGATTTCAAGCATTCACAACTCCAAACAAGTCCATCTATTCCAAACGAGGATGGTTAATCTATTACTGAAAACTCCAGTTCTCAAAGGACACGATCGAGCGCACAAAACAGTGCCAACACCTATCATCATCCAACAAATCAGAATTAGATTTAGGATCAGGATTATTAATACAATTTATGAGCTTTTCGGGTTCTATGGCCATGTTAGCCCGTTATGTATGAGGGATAACATCCCTCGGTGATATCACTGCCTGAGGAATTGGAGAGAAAGAAAGGAATGTGGAGGGAAGGAATCGGCATGGAAGTATGTTAGGTACCATCCCGACATTTGTCAGGTGTGAATGAGGAAAATCCAGGAAAAAAAATCTCACTAAGGATGGCTGGCTTGAAAAACTGTTACGCCTTTCCGACCGAGTGTCTCCATGGGGAATCGAATCCGGTACTGCTTGTACCAAAGATAAGGAGATCTTTTCAGAAGAAACCTACTTATTCATAAATGTGTGACATGCTGGAATTCGGGCAGCCTGACCATAGAAGCCACTTTTCTGAACGTTTCGAAATACTGTCGAGAAAAGTACCTAATTTGATATAATAAATAAATGACGTCTTTATCCATGTATGACTTAATTGACATCGCGTTACAGGAACAAAAAGTGTGTGTGAATTTTACTCAAAAGAAACTATACCTTGGCACTTCATTTTGTGCCTGTAAAACAAAAAAAATGTAAACCTTACTAAACATAATCATTTAAAAAACCCTTCAATGCTCGACCGACAAATAGTAAGTCAAGTACTGAACTAGGCACACACAAAGTTGGAAATATACAATCGTGCTAATAACCCATTACGTAAGAACACTAAATTTGCATTAGAAACATGTTTGATACGTTACTTCTAATCAAAGTTCTGGATTTGAGTATTAACCGAGTACTTTACAATACTAGTTTTCTTTCGGCCTTGAAAGCAGTTGCTTCACTAGATACATTTTCATCAATGTTTCATTCGCAGGAACTATGAAATAGACGTTGAATTAATAAGTTGCTCTCATGAGTGTTATTCCCTATGCTCTTGACAGCATTATTCCTCTCTCTCGTGCATATATTGATTACTTCTTTGCTTTTGTCTTGCGCTACTATCATTTTCTATTCAGCAGAACTTCAAGATGAGACTCACAAATATCTTACTCTCATCCTACTCCGATGTCTCCGTAAGGAGTATCTATACTAATATTCTTTGGATTAGAATCTATCGGCGGGAGAATGGAGAGGAAGCAGAATGGGTATGAGTGATAAAGAAGGAACAAAGCAAATGGAAGAGGTAAAGATAGGGCAGAGATAGATAGAAAGATAGAATAAGAAAAGAGGGTTGGTGTTAAAGATCTGCTTCTTCTCACATTACATCATAATCCTTTCTTTAGTGACGACGTCTCTGAAACGACATTCATTAACCCTGCAATCGAACAGTCTTTCAACAATGCAGAGCATCAGGTTTTCTTTTCACCAGAGAGATTGCAAGATATTATGTTACAAGTGACATTTGAACATTCTAAATGTTAAAGACATGAAGGCTTAATTACGTAGCAGGATTACGAAAAGGATATGCTAATTTCTACGCAAGAAAATCGCAAATATTTACTATCATCGATCTTTTTCTCATAATTAGTGTTAATCTTATTTTACGCTTAAAATAATTAACATATGGAAAATCAAATAATTATATGCGTCAACAGCTGTAATTTGTCAAGGTGATTTTTTGAATTACTATGAAGAATTTTAGAAACGATTGCGATAGAAGTTAGTGTCTTAAGGTGTTGAGTATCTTATTATAATTTGAAAAGTAACCGAAAGAGAAATTCATTTAGTGTCAAGATGTAGCCTTTTTTTTAGAATCTCCTCCCTACCCTACGTAATCAGTTTTGCTATCGGGATTACGTTGAATACAATAGCTTATATGTAATTTAAACAATTTTTGATGAAGTTTGTAAAAATTTGTTCACAATTTGAGAAAAAACAAAATCTAGGAGAGAACTTTTAAGTGATGTGTATTATTTTATCCATTTCTTTTTTCTTTCTATACCTTTTAAAGTCTCAGTATTCATGTAAAAAACGTTTGTGATTTTAGCGTTCGTTCGAGATAATCTCTGAAACTACTTAACTCTTTCACCACCGGTAAGTAATTGCTTCTAGATAATTGTGGGCTACTATTGTAATGTCGTAACTAACTCAATTGTATTAATAGCGCTAATGATAAAATGAGCAGTCCGATTATAATTTCTTCTTATATGGGAAATTTTTACTGTTATCTTTTACTAGTATCAATTGCAAGCTTCGTTGGGTTAAATTTAAAATAAAGAAAATAGTAATGTGTAATGTTAGTCAGTTACTTTTTACTATTGCTAAAGCGCTCTTATATCGGTCATCTTTTATTATTTTTATATATATCCCTCCCCTTCCCATGTTGCGAAGCACGACATCGGAAGTGTCATTGTTCATCTCAGCGACCTGGAAATCTATAGATTCGGGACTAAAATCGATAATTTTAGATCAGTTATATATTTCAATCATTATATATATACAGGGTGGGCCATTTTAATTAATCCACGGAAATATCTGAAAAATGATAAAACATAGAAGAAATGTTTCAAGTACACGTTATATATTGCTAAGGGGGAAACCCAATTCCGCCAAAAGTACCCCTCCCCGCCCCCCCTAAATAGGGGTAACGGGGGGTAACTTTGAAATATCAAATGGGAACACGGGTCGAGTAATACATCGTTCGAAAGGTCTTGGAAAACTAAGTATCGCTGTACCAAAAGATGTTCCATATTGTGCACCGGTTTCAAAATGGCCGCCATAAAATGGTTCGGAAACTCCAGTACTCGTAGTGTGAAAACCATGGAAGGTAAATGAATGGAACAAAATTGAAATACGTAAATATCATAGGGCATATCGAACGGTGTGGTCCCTGTGATCCCAGTGGCCTCCCTAAAGGGGTCTTGGGGGCTAACTTCAAAATTTCAAATAGTAACATGAGTCGAGTGGTACCTCGTTCGATAAATCTTGCAAAATGTAACATATTGCAGGAGAAAACGATTGATGGGAAATGGCAGTGTTCTCAAAAGGCCGCCGAAACATAGTATCCGTGTCAGAGAAAAGGTCACCCGTAGTATGAAAGCGATTGGAGATAAATCAACAAAAGAAAAACTGGAGTAGCTAACTGACGTAAGGCACATCGAGAGGTGTTGTCGGGGTGACTTCAAGGGCCAACTAAAAGGTATCCGGGGCCAACTTGAAAATTTCAAATAGCAGCTTGAAGCGAGTAACATCACGTTACATAGACAAATTAATATCAAACAGCTTCTGTAAGAAAATTTTCGACATGAGACACCGTTTTCAAAATGATCGCAAAGACATGGCGACTGTGTCTAAGAAAATGTCTAGTGCCCATAGTATGAATACGGTTAGACATAAATGAAAATAACGAAAATTAAATAGAAAAACCACGGAGGCGTTCCAAGACTCGAGAATAATACAACAGAGATAAAAATATAAGAGTAAAATTGCCATAATGTATAGAGAGAAACCCAAGTCCTGCAACATAATCTCTCCCTGCGCTCTGTATGTGAGTGGGGTGGAAAGTAAAGTGAAAGTTCAAACGAGAACTCTACTTTAATTCGTAAATTAAGGCTAACCTTACAAATAGGTATGGTGTGGTTGAAACATTTGTTTGTAAGGATGACGCTGTAGTGACTAAAAAAAGAGAAACTTTTATGCAATGCGTGCTGGTTATTCAGAAAGCATTTCGGGGATATACGTACACACCGTTTCGTCCCTCAAGCTCACAATATGACATGAATGCTAATAGTTAATCAAAATGTAACTGTGGCCATCCGCGTTAACTTAGTGCACCAATACTCTATGCATGAAGTCTGCCTTCCAAATAGCATTGGGTAGGTCAAGCGTACGCCCGAACCGTTGTCCGGTCGGACATTGAAATTTTGAAGTTAGCCCACAAGACCCCTTCAGGGAGGCCACTGGGATCACAGGGATTATATCATTCGATATGCCCTATGATATTTACGTATTTCAATTTTGTTCCATTCATTTACCTTCCATGGTTTTCATACTACGGGTACTGGAGTTTCCGAACCATTTTATGGCGGCCATTTTGAAACTGGTGCACAATATGAAACATCTCTTGGTACAGCGTTACTTAGTTTTCCAAGACCTTTCGAACGATGTATTACTCGACCCATGTTCCCATTTGATATTTCAAAGTTACCCCCCGTTACCCCCATTTACGGGGGGCGGAGAGGGGTACTTTTGGCGGAATTGGTTTTCCCCCTAAGCAATATATAATGTGTACTTCAAAAATTTCTTCTATGTTTTATCATTTTTCAGATATTTCCGTGGATTAATTAAAATGGCCCACCCTGTATATATATATATATATATATATATATATATATATATATATATATATATATATATATATATACACCCTTCACCCAAGCTGAGAGGTTGAATTTGGATCTAAAAAGTATTGGAAGTGTCACGTGTTCATCTCAGCGACTCAAAACTATAGATTCGACACTAATATCGGTCATTTTATACCTTTTGAAAATATCTCTTCCCCTCCCGGAAGTTACACAGTCAAAGTGATATGACAAAAAACAAGTCAGGCTTGAACCTCACCTATGTTAAAAATTTGATCGAGATTGATCATTTGGTTCAAGAATTATTAAGTTTTAATTAATTTTTAACTCCTTCCTCCCCCTCCCCTATGTTCTATCGTCAAAGTGAATAGATATTCTAAGTATCATCCCAGGTCCTAACCTCATCTATGTTGAAAAATTTGATTGGGTGATTCAAGAGTTAAGTTTTATTAACTGTTATATCTAAATCTCTCACTCTCCTCCCCTCCCATCCCCCTCCCCTAATTTCTACCGTCAAAGTGAAATTATATATATATATAAACTTTCTAGGCCCGAATCTCATTTATGTTGAAAATTTGATTAAGGTCGTTCGGGTGATTTAAGCCTGATGAAGTCATAAAGACAGTCACTTTTATTTTTATTTATTTATATCTTTTACACATATATCTTCCCCGTCCCGCTCTGCTACATTGCACCGTAAAAGTGAAATGACGAAAACATCCCAGGTCCAAACCTTATCTATGTTGAAAGTTTGATCAAGATCGGTCGGATGGTTTTATTCATTTTCGTATATTTCTCCTCCTCCCCTCTCCCGTCCCTAAGATTTACCGTCAAAGTAAAATTATAAAAAAAGAAACTTCTCAGGTTCGAACCTTATCTATGTAGAAAATTTGATTGAGATCGGTCGGGTGGTTCAAAAGTTACTAACTCATGAACACTGCCATTTTTATATTTTTATATCTATTGATTTTAGTGTATCTGCCCCTCCTACCCCCCCCCCTACGTTGCTCTGTCAAAGCGAAACGATAAGAAGATTTCCAGGTCAGAACCTCATGTGTACCGAAAATTTGATTGAGACCAGTCGGGTGGTTCAAGAGATTAGGAGTCACAAACATAGTCACTTTCAATTTTATAATATAGACCAGCCTTTGGCTAGCTGGGTGCTCCGCCCCCAGACCCCGCGTTTCCTCGGCCTAAGGCCTCACATCTCTTACGCATCAGCCTTGCAACAAGAGTGAATTTTATGCATTTGCTCTTTAGTTACATTTCCTTAATTTGACCCAGCTGGGCGCTTTGCCCCTGACCCCCCTCGACAAACGGCCTCGCACCTCTTAAACCCACAATACTACCAAATTTCAAGTTCCATATCCTATTTCAAATATGTAAAAGATAATATTTTGTATTTCAAGAAAACGCCCATTTAAATAGCACGGACATTTCTTCATCCCTTCCCTAACAGCACAAGGTTTGCTATGCATGCTACATTTAGGTGTTCTAAATTCTTCTCCACATTTGATGCATATGCTGCTTCTTTTTCTAAGCGATTGTGTACTAGAAGCAACAAACGCATCAACTTTATTAGATGGCAACTGCTCTGATCATTTGAAAGGGAATATGGAAGAACCGATAAATAAAGTAAATAGACACTCCTCATTTTGTTATAAAATTACATGGCAGGCAGATTTTATCTGATCCCAAACGGTTATCAAATATACGCGGTTAAAGGAGCACTCTGATTAGCCAAATTCAAAAGACCTCAATAATTTATCCCTTCACCAGCGAGTTCTCTTCATCGCCTCCGTGGCCAAGTCGGAAGAGTACGCGGCTAGTAATCCAAAAGTTGGATGTTTGCGTCCATCTTGGGGTACATTTTTTTTTACTTGTTTAAAGTGTTTTTTAGACTCACCTTAATGTAAACGCATTACGCATATAGGCGATTTAACATATTTTGGAGGGAGTAATTTTGTGGTTCATTGCCGGTTACGGCAGAGAAACATACTAGGCACGTTCCCAAGGTGCATGTCAGGCATGTGCCTAGGGGCGGAAATAGATTGTCACTATCACTTGCCACCCATGTGATTTCTCTCTCAACGGTACATAAGGCACATACTGGACACATTCCCATGTACCTGAGGAACACGATAGGCATATGCTTGCTCTGTAATTGTGCTGTTAGGGTCTTTTAGACCCCTTAGAAACAACCACCCTTACACCCCTTAGATATATATCACTCTTGGAAATATTCCTGTCGGTTAGTCCCGGAAGGCTACAATCATATCAAATTTCGTTATTCTAATCCTGCGGTAAGTACCAGAACATTTTGGAGTGTAGTAGATGTATCATAAATAGCATGGGAAAGATTTTTCAATTCCCGATAAAAACACTCTACATTTGGATTTTTTTTTTTGCGACTTACTGTACTTAGTTAGTGCTAACGAAAACGTATAAACATACCGATTTTCTAGTTTTTATTCTAAGTACCTAAAATATAAGATTATATGTCCAAAAAAGGCCCATTTAAATAATATGAGGAATTTCTTCATCCATTTAAATAATATGAGTAATATTAAGACCCACTAAAGATTAAAAATATTCAGTTTTGGCAATTTTTCTGTAGGTTAGTCCCGAAAAGCTACAATCGTGCCAAATTTAAGCTTTGTAATAATACAGGTCGTACCCAATAATATGGGGTATAAATGGTATCCCATATAAATAACATGGGGAAGATTTTTCAGTTCCCCATAAAACCACTTTATAGTTAGAAATTTTTATTTTTAGTTATTTATACAGATGACGCTAGCAAAAACGTACAAGCATACCGAATTTCAAGTATTCATTCCAATTCCAATAATCTAAAATATGAGATTATATGACAAAAATAACGCCCATTTAAATAACATGGGAAATTTCTTCATGCCCCCTTTAGGCCTGTTAAAACTTTAAAATCTCTCTCTCTCTCTCTCTCTCTCTCTCTCTATATATATATATATATATATATATATATATATATATATATATATATATATATATATATATAATGGCGGATCGAGGATATGATCAAGGGAGGGGCTAAAGCATAGTTTTCCGCTTTATCCAGTGTAAAGCAGGACTGAAACCCATTTTATGCAGTGTATATCTGAGCTCAAGGAGGGCTATAGCCCCTATAGCTCCCCTTGTATCCGCCCCGTATATATATATATATATATATATATATATATATATATATATATAATAGCTATTTAATGTACACAATATCCTTGGGATGAGATTTTTTGGATGATTTTCTAGAAAGCAACATGCAATTTTCTTTATGATTCATAGAAATACAGGGTGGCCCAAAAGTAGTTCATACAGTCCGGTACTGATCAGCTCAGTGTATTATTTATTATTGTTATCAAACAGGTAGATCTAGTTTCTTTATTATTTGTTGTTAACGTCTTTTTATAATAACTTAAGCCCATAACAGTAGAAACAAATAAATTCATAAGCTAGAATGTTATAATTGATCAATGCAGGGGTGTATACTAGGGTGGGTCAAAAAAAACTTTTTTTTTTTGAAATTTGAAAACGGGTAGTGCAAAAGTTGCTACGCGTGGCAGAGACTTTGCACAAAAAAAAATGGGATTTTTCGGACCACCCCTTACCCTGCCGCATACGCCTTGAACATTTCAGGTTTTGGTAAAACGGCAACCCGCTCAACTCTACAGAAACGTCGACTGTAGCGGCTACTGGGTATCTATAATGGAAGACAATCAATGTTCAGAGGATAAACTTAGTCTCATTGATGTTAGGTTTTGTTTTTAGAATACCCTAAATATATTTATTTATTTCAATGCTCTTGACAAAGCTATATGTTCCATTTAACAAGCGGCAAATAAAAATGAGATAAATTACAATAAAAAAGTATGCCAAATTCTAAGAAAATTCTACAAATACAAGACAAATTATAAGAAAGATATTTGAATACAAGAATAGAATACAAAGAAATGATGCTAGAAATACCAAAAGTAGAAAAGAACTGATACGGATAATACAAAATATGTATAAATACATAAAAAACGAAAAAAAATGATGAGGTAATGATGGAAATACAAAAACGACTAGTGATATATAAAGTTTAAAGCACATTGTCACATTGAACATTGTTACTTATAGTAATTTCGAACTGTAGATATATACTGAGCATAAGGCATAGAAAAAACAATCATTATACCCTTCATAATTAACTGATCGTGAAGATTACACAATTTAATTGCTGGCGAATGTTAATGTTGGATAATATTTGACCTGCTTATAGAAAATGGTATATATAATCTTAAACTTGGTATATGTAATCTTAAAAATGGTATATGTACAGACTTAACATTTAATTTAATATATTGCAAAAATCTTGCACATCCACAAAATAATTATTAATCTTATACAATAAAATATTTTGTGCGTGAAATCTACGAGTAATTAACATAAGCATGAAAAATTCTAACAACAAAGCAGAATAAGATACTCTATTTAATTTAGCTTATCTATTGTACTTTTTAAAATACAAATAACAAAGAAATTTATACTGAACACGTTCTAAGTCATCAATGTGAGTTTGAAAATAAGGGCTCCAAATTTCACAAGCATATTCAAGTTTACTCCGTAAAAATATGCAACACAAAGTTGTGATTGCAGAAACGTCAGTCATAGATGTTGTTCTTATGATAAATCCTAGACGTTTATATGATTCAGAAACTAAACATTTCAAATGCAAATTAAATGACAGTTTAGTATCAAATGTAATGACCAAATCAACAACATCATCATTCTTACTCAACAGAGTTTCATTGATACTATAATTATGTTTTCTGAACATCTTTTCCTTAATATACGTAATGACAGAGCATTTATTAATATTAAATGCTAAATTGTTAGTTACACTCCACTGATAACAAGAATCAATATCTTGTTGCAGATTGTCAGAAACTCTAATTGAGTTAATCTGCTTATAAATTTTTAAATCATCAGCGTAAAGTAACGACTGAAAGTGTTTGATAACAGATAGTAAGTCATTAATAAAAAGTAAAAAATAATAAATTAGATCCTTGAGGAACACCGGATGAAGCTATATAAGGCAAAGCTTGTGTACGATTAAAACTAACTGTATATTTCCGATTGAGTAAATATGAAGATAATTTTAATAAGCTGTTAGATAACCCAAAGGAATCCAACTTAGCCAACAAAAGAGAGTGATCTAATATATCAAAAACGTTGGAAAAATCAGTATATACTAGGCATGGCCAGTTCCGGAATTTTCACTTTCCGGAATCCGGAAAGTAAAATCGGAAAAATTCCGTATTTCGAAAAAGTTCCGATTTCGGAAAAATATTTAGTTCGGAAAAATCTATAGTTTGGGTTCGTTAAACTATTACAGCTATCAGAGTACATTCTCGGTGACAAGATCAATATCATTTTTTTTTTTTTTTTTTTAGTTTAGCGTGTCACAGATGTTCCGATGCTAAATGACATTTGTTCATTGGTGATAATAATGAATGGAATGAAGGAAGTGGGAGAATATGGGAGAATCACAGGAAAATCCCCACATACGATGTTTTCTCACCGCAAACTCCAGTTGACGCAAATTCGGATCGAACCAGGGATCCCGCACATTAGAATACCACTGAGTATGGTGATCCCCGTTCTTAAAAGGAAATTGACGTAACTGAATTTGTTCAAATATTAACAAATCTGATAGTGAATTTCGATTTCAAACATAAATCTAAAACTGACAAATGAAATTAAAAGCATCAGTTTCCTTTCTCACAGCAGCGATTTCGAGAAAGGTGCGCGGTACTGCCTTTTAACGTATAATACAGTATTCAGCTGTCCAATTAATGGTTGAAACTCCCACCGAATAAGTTCCTTCTCTCCTCTTTTCCTCTTTCTCTCTCCTGTCTTTCGGAGTTCCACTGGAGGTGTTTAGTAGATGAACATATGGCACGTTAAAGACGTTTAATTAAATTTGTCTCTCCTGTGCAGCTTTCTATGAACTTTGTGAAAATTTTCAGACGCTTTGATGGAGAAGAAAATGTCACGCGATACTGTACGTACGTGCTAGGAAAGCATCACTGAATTCGATTTTCATCAGAACGCCTGTTGACACTGGATCGGCCAGAGATGTAACAAGCTAGAGGGGACATTTAATTAAATACATTTGTTAGATGGCTCTATTCCACCCTACCTTTACGATAGTAGATCTACATCTCTTACCTGCATTAACGATGATTGTGCCTCCCTTGACGCTGACTAAAGTCTCCCCAGATAGCCTGTGAGCGACTCGGCAGCGATACGAAGAATAGCTGTCCTGAGGGCGAACTTTCATTACAAGTAGTTCGCCACTTGGCAGCATATGAAATTTGCCATCTGGAAATTAAAAAAAATAAATTATATTTAATATCATCGACAGAATTAATAAGTATTTTATTATCTACATTGAAGCTAAAATTAAAAAAAAAAAACTCAGAACTTTAAAGATAGGCAAATTTGTGTCTATCTTGGTTGTAAAAATGAAATGATATCTTTCAGTTTTATGTCCCACGTTTATGTCTTTCGGGCTAACGGAGACGGATGATTAGAAATAGCAAATTATTGCAAAGGAATTGACAGAATGAAAATATCGGAGGAAAATGAGAACCCTGAGCAAATCCAAGCACAGGATATTGTTCACCAGAAAGTCACATGGCCTGGAATCAAACTAGGGATATGATGCACCAAAGGTGAGTGTTTTATTAATAAGCCACTGTCCCCTGAGTTGGTTATTATTTAACGAAATTAGTCGCCCGTTATATAAAAAGATCTTCAGTCATATTTTTCAAGAAAATAATGTTTACCTTGTTTTCAGTATTCTGTATTCCCATTGATACGCAAAAGCACAATATGCGTACTTGTACATACATTTCAGCGACTCGGAACACATACGTAGGTTAATGAACAGAATTTTGATTAAGAGAACGATTTTTTAAATACATTTATACTATGCTAGCCCTATATATACCTTCGGATGTAACCGAGTCTCAACTTAATATCCATCAAATACAAAGTTGGTGCTGAGGGTGTCTTTCACGAGTTGTGGATTAGCCAAAATTAGACATGAAATGTATCTATGTGACAAAGTTAAACTTGGTGTCCATTGCACTGTGGATACATTAGTATAACCATACCATGGCTACAGAATGCTCATATGTCCAGTATAATCTATGTGAGACAGCCTGAATAATAGATAAGAAATGCTCATATACGAGGATATCGGAAGAAATCCTTATATCGAAGAAAATCTGGATTTCGGAAGAAATCCGGATATCTGAGAGAATCCGGATTTCGAAAAGAAATGCTACACAATTCGTGTGAACAGAGACCAACGAAGATAATTCAGAACAGCATATATGACCAACAGCATTGCCACACATCAATCTAGTACAGGTTTGCTTTTATAAAGCAATTTTGTCAACTTTAAGAATTACTTATCCTATCAAAAAATGTATGTGTCTAATTATGTACGAAACATGTAATTTAAAATCTCCTAATTTCAAGGCGTGGAGGATGTTGCAGTTTGTAGCCCACTACTTCAGAGAATCTTCTGAAATTCTTATTGGAGGCTCAGCAAACTACATGTGTATATGTCAGTTGATTTTTTTGTTTTTTTACTCATATGCAGGCACTAATAGGAAATGCACGCAAATTTTCTCCGTCGTATGTTCTTCTATATCTTGTGCCTGTTGCAACAAGTTCCTGAGCACACCATTTCTGTCTTCATGACTCTTTCTCTGTGTTGTAAATACTGTTACCAACCGTCCAGTTTTCAACCGGACAGTTCAGGTTTACTATTTGCTATCCAGTTCATTGGTCAGAATGGACAACATTCGCTAGGTCCTTTGATTTACAAGAATTACGCGTATAATTTTAGCTTAAGATATGTTGGTAAGTTAATTAACTTTGTAACTAGGTTGGGACATAGAAATTCGTTACAGTTGCTGTAATCCAAATTTAATGAACATTGTTTATCAATGTATTTACTATTCTCCCAAGGAACGCTTGCATAGAAAAGATTACAATTAGGATGAAAATCGTATGAAGACTTGCAAGTATTAGTTCTGCAATACGATTAATTGATAAAATGATTGTAAAATCATAATATAAATCTTTCAATTTTTCATCGCACGACTATACCGGCTAAAAGATACGCTGATGATGAAAATGATTGAAATTGTGGAATGAAGGAAATGGGAGGAAACGAAAGAACCTCGATAAAACCTACGCACCTATTTGTCTACCATAAATGCCACTTGGTGCAACCTGGGATACAACTAGGACCTCATACACCAGAGATAAACTCTCTATACCACTGAGCCACCGCGACTATTGCTACGAACATAATAAAAGTTACGTTTACAGATATGCAAGTCATTACACAATACACTCCAATAATAAATATGGTTTACATCTTGTTATATCATACCCTTTATGGACTTCTCGTGACACGGAAGGATTTTGATAACCTCTAAATGAAACTAAGAAAGGTCAGGGCAGAATTTTGTACATAAATTTACGAAATGAGACGAGACGAGGAAAGTTTTCCGAGACTAGATAACGAATTCTTTGAGAATCGAGATACAACGAGAGTTCTACAAAATTTATGAAACGAAACGATATTATATATATATATATATATATATATATATATATATATATATATATATATATATATATATATATATATATATATATATATAGTCTTGGCTTGTGCTATGGACAACACTAAATACAGTTATAAAATGTGTTACAAAATGTTACGAGCTGAGTAGAATTTTCCCTGTTTTTGTTAAGGAAAATTGAAATATAAAACTGAGTCAATAAACTTTGTGTTATTTATTTTAATTTCTTATTTCATTGATAACATTAAAAGTGTTTTATGTTGTAGCGCTGCAAGAGGGACACGTACTTATTTCGCACTCTAAAAATGAACAAGTACACAAAATTAACTGTTCTTTTATAGTTTTGTGCAGTTACACCATAATGTCTTTTGTCAATAGTATCATTCATTGATTCAAGAATTCTTTGAAATAACAGCCCTGATAACCTTAGTTTAATTCAGACATAAACTACTCAGAACTGGTAAACTAATGATACAGTTTAACGAAAGGTAAACAACTATGTGATTTTTATCGTTGTTAATGTAATTCTACAGTATAATAATTTGTAATATAACGTTTTTTCAGTACTACCAAGTAGTAATTAAAGAAATAGTACCAAGTATACTCATATCCAAGATGATTGTCGCATATCTATAACTGTCTTCTTGTAAGAATATAATTTGATGAGGATTTTGTAGAGTAATTTTAATACTAATACTATGTGTAAAATCGGGAAATGTATATTTGCGGTAAATTTCATAGGAAAAGAATTATAAATACGAAAATTAGAATGAGTAAAATAAAATGTTGCTAAATAGACAAGAAAGTTTTATTTTCGTTTTATTGTTCTTATTTACTGCTCTTTTGACATGAAATTTGCCACATATATGTCTTTTTCGATTATACACATACTAACGTTATAAGAAATACCGAGTGAATTCGTTATCAAATTATATTCATACATCAACATATTTATAGATATACGACAATAATTTTGGACATGAGTGTACATTGGTTGAAATTATTGCTCATGATAATATACTTGTTTGTAGTTCAGATAAAAGTAGTTGGAACAAACCACGAATTCTGGTATGTGCTCTGTTGACTACAGAAAGAGATCTGGTAACACTAGTTACAAATGGTATAATTTGCAACTAGGGTCAATTAATGATGCTACAATATAAGCAGAGTTTTTCATAGTCTATTTATACAAACCAATATATTTTAGAAGATCATGCTCGATAGTTGTATACATATTTGTCACTATCTGACTGACATGGAACCGGATGTACACTTAATCAATTATATAAAATGAAAACGATAGACCTTGGAAACATTGATGTTCACAGTGCTATAGGCAAAGAATATGACCCATATCAAGCCCCATCATTATAGTTTCACTTGTAATTCAATACTGATAATTGACTCTGCTTGCGTGTAGTATGTAGCATTTAAGATTCCCGATATTACCTAGTTTTTTTAAATGATATTTTAAGAAATGCAATGATTATATAGTACCTAGGTAATGTTTAGAAAGCTTTCTTCTCGAAACCTATATCTTTGACCCAGGGAAAGCTCTATAATGTAGTCACGAAGTCGCATATATTCCCAATTAATACGAAGGCAAATACTAAAAGAAGAATTATGGACATTTATTTCTATATATGAACGAGGGATAACTGAATTTTAAAAAAATCAGTTTGTTTAATATGGATTCGGCAACCCTGGTTGATGCCCACTAGAGATTTGACAATCCAAATAAGTCACGTTCTTTGGTGTTATTCCCTGCTTACGTGTTCTGGCTTGGCTCACTCTTGCATTAGCCTGAGAGAACAGTCGTTTAAACACCAGTCCTTGCGTACAATGTAATCGCGCTAAATAGACTTGTTTTATACCTGGTTCCGTGCAGCGAGCGGGAGGAGGAAAGAAGGCAATGCTCCTTAGATGAGTGATGATTATGTTGCTCCACTGGTTGCACAGAAGCAAAATGGGAGAAATTCGTTGCTAATCGCGGGGAAAAAAGACTGACTTGTATTATTTCGAGGGCGAGGGGACGCCGCAGTAGATTCTTGAAGCATTATGCATGCTCATTCATACACATATACCAATTATTATGAAATAAAGATCAAATACGTTTCGTGTGCACTTCACAATTTTAAACTTAACATCTGATATATATTTACAGAACATTTTTGAAAGTATTTAGAGAAAAGCATTTAGCATATTAATAGTTTTGAGTTTCATCTTAAATTGATTCACGTCTGAACTGTTACTGCGAAAGTAAGCATGCGAAACTGTAGAGAAATATGTAGGTCTTGCACTTATAATTTGAATAAATGATTGTGATATATCCGTAGGTAGAGAGTTACGCATCTAAAATCATCATGTTAAAATCATGTAAATCAAGTTTAAGGTGGGAAACACTCACGGGGTTTCAGTAAATTTGGTCTCCGCTAGATTTACAGTACTTTATGCATATTTTGAAGCTTCCTCATGGATATGTGGTTAACAAATGTATATTTGGCCTTGGATAAGAGTAGCCTACATTTTTGTGGTGAAATGAATTGTCAAATGAAAAAAATGAAATGAAATCTTTGAGTTTTACGTCCCACGGTTATGCCGGTTAGGCTAAAGCAGACGGTGATGATGAGTGATGAATGGAATGGTGGAATGAAGAAAGTGGGAGGAAACGGGAGAACCCCGAGAAAACCCACGCACACGGTGTTTGTCCACCACAAAGTTCACTTGGCGGGGGCTGGGATCGAACCCGGGACCCCAAGCACCAGAGGTGAACGCTCTACCACTGAGCCACCGCGGCCCGAATTGTCAAATGAGTTACTCATTTGCTTTAAAGTTGATTTCGACTTAAACGCCTCTTTCAGCCTGAGTAGCACTATACTGCTAAAAATTTTGCTGGCGTTAGCTCGAAATTTTTCAGAAACACAGCGTATATTCATCCTTATACCTTCCATTACATCCCTGTTTTAAGGTATGTGCGAACTTTAAAAATATTAATTAAGTATGCGCCGTATATCCTTCATTACATTCTTGGCACAAAGAGCATATAAGACGTAAATATTTAGTTTAACGTGGGATACGAATCTGGAAATGTAACCTGGGTCTCCTGCGCAAAGAGCCTGAAGGATAACTATACAGAGTGGAAAGGAACTCCACCGAAACCTTTGGGAGGTGATTTCGTACATTATATGAAATGAAAAAAAAAGTTCTGATTAGTATGGTTCAAAAAAACGTTTCCATTCATTTATAAATAGCCAAAAATTTGAGAAACCACTTTTCAAAATGGCCTAAGTTGAAAACTGGGATTTATCCTGAGCGATTAAAGGAATTACACAACAAAATGCGCTCTAATTAAACCGTGCTCAATCTGTCCTTACACAAGTTCACGGTATAGCTGAACTGCCGCAATCAGATAGTATGTTGGATATACCCACACCAACAACCGACTTTCGCCTTATCTCTATTCCCATTCAACTCATGGTGTGAGGGCCAATTGAACACAGACCACCACAAAAAGCGACAGAACTTTCTTGGATCCCTTTATATCAGCGCCCTGATACCAGAGCTCCCCATTCTCTCTCTCTCTCTCTCTCTCGTTGTTACAGGGCGGGGTCAAGTAATTTAATACTAATGAAAGAGGAAAGACACATTGAAGTTCGTTCAACAAACAAGCATTAACTACTAAAGCCTATGCTGACTTTCGAGTAGTACTGCGAACAATATATCATGTATAATGTAGGGAATTTAAGTTCAATTCTTACAGCTTTGTTATTATTAATTGAAGACTCGCTGTAGCGAACAATGTAAAGTTACTGCAACAGTAGAGCCAAAATATACTAAATTGTGCCCAAAAGTCACGAAATTGAAAATACTATTGGTTAGAAGTACAACCTAACATATAACGAAGTATGACAATCTAACTAAGGCTTAAACGTATTTTTTAAAAAAATAAAATAAAATAAGTGAAACAATTTCAAGTGGCACTTACATTGTTTTCTACAGCGAGTCTTCAATTGTTAATACTTCTACAAGGAGTAAAGATGCTAGGTTTGTTATTTACTTCTTTCACTTGCATAAATGGGACAAATACCACTTTTTTCACCTACCGACGGGACGGCCGAGATACGTTCCTAAAACGGATCTGTCCCGGTCAAAGCGGGGCATGTGGTTGCCCCAGTTTTAATGGATGCAAGACACGAGTTAGTTCTACTGTTTTTCCTTAGGTGACAGCACCTTATTAACATAAAAGAAGTCTTGTCTTTGAAGATGGCAGATCTAAGGGAGCATTCAAATACCACACGTGTGTTTGTTCCGAAGAATAAAAAAAAATCGAATTGGGAAAAAAAACAAGGATGTGGAATCTCCGGTCAATGTTGCCAACCTGAAGCAGCATAAAATCTTTTCCGAACATCAAAATTTCCCTTTTTCAGTCCAAATGTTCCACAATGCAAATAATAATATTTTTATTAGTAATGTGAATGCTCTCCTGGCACGTAAACAATAACTCTGCCCTATATAAGGGATAATGTGATATATATATATATATATATATATATATATATATATATACTCGCCGCAGAAACTCTTCGGACCTCGTGTGTGTGTATTAATGTATCACTTGATTATGTTACATGTAAAAAAAATCACATTAATATTTTCAGCAGTACATAACACACGTGAAACACTACCACGATTTGAATACTTTTTTTTTCACTCTGGAATGTCTGATTTCCGTCTGTCTTTTCTTAAATTCATCGTAATATTAATACTAATGTACTGCTGTTTTATTGAATTATATATGATAAGTTAAAATTTAAAAAAAAATCGGTTTAAGATGTATCACATACAACAACAACAACAAAAAAATACATACATTAATACGGAGTCATGTTGTATTTCCTTTTGTGAATCATTTGAATGTGCTTGGGAATAGAATTTCTAAGACTTTGAAACCAATTTAAGTCCATGTCAATACACCACATTTTCTTCAACTCTGTTTGGAGGGTTTGCAGGTTCTTCTGCCCCAAAAATATCTTCATACGATGCAAACAATTTTCGATTGGAATTAGATTGGGGCTGTTCCCAGGCCATTCTAACATCTTAATATGTTGCTCCTCAAGAAAATTTGCTACCCTTTTTGTCCTGGTGACAAGGTGCGTTATCATGCATGAAAAAAAATCACAGTCGTGGATATGAAGCATATACACTAAATGGTCCTGAAAAACGTTGATATACAGATCTGCGTGTCTTACATTTTGTGGTAAGAAATATAAACCTCCTGTATCCTTTTCACTTGAAAAACACCCCCTAACCATTACAGACTGGGAGTGTCTAACGGTCGGAACCTTTTACTTTGGGTCATATCGACCTGAAGATGATGGACGTCGAACTTTAACAGCTCCCATTCGGAATACATGGAATGTGTTTTCGTCGGAAAACATGACTTTCCTCCACTGTGCTGTTGTCCATTGTGCATATTTCTTTGCGAAAGCAAGACGTTGTTTCTTCATGCAGTTGATGAGTAGAGGCTTCTTAGCAGCAGTACGACACGGCAAATCCAGGTGTTTATGCAAACGGTGCTGAATTATACGAAGACTAACGTTCCCCAATAAACTCGGGTGCACTTCTTTAAGTTCCTCCGTCGTCAGTCGAGGGTTCTTCTTTATTTCTCTCATTAGAAGAGTGTAGATTTCCTTGTTTTTCTTGGCCTCCCACTGCCGAATTTGTTCTTTGGAACCACAGTCGGAGGCAGTCCTTTGGCGGTTGCCAGAACCCTATATGGTTAGTTCTGCATGATTTGTACGTTTCCATACCGTCTTTATGGAGAAGTTTTCACTTCGAAATGCAATGATGCTGGCTTTCTCCTCACTGCTGCAGTCAGGGTTGGCAATGTAATTTACTTGTTACGTATTTTACGTAAATTACGCGTAATTTACTAGTAATATACGTCATGTAGAAAACCAGTTTTTTACGCAGACGTAGAAAACTATATTCCTTTCTTTAAAACTAAGATCATTTTGAATAGTCGGTTATATTGTAAGCTTAGTTTTCTTATTTAAGCATTAAAACATTATTATCTTCTAAACATAACATTTAAAAGTAGTGAGTTCATGCCAAATCATAGTAATAAAAGATAATTTTGGATAGCCCCTCGCCGGCCCACTACTACTTTCCAGGTGCATTTCGCCAGCCCCCCCACCTTGGAGTTTCGAAAAAAAACCTATGCCAATCGTTTGTGCTACGTTTGTGCCGGAATGTACCGCAAAAATTTTCGTTTGTACCACTTCCGGTACGAAGTTATAATAGTTTTAAAGTGGGGGGCTGGGGAAACGGCAGCCCCCCCACCTTGGAATTTCGAAACGAAATCTATGGCAATCGTTTGTGCTACGTTTGTGCCGGAATGTACCGCAAAAATTTTCGTTTGTACCACTTCCGGTACGAAGTTATAAGGGTTTTAAAGTGGGGGGCTGGGGAAACGGTAGCCCCCCCACCTAGGAATTTCAAAACAAAACCTATGCCAATCGTTTGTGCTACGTTTGTGCTGGAATGTACCGCAAAAATTTTCGTTTGTACCACTTCCGGTACGAAGTTATAAGGGTTTTAAAGTGGGGGGGCTGGAGAAGTGGCAGCCTCCAAACTTGGAATTTCGAAAAAAAAACTATGGCAATCGTTTGTGCTACGTTTGTGCCGGAATGTACCGCAAAAATTTTTGTCTGTACCACTTCCGGTACGAAGTTATAAGGGTTTTGAAGTGGGCGGGCTAGGGAAACGGCAGCCTCCAACCTAGGAATTTCAAAACAAAACCTATGCCAATCGTTTGTGCTACGTTTGTGCCGGAATGTACCGCAAAAATTTTCGTTTGTACCACTTCCGGTACGAAGTTATAAGGGTTTTGAAGTGGAAGGGCTGCAGAAACGGAAGCCTGCAACCTTGGAATTTCGAAACAAAAACTATGCTAATCGTTTGTGCTACGTTTGTGTCGGAATGTACCGCAAACATTTTCGTTTGTACCACTTCCGGTACGAAGTTATAAGGGTTTTAAAGTGGGGGGACTGGAGAAACGGCAGCCTCCAAATTTGGAATTTCGAAACAAAACCTATGGCATTCGTTTGTGCTACGTTTGTTCCGGAATGTACCGCAAAAATTTTCGTTTGTACCACTTCCGGTACGAAGTTATAAGGGTTTCAAAGTTGAGGGGCTGGAGAAACGGAAGCCTCCAACCTTGGAATTTCGAAACAAAAGGTATGCCAATCGTTTGTGCTACGTTTGTGCCGGAATGTACCGCAAAAAGTTTCGATTGTTCCACTTCCGGTACGAAGTTAAAAGGGTTTTAAAGTGGGGGGCTGGAGAAACGGCAGCCTCCAAACTTGGAATTTCGAAACAAAACCTATGGCAATCGTTTGTGCTACGTTTGTGCCGGAATGTACCGCAAAAATTTTTGTCTGTACCACTTCCGGTACGAAGTTATAAGGGTTTTGAAGTATGGGGCTAGGGAAACGGCAGCCTCCAACCTAGGAATTTCGAAACGAAACCTATGCCAATCGTTTGTGCTACGTTTGTGTCGGAATGTACCGCAAAAATTTTCGTTTGTACCATTTCCGGTACGCAGTTATAAGGGTTTTGAAGTGGGAGGCTGGGGAAACGGTAGCCCCCCCACCTAGGAATTTCAAAACAAAACCTATGCCAATCGTTTGTGCTACGTTTGTGCTGGAATGTACCGCAAAAATTTTCGTTTGTACCACTTCCGGTACGAAGTTATAAGGGTTTTAAAGTGGGGGGGGGGCTGGAGAAGTGGCAGCCTCCAAACTTGGAATTTCGAAAAAAAAAACCTATGACAATCGTTTGTGCTACGTTTGTGCCGGAATGTACCGCAAAAATTTTTGTCTGTACCACTTCCGGTACGAAGTTATAAGGGTTTTGAAGTGGGCGGGCTAGGGAAACGGCAGCCTCCAACCTAGGAATTTCAAAACAAAACCTATGCCAATCGTTTGTGCTACGTTTGTGCCGGAATGTACCGCAAAAATTTTCGTTTGTACCACTTCCGGTACGAAGTTATAAGGGTTTTGAAGTGGAAGGACTGCAGAAACGGAAGCCTGCAACCTTGGAATTTCGAAACAAAAACTATGCTAATAGTTTGTGCTACGTTTGTGTCGGAATGTACCGCAAAAATTTTCGTTTGTACCACTTCCGGTACGAAGTTATAAGGGTTTTAAAGTGGGGGGGCTGGAGAAACGGCAGCCTCCAAATTTGGAATTTCGAAACAAAACCTATGGCATTCGTTTGTGCTACGTTTGTTCCGGAATGTACCGCAAAAATTTTCGTTTGTACCACTTCCGGTACGAAGTTATAAGGGTTTCAAAGTGGAGGGGCTGGAGAAACGGAAGCCTCCAACCTTGGAATTTCGAAACAAAAGGTATGCCAATCGTTTGTGCTACGTTTGTGCCGGAATGTACCGCAAAAAGTTTCGTTTGTTCCACTTCCGGTACGAAGTTAAAAGGGTTTTAAAGTGGGGGGCTGGAGAAACGGCAGCCTCCAAACTTGGAATTTCGAAACAAAACCTATGGCAATCGTTTGTGCTACGTTTGTGCCGGAATGTACCGCAAAAATTTTTGTCTGTACCACTTCCGGTACGAAGTTATAAGGGTTTTGAAGTATGGGGCTAGGGAAACGGCAGCCTCCAACCTAGGAATTTCAAAACAAAACCTATGCCAATCGTTTGTGCTACGTTTGTGTCGGAATGTGCCGCAAAAATTTTCGTTTGTACCACTTCCGGTACGAAGTTATAATAGTTTTAAAGTGGGGGGCTGGGGAAACGGCAGCCCCCCACCTTGGAATTTCGAAACGAAACCTATGCCAATCGTTTGTGCTACGTTTGTGCCGGAATGTACCGCAAAAATTTTCGTTTGTACCACTTCCGGTACGCAGTTATAAGGGTTTTGAAGTGGGAGGCTGGGGAAACGGCAGCCCCCCACCTAGGAGTTTCAAAACAAAACCTATGCCAATCGTTTGTGCTACGTTTGTGTCGGAATGTACCGCAAACATTTTCGTTTGTACCACTTCCGAAACGAAGTTAAAAGGGTTTCAAAGTGGGGGGGCTGGAGAAACGGCAGCCTCCAACCTTGGAATTTCGAAACAAAACCTATGCCAATCGTGTGTGCTACGTTTGTGCCGGAATGTACCGCAAAAATTTTCGTTTGTTCCACTTCCGGTACTAAGTTATATGAGTTTTCAGGAGGGGCTGTGGTATCGGCAGCCCCGCACCCAGTAATTTCGAAATGAAACCTATGCCCACTCTTTGCACTACTTTTGAACAGGAACGTTTCGCTAAACTCTTTTCTGTACCACTTCCGGTACAAAGATACGAGAGTTTCAAGCTACGGGGCTGCCGTTTTGATGCCCTCTCGGAATTTCGAAACGAGACCTATGCAAATCGTTTAACAACATTTGTGTCGGAATGTATCGCAAACATTTTTGTATGTATCACTTCCAGTACAAAAGTATGACAGTTTTAACTAGGGGGCTGCCGTTTCCGGAACCCCCCATCTTGGAATTTCGAGATAAGACTATGTCAATCGTTCGTGGTACGTTTTTACCGGAATGTACCGCAAAAAAAATACGTCCCTGAAGTTGGCCCCCCACCTCTCCCAAATCACACCAAACGTTGCACATCGTTAATGCATCGTTAGTGCACGTTAGTGCATTTAGAACTAACGTTAGTGCTATCAGCGTTTACGAGATATTGAAGATTTTGGTTTGGGACCTACTTCATATGAAGTTAGCCCCCCACCCATCTTTATGCAGACAGATTTTCACTAAACTTAGCGCATCGTCAGTGCTCTTAAACACACTAAGCACTACCGTAAGTGCTACCATATTTTGGGATTATTCAAGATTTTCGGTGGGGGGGCCAACTTCAGAAATATCAAATTCTATACAAATAGAGGTAGAAACATGGGGTTGACGGTAATCGTTAGTGCATTGTTAGTGCACTTAAACGCAATAAGCACTAACATTAGTGCTACCATATTTTGGGATTTATTCAAGATCTTTGCTGGGGGGCCAACTTCAAAAATATCAAATTTTATACAAATAGAGGTAGAAACATGGAGTTAACGGCAATCGTTAGAGCGTGATTAGTGCACTTAAATGCACTAAGCACTAACGTTAGTGTTACCACATTTTGAAATTTATTCAAAGTTTTTGGTGGGGGGCAACTTCAGAAATATCAAATTCCATACAAAGTGTCAGTATTTTCAGGAATCAGTAATGAATGCACTAATTACTTTGTTAGTGCTTGAAGAGGGCGCAAATTCACGCTGACCACCAAAGATATTTTACTTGTAGCACCTACACTAATTAAGCACTAACGTTAGGGGTTGGTGCACGAAGAAGCACTAACGATGCACTAAGGATTGTACTGGAAATGATCATTAGTGCTTTTTAATTTGGCAGAAATTTGACACAGTGAAAAACTCCCCTTAAATTTCTTATGTGAGTTCCCTGAGATGTAACTGGCCATAACTACACTAATAGTGAAGCACTAACGAAAACAGCTCTAATTTTTTTCGTTATTGGTTGAAGTGGGGCGCCAAGTTCATGAAAGCTTCCAAAGGTTTTTTTACTTGTAGGACCTACATTAATGAAGAACTAACGTTAGGTGTTAATGCACTAAGAAACACTAACGATTTCAGTAGAAGAGGTCATTAGTGCTTTTGATTTTGGCGGAAATTTGACGCAATGAAAAATTCCACATGAATCTCTTATGGGATTTTTGTGGCATATAATTGGTCATATCTACATCAATAGTTAAGCATTAACAGAACTATGAGTGTTTTGCAGAAGCGCTAACGATACATTAACGAATTGACTTATTTTTCGTTACTGCTTGAAGTGGGAACCAAGTTCACGCTGGCCCACAAAGGTTTCTTACTTGTAGCACCTACACTAATGAAGCACGAAACTTAGGTGTTGGTGCACTAGGAAGCACTAATATTACAAGGAAAGAAAACTTTCGAATTTATCGTGAACTTAGCCCCCACTACAAGCACTAACGAAAAAATTAGTTTTATACGTTAGTGCATTGTTAGTACTTCTAGAAGATACAAGTAGTTTCGTTAGTGTTTCACCATTAGTGTAGAAATGGCCAATTATAAGTCTCAAAACTCCCATAAGAAACACATGGGGAATTATTCATTGTATCAAATTCCCATCTCATTCAAAAGCACTAATTACCTCTGTTAGTGCAATTGTTAGTGCATCGTAATTGCTTCTTAGAGCACAAACACCTAACGTTAGTGCTTCATTAGTGTAGGTGTTACAAGTAAGAAAACCTATGGAGAAGTCAGCGTGAATTTCGCACCGACACTTCAAGCACTAACGGAAAAATAGTCCAATCCGTTAGTGCTTCTATAAAGCACTAACAATTTCGTTAGTGCTTCACTATTAGTGTAGTTATGGCCAATTACATATCACGAGACTCACAAGAAATTTAGGCAAATTTTTCATTGAATCAAATTTCCGCCAAATTCAAAATCACTAATGATCTCTTCTAGAGCGATCGTTAGTGCATTGTTAGTACTTCTTAGCGCATCTACACCTAAGGTTAGTGCTTCATTAGTAAATGTGCTACAATTAAAATACCTTTTGAGGCCAGAGTGAACTTAGCGCCCCCACTTCAAGCACTAACTAAAACTTAGTGCCATTCGTTAGTGCATTGGTAGTGCTTCTGGAAAACACTAACAATTTAGTTAGAACTTCAATATTAGTTTACTTATGGCCAATTACATGTAACGAAACACATAATAAATTTATGGGAAATTTTTCATTGCGTCAAATTTCCGTCAAATTCAAGAGTACTAATGATCTATTCTAGTGCAATCGTTAGTGCATCGTTAGTGCTTCTAGAAAACACTAACAGTTTCGTTTGTCCTTCAATATTAGTGTAGTTATGGACAATTACATGTCACTAAACTCCTATAAGACATTTATTGGGAATTTTTAATTGCATCAAATTTCCGCCATATGCAAAAGCACTAATGATATCTTCTAGTGCAATTGTTAGTAGTTCTTAGTGCACCAACCCCTAACGTTAGTACTTCATTAGTGTAGGTGCTACAGGTACAATATCTTTGGAGGGCACGGTGAACTTGCGTCAACTTCAAGCACTAACAAAAAATTAATGCCATTCATTAGTGTATCGTTAGTGCTTCTAGAAAGCACTAAATGTTTGTATGAAATTTGATATTTCTTAAGTTGGTTCCACCAGAAATCTTGAATAAATCCCAAAATATGGTAATGCTAACCTTAATGCTTAGTGCATTTAAGTGCACTAACGATGCAATAACGATTGTCTTTAACTGCATGTTTCTACCTCTATTTGTATAGAATTTGATATTTCTGAAGTTGGCCCCCATCTAAAATCTTGAATAAATCCCAAAATATTGTAGCACTAACGTCAGTGTTTAGTATTTTAAGTGCACTAACGATGCACTAACGATTGCCGTTAACTCTATGTTCCTATCTCTATTTGTATAGAATTTGAAATTATTGAAGTTGCCCATCCCACCGAAAATCTTGAATGAATTCCAAAATATGGTAGCACCAACGATAGTGCTTAGTACGTTTAAGTGCACTAACGATGCACTAACGTTTGCCATTAACCCCAAGTTTCTATCCCTATTTGTATAGAATTTGATATTTCTGAAGTTGACCACCCCACCAAATTTTTTGAATAAATCTCAAAATATAGTAGCGCTAACGTTAGTGCTTAGTGCGTTTAAGTGCACTAATGATGCACTAATGATTGCTGTTAACACTATGTTTCTACCTTTATTTGTATACAATTTGATATTTCTGAAGTTGGCTCTCCCACCAAAAATTTTGAATAAATCCCAAAATATGATAGAACTAACGTTAGTGCTTAGTGCTTATAAGTGCACTAACGATTCCCGTTAACTCAATGTTTCTATCTCTATTTGTATTGAATTTGATGTTTCTGAAGTTTGCCCCCACTTTAAAACTATTATAACTTCGTACCGGAAGTGGTACAAACGAAAATTTTTGCGGTACATTCCGGCACAAACTTAGCACAAACGATTGGCATAGGTTTTGTTTCGAAATTCCAAGGTTGGAGGCTGCCGTCTCTCCAGCCCCCCCCCCCTTTAAATGACTTATAACTTCGTACCGGAAGTGGTACAAACGAAAATTTTTGCGGTATATTCCGGCACAAACGTAGCACAAACGATTGTCATAGGTTTTGTTTCGAAATTCCAAGGTAGGGGGTTGCCGTTTCTCCAGTCCCCCACTTTAAAAAACTTATAACTTCGTACCGGAAGTGGTACAAACGAAAATTTTTGCGGTACATTCCAGCACAAACGTAGCACAAACGATTGCCATAGGTTTTGTTTCGAAATTCCAAGTTTGGAGGCTGTCGTTTCTCCAGGCACCCAATTTAATACCCTTATAACTTCGTACCGGAAGTGGTACAAACGAAAATTTTTGCGGTACATTCCGGCACAAACGTAGCACAAACGATTGGCATAGCTTTTGTTTCGAAATTCCAAGGTAGGGGGTTGGCGTTTCCCCAGCCCCCACATTAAAACTCCTAAAACTTCGTACCGGAAGTGGTACAAACGAAAATGTTTGCGGTACATTCCGGCACAAACGTAGCACAAACGATTGCCATAGGTTTTGTTTCGAAATTCCAAGGTTCGAGTCTGCCATTTCTCCAGTCCCCCACTCTAAAACCCTTATAACTTCGTACCGGAAGTGGTACAAACGAAAATTTTTGCGGTACATTCCGGAACAAACGTAGCACAAACGAATGCCATAGTTTTTGTTTCGAAATTCCAAGTTTTGAGGCTGCTGCTTCCCCAGCCCCCACTTCAAAACCCTTATAACTTCGTACCGGAAGTGGTACAAACAAAAATGTTTGCGGTACATTCCGGCACAAACGTAGCACAAACGATTGCCATAGGTTTTGTTTCAAAATTCCAATTTTGCAGGCTTCCGTTTCTCCAGCCTCTCCACTCCAAAACCCTTATAACTTCGTACCGGAAGTGGTACAAACTATAATTTTTGCGGTACATTCCGGCACAAACGTAGCACAAACGATTGGCATAGGTTTTGTTTTGAAATTCGTAGGTTGGAGGCTGCCGTTTCCCTAGCCCCCCACTTCAAAACCCTTATAACTTCGTACCGGAAGTGGTACAAACGAAAATTTTTGCGGTACATTCCGGAACAAACGTAGCACAAACGAATGCTATAGTTTTTGTTTGGAAATTCCAAGTTTTGAGGCTGCCGTTTCTCCAGCCCCCCCCCCACTTTAAAACCCTTATAACTTCGTACCGGAAGTGGTACAAACGAAAATTTTTGCGGTACATTCCGGCACAAACGTAGCACAAACGATTGCCATAGGTTTTTTTTCGAAACTCCAAGGTGGGGGGGCTGGCGAAATGCACCTCTACTTTCCACCTATTAGCGCATACCCAAGCACAACCACCCAACATATAAGCACACACATTAAAAATATGTGTTGGTTCGGATACGTTTGAAAGTATCAAGTAACCTTTGGATTATAACAATTTATTGTTCTACCTTTGCAGCTTTTAATATAAAACTCCAAACATTTCAGTATACTTTGAAACTTCCATTAGAAAAGAAAAAGAGATTGACTGTTAGGCTCATGTCACCTTCATATTACACACTAACACACACACATAACTGATACGAAAAATACTGATCAGAATATTGAAATAATGAAATTTTAGAATAAACTGATTTGTTTTTCTTCCACGTCTCAACGGTACTATATATACCACTTCACTTAGCACTGGGACATATTGAATTTTCGATGTAAAAGTTATTAGATTCTCATTTTAAACACACACAACTGAAAAAATATAAAAGCACCCAACAGAACATTATACTACATTTTTCGGAATGAACTCATTTATTTTGCTCTTTTCTTCCAACAACAACATTAAATATATTACTTCCCTTAGCACTTGACTATCACTTGAACTTTTAATGTAGAAATTTTTCATGCTCATAATAAATAGACAAAACTGAAGAAAATACTCAACAGAATATTGAACTACTTGTTTCTTTATATATATATATATATATATATATATATATATATATATATATATATATATATATATATATATATATATATATATATATATATATATATATATATATATATATATATATATATAAAGAAACAATTTGTCTCTCTTCCTAGTTCGAATACTGAATATATTTCACTTGGTTCCAATAAATATCATTTCATTTAAAACTTAGCCATTATTTTAATTCTAAAAAAAAGTTACATGCCATTTCCATTATAGTTTAGTACAATTCGAACACAATACTCTTAATCACACTAATATTCATAACTTGAGTGGTCTTGTAATTTGAGGGTGTAGTATATTTGAAGTAGTTTCTTCGAACGTTCGAAGCTGAGCCGGTTTCTTGTGACGCTATGGACAAAGGACCAATTTGAGGAAAAGTCTTTCAATTTGCGCTGAAGATGCTAGGATGTTCAGTAACTTCATAGCAAATTCCGACAACTCCTTATGTTGCCGAGTAGCGAAATACCAGAATGTGCGTGGTGTTGTAATTCCCTTCTTCATAAGTTCTTCGAAATTTCCACATTTTCCCCGATATTGCTGGTAGCTAGTTATTCCTGAAGGGCCGAGGTTTCCCAACATTGCAGAAAGTCGTCACAAATGGAGACCACGAAGCAGGAGCGTCATTTCAGAATTTGCTTGGGGGAGGCAAGACCCCTTGATATAAGTAAAATTTCGCGTTTTTCACTTATTTACTACTATTCTATTGATAAAATCTATATACATCTAAAACTCAGGGGGGGGGGCAAATGCCCCTCCCTGCCCCCCTGCCACGAAGGCTTACCATTGTTGTTATATTGCACAATAGTTTCTTCCATGGCTTCTCTGGCATAAAACTTTTCTCGATTACAGAGGGTTTAAAACATGAAACATGGTGAAATAGGTTTTGAACAGTCACGCATGCAAACCGTATTATACAATGCTACTTTACAAAGCCAATACAAAATTCCCAGTTTATGCTTACGGATAAAGTTTTGCAAAATCCAGCTAGATTCCATACAGTTTTAGGAAGAATTTTTTTTCAAAACTAGCGCGTAGAACGTTTTCTTTTAATTTGTAGACCTGTTTCTAATTTTTTACGTACTTTACGTATTTTACGTAAATTACGCGTTTTTACGCGTATTTTACACGTCACGTAGAAAACCTTTTTATACGCGTAATTACCCAACCCTGGCTGCAGTATCTTTGTGGCATATCACAAATGCTCAACACAAATACAATACTAAATTGTAAAACACAAAGTGCACCATACAAAAAAATCAATTTATAACACGCACTATAGCAGAAAGTCACATTTCATGTGTTAACCAACAATTCAAAATAAAGTGAACTCGTTTATCAGCAGTAATACACTGTTGCCAAATACATTGATGCTGATACAATCTGTGACCGAAACAAAACAACACTAGATACAAGAATACGAAGTGATAGATCTCCGCTACGACAGCTTTCATATGAGGTCCGAAGAGTTTTTGCGGTGGGTATATATATATATATATACAACGGTAACAAACGTGGACAAACTTGAACGTGTGATAGTACATCTAAAAAGAAGCAAAAACGTCCTAGTGAACATGGGGGAAATTCCGTTCCGTTTAAGAGTGGCAGAGTGTCGAAAGCGTGGGAAAATGAACTTCAGAGACCAACACTTTAAAAACAATACATCATAGAGAGTGCGGTTAAAAGCGTCACTTATAAAGTCATACCTACTCTATTTAAAAATGGATGTTTTAAGACGCAGCTACGTGTGCGCATTGGATTAACAACGTCTGACACTTCTTTCCTTAACAACATGTCCGGGAATCCCTCCGTTCCTTTGGGGAATCTCGTGCGCACGCAAAGCTGCGTTTCCAAACATGCATTTTTCAATAGAGTAAGTATGACTTTCAAAGAGGCGTTCTTAACTGCACTCTCTCCGATGTATTGTTATTAAAATGCTCGCCTCTGAAGTTCATGTTCGCACGCTTTCGACATTCTGTGACTCCTAAACGAGACGGAATTTCCCCCATGTTCAATAGGACTTTTTTTGCTTCATTTTAGATATACTATCACCCGTCGAAGTTTGTCCACATAGTTACCGTTCATCATATATATATATATATATATATATATATATATATATATATATATATATATATATATATATATATATATATATATATATATATATGTATGTATGTATGTATATATATACATCATTGTTCTGCAATTTCCTCATTACAGCTTGTTAGTATTGTAGAAGCTTATCTTAAGTTATTACCTCACGTACGAAATAAGTCATACTGGTGCAATCAACGGCGCCGACTCTCCGAAATTTATATGGGTACATATAAATGGCGAAGCGTGTTATATGTTTTCAGGAGAGTCTCGATACTTTTGATTGATTTCCTTTTAGTTAATACATTTTATGAACACTGTCATAAAGGGCTGTGCTGTGATAAAGTAAAATATACCGGCACTATAAGGATAAGTCTTATTGTAATGCGTCACTTGTAGGGAAACATCAAAGCAATCACAATATTTTTTCATTTTTTTTTTAAATTGTGTGGACTGCCTTTGACTAGGTCAGAGATTTGCAAGGAACGGGGAAGTGTGTTGTTTGGTTGCATTTGAACAAATATTTGAAACTAACAATTGTTTTAGAGGTTAGAAATTTTAACTTTCATCTCATTGTCTTAATTTATTTTTTTATAATGGCAAAAGAGAAATATTTATTTTATTTTGTTTATATCAAACTAAAAGTTTTGTGGATGCGCCACACCCACAAGATCATTTGTGGGGGTGTTGGAGCCCCGGAGCATCCACGTAGTCGGCGCGCATGGCTGCAATTTCAAGATAATTTACAAAAACAAAAGAATCAAGTGGTAGCATAAGATGTTCGATACAAGAGAAACTTTCTAACCACAATGATATAACACTTACTGTGCATATTCACCAATTTCCTTCTGTTTCAATAGCATTTGTAAATGGAAGAGAGACAAAGCGGAACACGCAAAATTCTGTTCAGGAAAAGCTTGAATTGAATCAAATACATAAAAAAGAATAAATAGATTTGAATTATTAAAAAAAGTTAAGACAAGAAAACTATTACTATAATAATTTTTCAGCGTGTAGTGGCTGACAGCGTAAAATAGCTTTACATAATTCTAATGCTTCAAAGCATAATTAGGGATGATGGGCCTGTATTGTTCACCTTTCAACACGAAACGCAAGGAAGAGGCAAACTGAATTAAATACTAAGTTTCCTATTCTGGGTCTCCTACTGCGTCGTGCTTTATTCTCCTGGGCCAGGAAACATTTATGCGTTGTCACGTTGCAGTTTAATGCAGCGTTACAAAGAAAGGAAGAAAGGCAAGCAATGCAGTATAGAACATCACATTAGCTTGTGTCTTGGATTTGGCTCGGCGTTTTTAACACTGTTTAATCTTGCCTCCGCACGATTTTTTTCCTTACTTGTTTCCTATAGTAGTGAAAGAGTCTTTATGATTTTCTCTGGTGAAATTTTCCTCATTTCATACTTTTGTGGGTGAAACTGATTTGGCGATAAAGCACTGATGATCCATTTACATATTGTTGTTAACAGAAAACTGTCTTGATCAAGCTAAAAAAAGCTCAAAGCAAAAGTTAAAAACTGTTTCCCATATGCCATAACAAAACTGTTACAAACGGAAGTTGGAATCCTTATATATATATATATATATATATATATATATATATATATATATATATATATATATATATATATATATATATATATGGAAAGTAACAGCTTAGAACAAGCGATACAATGTGTCTATTTTTTATGAATACTGTCTCCAAACAGTGAATATATGTATGTAGCTCAATAACACTGCAGAAATGATTGATGCACTTGTATTCGTAGCTTTGAATAAGATCCTATACATACAGTACTAGGAAAGCTCTTTCTTACTTGCATATTGTGCACAATATTCACAGAAGGAAGGCTTTCTGTATACAAGGAGTCCTTCTCATAAGGCAACTTTGTTATGAGTGCACATACGAAAGAGCGTAAATAGACCAAAGTTGCTGGAAATTATGGGTTTTCAATCTAAAAAGTTGGATTATTATTATTATTTTTAATCAATTCAACAGTTTTGGCTCTCCACTGGTAGTTGCTCCAATAGTAATTAGAAAAACAATGTTTCTAGTCATAGTGTTACAATAGAAGGGTTAGTTTACAAAAATCTCGGGTATAATCATTGGTATAGTGGGGTGTATAGATGAACAGGGCTAGGAAAGATTAAATTCGTAACGTTGAAAATTGATTTTAAACTACATTTCATTCTGTTGCTTACAAAGTTGAGTGGACAAACTGTATATGTTACTTAGAATCAGTTTAAGCACGGAGACATTCAAACTGGTTTAACGTCGCAAGCTTAGTACACGTACAGCGGGGGACACTTCTAAATGGTACACCTTAGCCGTAAATCTCCATATGGCTGTACCATTTAGAAGTGTCCCCCACTGTACAAACACGGTGGATTATCAAGACAGTCAAGAAGGTAGTATGTTCTTGAAAGGGGTCGAATGGAAATACACTATAAAGAACATAAGTGTGACATTCTGCACGCCAAGTAAGAAAAAAAAGTACATTTAGACGAGGAACTTGCTTTGTGAGTTAGCACCGATCAACAATAATCGTCATCTGCAGGTGTGAAGTTCTTTGAATGTAAGGAATAACCGGGGACGTTTTCTCCATCGGATTGTCACTACAGATAAATAGTAGCTCTGTTACGACAATCATAAACGGTCGGAGCAATGGTTGGATCGCAATAAAAGTCCAGGACAGTTTCTTCAGTCACTTGATGTTGTTGATAATATGGTTGTCTATGGTAGAAGTGATGCATTATCTCTTTCTTCGGTAAGGTGGAACCATCCATGCAAATCATTGTAGTGCTACACTCTACGACATGCTCCTCAATCATCCAATAATGGCCAAGATAAATGGTACTTTCATGATGTATGACAATATTGCCGGCAGAAGTCGGTGCAGCAATTCTTCCTCCCCCACTTTATTCCTCCGATATATCTGTCACTAACTTGCACTTATTTCAGTATCTCATTGACTTATTGGGAGGGAAAACGTTTCCTGATGGTTGGATGAGCAACGTGTGGCCGTGGCTTCTTCGCGTCACATACTTCACACTTCTTTCTTCACGAAATCCAATAGTTGGCTGAATGATCACAAAAGTGAATAGTTGCAGACATTGACTATATTGATTAGTCTGTTCTTGAAGTTTTTGCTTTTGGACTTTGAAAGTCACGTACCTGCGGCAGGTATTTCATTCGTACTAGCCTAATACATGAGGAATCTGCCAAGCATTTAAGTCTTCACATTTCTGGTGCAGATAAACTAAAATCGTAAAATCTCAAACTGTCTCAAAAAATCTCAAAAAATCTCAAACTCACTTCCAGTCCAAGGTTATGTAACAGTATAGGCCTATACACAGTATACACCATGTCCACAAAAACGCTATGTGATTTCAATTGGCTATAAAATTAAAACTTTTTGCAATATCTTTGTATATAAGGTGTCAAAATGTATTAACTCAAAACATTTTTGTTTCTTCCCTACAGGTTTTAACATTCACTCCTTGTACCGCTAGAGGGCAGTAAATTCATGATGGTGTTCACCGAACAGGAACGCAGCTGGCGTGTTTTTGAGTTTCACCCAACAAAGAGTGTTGTGCCTGTGTAACGTGAGTTGAAATGCAAATTTGATGTAAAACCATCTTCAAACAAGTCAAGTTTGAAGTGCCACAACGTTTTTGTGAAAGAAGGATGCATCTGTGACAAGTGGGAAGGTCAATCCAGTGCCGCAGCAAGTTGTTGATCGCGTGAGAGAAATCTTTGTGCGAAACACCAAGAAATCTGTGCGTAGAGATATCGAAGAACTACAAATCCCAAGAAGCACGGTCAGCAAGGGGTTACGCAAACGCTTGTACTTTCATCCGTATAAACTGCAACTGATGCAGCAGTTAAAACCTGAAAGCTAACCAACCTGACTTCTCTCTTGTACATGTTCAGCACATGTAGCTCTAATAGTATGCAACACTGTACCACTACACTTCACTGTTATGTTTAGTGATAATAAAGCAATTTAAATCTGTGCACACTTGTGTATGGTGCAATTTCAAACAAAATAGTTTTATTTTGAGTTGTAACACTGCTTCACACATGGCAACACTGTTTGCGGTTTTCGGTAACGCATTTTGTGCTCATTATATTGTGTAACTCTTGTTTTGATTGCTTTAACGGTATTCAAGATATTTAGTTTAAACATACATAATTCCATTATATATATATATATATATATATATATATATATATATATATATATATATATATATATATATATATATATATATATATATATATATATATTTGTATTCAAATTTTGAAGCCCCGTAGCTCCTATCCTTCTGGTTCATAGCACCTTAAATTTTGCTCATGTTCATTTGTCATGACGTTCTATCAGATGTGCTATGTGACAATCAGATTTTAGCAACAACTTGTGGATCCTTCCGTGTGAACAGAAAATAAATCATTACAATTTTGTGATTGTTGTGAACAAATAAATTATATGGACTTATTTTCTCGGGGTGAACCGAAGGGACGTGGAAAAATTAATGAAGGACCACATGAGGCTCGAGGGCCGCGAATACGACATGCCTGAATTACGTCATTAAAGGTAAAAATCATTTGATACTTTTGCGCCAACTTGTATAATGTTCTGTGAAAACGAAGTCTGAAAATTGTGGTGAGTTGATTATAGTTTCGTCCCTTTCAGCAGCGAGGCTATATGAGACGATGGACCTATGTGGAATCTAAGCCAGAGCTCCCGCCGGGATTCGAACCCGGGTCTCCCACGCTAAAGGCGCGGACGCTAAACGCTTAGCCACTAGAAAACTCGAAGTCTGAACATTGTTTCGCTTCTGTGTGTAACAAGAAGTGAATAGCTCGGGAATCGTTATAGGATTACTATATAGTATTTGGAAATAAGTTAGATGATTGTATTTACAATTCCTTTAATAACAGTAATAGACTGTTATACAAAACAATCTACTTAAGCTACACTATTGAGTTTATGTAAGGCTCAAAGAGTGATTATTTCCGTTATTTTCCCTTTAATTAGCACAAAATAAGCAACATTTGAGCCCTATCAGAATTCGATCCTCAGAAATCTTATTTATTTCGCGTGAAGGTAAATTTGGGTGTTTTCTTGTTATTTTTGTAAACTTTAGGCCGTTTGCGTGAACGGAGGATCAAAGCTCTGACCTTTTCTTCGTTATATTTTCATTGATTAGCATGCAAATATGCAACTTTTGAGCCCTATTAAAATTCGATACTCAAAAATTCGATTTTTTCGCTCCACCCTAATGCGTATCCTATACATCAGATGTTGTTTCCAGGCAGTGACACCATATTCAAGTCTGATAATGCGCACAATATCTCAACTAAGGCATGGTTTGAAAAACATCAGGGTGAAGCTGGAGACCTCCATGGCCTGAGCAGTCCCCTGATCTAAGCATAATTGAACATCTGTGGTGCATCTTGCATAAACGAATCCGGCGTTCATTCCCGTCTGCATCCTCTCTAACCGAAATGAGTGACGCACTGCACGAAGAAAGATGTAATATTTCACTTGCTACCATTTACGACCTTTATGACTCAATTTCATGTCGCGTCAGAGCTTTTCTGAGGGTGAAAAGTGGTCCATCGCCATATTCATATGGTAAGCTGAACTACTTTCCCGGTATTATTTTGATAAATTGTTCGAGGTAAAAATGTAGAAAGTACATGTTAAAGAAAGATTAAGGTGCAAACACGCATTTTCTTTCTATTGAAAGTAGTTCCATTATAAAGCTGCTGAAACTTGCTCGCCACTAAAATAGTGCGAAGGAACATGGATGAAAGTGTGTCTACTTATTTAGAAAGGTATTTTTTTTGTTTATAGTACTGAAACTTAATACAATATAGTGGTAGTAATTGTAACTTCACGAGCATATTTGGAAAAGGAATAATATTAATAAATAAAACATGTGACTTTCATATTGTATAACGTACTATGCTTCACCGAGAACATGAAATTACTACACTAATGACTCCAATCCTTCACTTCTTCATTATTGGCTATAGAAACGGATTATCTTGAACATAGAAATAATTGGCTGCCAACTACATGATGGGTAAAAGTTGCTTGTATGTAAATTGTGTGAACAGCGTGGTTTAGATTTCCGATAGGTATATACGTGGTTCGGATATTACGTAAAATTGTAGGTTCAGGTGAATGTCATAAAGCATCAATGCTTGCAAATTGTGAGTTAGAGCCTTAATAATTAGCTGGTCTTTGTTTGATTGATACGTCAGTTAGACTTACACCAACAAAGAATAATAGCAATTTTTGTGGTATCCTGTAATAAAAATACTGCCCTCTGATCTAATGTTTAGCACACGCGGGCTTTAACATGGACAAAAGCCGTGTACGTGAGTTTTCTTGTGATTTTCTACTCCATCTCACTTTCTTCATTCCATTATTTCAAACATTCTAATCATCACTGTTCTCTTTAGCTTACCGGCATAATTGAATACTTTGGGGCAAAAACAGTTTGTCAAAAAAAAAAAAAAAAAAAAAAAAGAAAAAGAAAAAGAAATAAAAGAAAATGAAAAAGGGGTAGCTTCACAACGGTTTCCACTCATCCGATTTTTTTTTTCAAACTTGGCACATATATAGTAAACCGAAAATAAATCGACAGTATGTTTTTGTTTCTTTCGGAAAAGAGGTTAAGGGGGACAAAGGCCCCCTTTTGAAAAAGACCCTATTTATTAAAAGGGACATGTTAAAGAAACGAAACTCTGCGGATCAAACATGACTTCAAAGTAGGAAATACGGGAATTGTCGTTTTTGCGAGAAAAGAGTTTCAGGGGGCAATGGCTCCCTTCGAAATGACAAAGGATCCCGCACAATTATTACGGAAATTAGATTTCGGTGGAATTGCTTAAAATCGTCCAAGCAGTTTGCACAGTGTTGCCAGCTTTTGACATATTACCAAAAACAAAAAAAATATAATTTTCTTCAGAATTTTCGTTGTCTTCTTCTTCTACGAGCTTAGCTCGATAGCACGAGGGGCACAAATGTTAGCTCGTTGGAATCTGCGTTCCATAGCCTTTACAACGAAGTATAGTTCATTTCCCTGTAATATTTATAAGGGGTACTAGGGCCGCCAACGTAAAGGTCTGCGATTTCCTTGAAATCACTATCCGTCCAGTAAAGAAGAAAAAAATGGCCCTACAGTGCCGAAAAGGTCAGTGATGCATGGCTGTACAAATTGCTACTTTTTCTCAGGATCACAATATCTAAAACATGTCACAGTTTGTCATTTTCATCGAAATCCAGAATAACACTATCTTGGGCTGCTTTCAAAAAAGTGGCCAAACGGTCAGTGATTTTTGGTTGTGCCCATTGAGACTTTTTCTCAGGTACACAATATCTACAACACATCACGATTTTAAGCAATTCCACCGAATTATAATTTCCGTAATAATTGTGCGGCGTGCTTTGTCATTTCGAAGGGAGTCATTGGCCCCTGAAACTCTTTTCTCGCAAAAACGATAATTCCCGTATTTCCTACTTTGAAGTCATGTTTGCATCGGCAGAGTTTCGTTTTTTTAATGTGGCCCTTTTAATCAGTAGGATCTTTTTGAAAATGGGGTATTTGTCCCCCTTAACCTATTTTCCGAAAGAAACAAAAAATATGTGTCGATTTATTTTCGCTTTACCATATATGTGCCAAGTTTGAAGAAAATCGGATGAGTGGAAACCGCTGTGAAGCTACCTCCTTTACATTTTCATTTTTTGGACTTAACCTGTTTTTGCTCCAAAGTCTTCTATTGTTGGATGTAAGACAGCAAGATTTACTTTTCTCTCTGTTGTGCTAACCTATTATTTGGTTTCTTGGGACTCTCTATCATATGTCGCGCAACGTCAATAATTATATTCTGTGTTCGCACTGGTTTCGGGTACACTGTACAATGATTGCCAATAGATCTGATGTGGCACCATTTACTTATCATTTTCTGTATGGCATACTGTACAATTGCAGCTTTATTAAATTGTATTCTAGAGTTTTCAACATGATTTGGAAGACGAGTTTCTCGCAGGTCCCCACCACGAAACCCTCTCAGCTATTGTTATGATCGTCACGAGTAGAACAAAACACATAATTTTAGCTACACCCACCGATGTACAGTCTGAAGGTAGCAAATGTGATCATTGGAAATATAAATTTTATAAACAGCAAGAACATTACAGAAGTATGTAACTCTCACTGCCCGAGAATGGACCGACCTTCTTTATTTGGATCACTCTGTATATTCATTACACATATAACAGATATGTGGATTGATTACCAATTACAATTAGCTAGTCGATACATTTCAGTTCATGTTTTCTTGCTATTTATCGAGTAACTAAGGCAAAGATTTAACTTTGTGCATGTATGTTTAACATGACAGCTTGAAAGAAGAAATTATAACAGCCGACAATAGAAAATTATAGAAAGAAATGCTCATTATCATTTATTTTTAACACCATTCTGTCTATACTTCATCCCCATTTTCGCACAACTTTTCTAGAATCATAAGATGTCTCAAGAAGTAGTTTGTCAACAACATATTAGAGTATAGGAAAATGACAATAAGGGGCTAATAATTAAAAAAAAATAATAACTCCAAAAATTGTAAGTACAAGCATATCAATCAATAAATCTCATCAAACTGCTTAAAATAACATGCTTAAGAGTACATTCCCTTACATATATAAACTTTATAGAAACTCGGTAGAAACATTCATTTTGTTAAATGAATATTGATGCCAGCCCTATTTGAAAACCACATTACCTATTAAAATGTAACTAACGATAACATATACCCTATCAAATTTTTGATTATGACACTAACAAGACGACTGCATACAGTATTGCTAATAAGATAATATAATCATTAAGTCTTAAAGTTTAATTTTCGTTAGTTATGTTCAAAGGTGGCTCGTAAGGGACGTCAGCCCGGTAAAAAAAATAAAGTTACAGGAAATAGAGGGAGGGATGAAGACGACTATAATTAATGGACGATATCAAAATAGAAAAATCGTACATAAAGACGAAGAGGTTATCAGAAGACTGTGGAGTATAGAAGCTTCTCAGTTGTGGCAAGAGACTTGCCAATAATGGCAGAATACATATTACAATGATGATAATGATGACTTGAAACTAAAATAGGAAACCATTAGATTTGATTGAATTTGAGTTTAACTTCCTTTAAGCAGAAAAAAATATATGAGACGTGGACCTACAGTTTAAAGCGGGATCCTAACCACATGGGCTTCAGCATGGAATTGAACCCGGGTCTCCCGCGCCATACAACCACAAGGGGGCTAGAGAAAAACTGTTTTAAGTCTACAAACTGTTATATATAACAATCAACACATTACATGTTCTACAGCGAGTTCCCTCCCTGGAGCCTATGGTGGCATGTGCGTAATAGCAATTAATAAGTGCCATGGTCTACAAGCGCTTTAATAATCGTGCACATAAGCTGAATAATTGTTGCTCATTTATAACTTTCTAACACAATCCATAGTATCAACATGGGGGTAAGTCATAGTTCTTTGTTCTTTGTTTATCATACAGAAAAAAAAAACAATGTCTTGAGTTGGATGTGATATGATGCCATGTGATTCTGAGTTTAGCATGGTTCTCAGCAGCGAGGGCATATGAGACGTGCACCTACAGCTTCAAATGGGATCCGAACTACATGAATCGCCAGAAATCGAACCTGGGTCTCTACGCCAAAGGCGCGTACGCCAACTGCTTAACTACTAGAAGCTCTGTCTTGAGTTGGAGATTGCAAAAAAAAAAAAAAAAAAAAAAACTTCTTTTTTGTTCAGCAAGCTGAGACCAACCAAGGTCTCTTGAGTATTCCTTCAACCGAGGTCTCTTGAGTTAGGATCACATGTTGTGGAACGGCTGATACTGTGAAAATTGATCTTGCATGATGGTCTATACCCCCGCCGACTGTACTAGGTTTAAGCCTTGTCGCGGTTGGGAGCTTCCTTTAGTTCCAAGTCATACTCTTCATAACCCTGGTGTTGAATAAGCACACAAATACTCCAATTAAAATAGTTTTAATAGTTTCAGAATAGGAAAAATACATTTCCTCGTATTTGTGCTATCTTTACGCATAAAGAAGTGCATTATTTTCTGACCACGTCAGCATTCTGCCCTTCTCAAAAAGTAAATACGAAGTGCACTCGTAAATTTCAGTACTCATATTGTTAGACAATCATAGAGAACCAGTGGCATATGCAAGAGGGTTTCGGGGCTTTAACTCCTCCCTTTAGCAAAATATGTAACCGCACATATTTTTCATATTAAGATATGTACTCGCATACAAACACTTGAAGTTAATATGAATTTGGGAGCTTTAACCCTCCTTCACGAACTACTGCGTACGCCATTGTTGAAAGCAGACATTACTGACAAGCATCCCTGTGCTCAATCATTCATCATATTCCTTCTGTCTCACAACAGCCAGGTTTAGTAACTATTTGGAAATGAAATATTATATTTCAATTTTACGCGTCACGCTTATGCCGACTAGGCTAAAGGAGACGGTGATGATGAGAAATGAATGCAATGATGGAATGGATAAAGTAGGAGGAAAGGGAATAAACCCTAGAAAACCCATGAACACGAAATTTGTCCACCACGAAGCCTAATTGACACGAGCTGGTTTCGAACCAGGGACCCCACGAACAAGAGGAGAACGATCTACCACAGAACTGGTATCGAACCGTGCCCCCAGCAACTATTTGAGACGTTAAAAAACAGAAACTAAGTTCAGTATTGTAGTTATTACTAATGTGGTAGGTTTCTAAATGTTCAACTTACATTTCGCTCACATAAACTTAAACGTGTTTCAAATACATAGTTATTTTATATATTTTGTTACTTCTTTATTTTAATTAACCACTTCTCTAATTCTATAAGATATGCTAATTACCATAAGCCTCTATCATTGTTAATTATAAACTTTTAGTAATGTAATAGCTTAAGTATTCATCCTTCGCGCGGGGGTGAATACCGTGTATGCAAAAGCTCTGAAAGTAATGAAATGCGCGAAATAAATAGCAAGCAATGCCTCCGGCATTCTCGCTTGAAAAATACTGTTCATTTCTGAACCCTACGCAAGATGTTTGCTGCAATTCTGTGCTAAAAGTTGCATTTGTGTCATATGTCGTGAAGTTTTTCTTTACTCAACTGAATCATTAGCTTCCATTAAGATCTATCATTATACTCTCTTCCTCACCCTCAACTTTAACCTTTAACATTGAGGTCTGCATGCGATTTGAATTTTAGTGTAGTTTCACTGTAGGTTCTTTAGATTTTTTTTTTTTTTTGTTGGTAATCTTTTGTAAAATGATAAAGTTCGTCTTGGACTCAGAAATATACGGCATAACGACCAATTATTACTCCTATCGACTTTCGAGCCTCCTCACTTGCCCGTTTCTTGCACGGGAAAATAAGGTTGATTTATAATAATTCAAAGACTTGAAAGGTATGGAATCACGAACACCACATACAAGATTGAGTTGCCTACCTCACATGAACCATGGCTCACTACTTGATATTTGCATAAATGTTGACCTCCAAACCTTCCTCGACTCGAATTTCGAAAACGAACGCCATGTGCCCAAAATTTAGTGGCTGTATGCAGAGGTAGAACAAGCGAGTTGTTTTAGGGAGTAGATTGTGGAGGCTTTCTACATATTAATATAAACAAAAGTCCTTCTTTCTTAATATGAAAGCATTATTTACTTATCACAGAAATAATAATAATAATAATAATAATAATAATAATAATAATAATAATAATAATAATAACAATAATACTTATAATACTTTTAGCATGTTTCCTTATTGAAGCATGGATCATGACAGTACGTGGAATGAGAAAAAATGAAATGAAATCTTTGAGTTTTACGTCCCACGTTAATGCCAGTTAGGGTAATGAAGATGGTGATGAATGAAATGATGAAATTGGGAGGAAACGGGAGAACCCCGAGAAAACCCGCGCACACGGTGTTTGTCTACCACAAAGTTCACTTGGCGGGGGCTGGGATCGAACCCGGGACCGCAAGCACCAGAGGTGAACCCTCTACCACTGAGCCACCGCTGTGTGCTCAGACTGAAAAATTTCGTTTCTCGATCGGCGTGTATTCCGACGCAGTGACATCTACGTGTGTATTCCAAGCAAGAACTAGAGCAATTCAAACTCCCAACGGCTGCGTTCACCATTGTTGCCAATCAAGTATTTGTTGAAACGTTAAAGAAAAATAGCAACTATAGCAAGGAATTTTTCACAGTAAGAACTCGGATATGAATATTACGTAAAAATAACCCTATGCCTAAAATGCTTTTTTTTACTAGAGCTGAGGAGAGGGAGAGGGGAGGGAGACGTGTGTATATAAAAATATATCTATATATATAAAATTGAAAATCACTATGTTTATGATTTTAAATCTGCTGAACCGCTTGATCGATCTCGATCAAATTTGTAACATGGATGAGGTTCAAGGCCGGGCTGGTTTTAGGCTATTCACTTGGATGGTAAAAGTGAGGGGGGAGGGGGAATGGGTATAAAAATAAATAAAACTTAATAACTCCCGAACCACTCAACTGATCTTGATCAAATTTTCAACATAGATGAGGTTTAGGCCTGGGATTGTTTCTATAATTTTAAATTGACTGAGCAACGTATGGGAGGAGAAGGAGGGGGAGGTATATAAAAATCAATTTATATAAGACTGAAAGTGACTATTTTTGTAACTTAATAAATCTTGAACTATCCGACCGATCTCATTCAGAGTTTCAACATACATGAGATTCGGATCTGGAAATATTTTTGTAATTTCACTTTAACGGTAGATTCTAGGGAAGGGGGTAGGGAGGGGGACATGAATAAAAATTAATAAAACTAATAACTTTTGAACCACCCAACCAATCTCGATCAAATTTTCAACATGTATGAGGGTCGGGCCTTGGGTGCTTTTTATCGTTTCACTATGACGAGCAAGTATAGAGAAGGGGAAGGGGGAGATATATGTAAAAAAATAAAAATGACTGCCTTTGTGACTTTATCACTCTTGAACCATCCGACCGATCTCAATCAAATTTTCAACAAACATGAGTTTTCGGGCAGGGATTAAGGCTACTCACATTGTCGATGCAACGTAGGGGAGGGGGAAGGAGGAGAAATTTAAAAATGATCAAAATGACCAATATTAGTGTTGAATCCATAGTTTTCGGGATCGATGAGAGAAACAGTGACACTTCTGATGCTGTAACAATCCAAGTTCATCCCTGATAGTTGAGGAGGGGGAAGTTGCAACGTAGGGGAGGGGAATAAACATTAAAAATGATCGGAAATGGCTAATATTAGTGTCGAATCTGTAGTTTTAGGATTTGCTGAGATTAACAGTGACAATTTTGACGCCGTGTGCCGCAGCACGGTTGAGGGGAGGAGGAGTTGTATATAATAATGATTGAAAATGACCAATATTAGTGTCTAATCCATAGTTTTCGGGATCATTATGATGAACAGAGACATTTCCGATCCGGTTTAAATCCAAAATCAGCTCCACAAGTTGAAGAAGTGGAGAAAGAGATATTGAGTTGATTTTAGTTTAGCGTCCCTTTCAGCAGCGAGGCTATATGAGACGTGGACCTACTGATTAACGTGGAATCCGAACCACATGAAAGAAAGAGATATATTAAAAATGGTCGAATATGTCTACTATCAGTAGAATTTATAGTTTTCTGGGTCACTTAGATGAGCAGTGATACTTTCGATCCCGTTTAAATTCAGATTCAAATCTTCAACTTGGTTGAGGGGGAGTAAAACGTTTAAAAATGGTCGAAAATGACAGATATTAGTGCTCAATCCACATTTTTGGGGTCGCTCAGATGGACAGTGATACTTCCGATGACATAGGCCGCAACAAGGGGGAGGGAGATATAATGATTCGAAATTAGTGTTGAATCTATAGTTTCTGGGATCGCCGAGATGAACAATGACACTTCGTATGGTGTTAATTCCAAATTCAGCCGCGCGTCTTCTGAGAGGGGGAGAGGGAAATAAAAAATAACCCATATTAGTGTCGAATCCATAGTTTCCTAGGTCACTGAGATGACCGGTAACACATTCAATGCCGTGCCGCACAACATGAAAGAAGAGGAAGGGGATATATATATATATATATATATATATATATATATATATATATATATATATATATATATATATATATACATGTTCAAAATTATCCGACACTAGTGTCTGATCCGCAGTTTTTAGGGTCGCTGAGATGAAGAATGACACTTCCGATCCCGTTTGAAACCAAATTCAGCCCCGTAGCTTGGGAGATAATGAAATGATCGAAAATGATTAATATTAGCGTCGAATACGTGGTATTCGGGATCGCCGAGGTGATCAATAATCTTTCCGATGCCGTTTAATTCGATGCCATTAAAAACGAAAACAGCATATTTCACGGGTACAGAACACATGAGACACGGAATTGTGCATTTAAATTTTCATTTCACCCAGCGAAGCGGGTATATACTAGTAAAACCTCATAACTTTGGGATCACCAAACCGATCTCATTGAAATTTTCAACATGGATGAAGTTCGGACCTGGGATGACTTTTATCATTTTAGTTTGACGGTCCAATGTAGGGAGGGGAAGAGGGTGTATCAGACCACCAGTCTTAGACATTTTTCTCAGCTTCTGGTGCACGTAGACGCTGGAAACAAAAAAAATAATGACCAAATGGTACATGAAGAATCAAATGGTGATACTTCCATATCCAGTGGCGTAGCGGGAATACACCAAGGAGGTCAACACCAAAACTTTTAATGGAAAATGGTATCAATTTCGATTTTTTAGAAGTAATATTGAAAAAGAATTAACTTTTACGGGAAACACTTTTCGTTAAATTCTACGGTTTCGGATCTACGTCTATTATTTGTTGTATTGCTACTATCAGACAACCCGGTAAACTCATTTTTCTGTTCATAGTGCACGGAGACACTTCAAACAGAAAATGAATGACTAAATCGTATCTGAAGAATAAAATGGTGATACTCCCATATCCAGTGGCGTAGCGGGAATGTATCAAAGGGATTAACTCCAAAATTGTTAATAGAAACTGGTATCAATTTCGACTTCTTTGAAAGTATTACTGATAAAGAAACAACTTTTACGGGAAACACTTTTCGTCATATTCTACGGTTTGGTATCTACTTATGTTATTTGTTGAATTGCCACTTCAGACCAATTGCCATTTCAGTAATTTTCCTCTGTTCGTAGTACACGCAGACACTTCAAACAACAACAAAAAACTGAATGACCAAATCGTACGTGAAGAATCAATGGTGATGCTTCTATATCAATTGGCGTAGCGGGGATACATCCACGGTGGTCAACTCCAAAATTTCAAATGGAAATTGGTATCAATTTCGATTTCTTTGGAAGTATTATTGAAATAGAAACAACTTTAACGAGAAACACTTATCGTTAAATTCTGCGGTTTGGGATCTACGTCTGTTATTTGAAGTTGAATTTCTACTATCAGTCCACCGGCACAGGCATTTTTCTCTGTTCGTAGTGCACGTAGACACTTCAAAAAAGGATTCAAACTGGACCAGTAGTGTGCGGTGTGTATGCTGACATCTCCATTACTCTTGAAGGTTGCTACATCCGTCCACAGAATGTCCCGGTGGAAACATGGGTTTCCTGGCACTCATTCACTGACAAAACTAGACGGATATGTAAATCTTGTTCTCGGAGTTTCTGATTCAGATGAACATGGTCAAAATGGAGCACGTTGTTGAGCAGAATCCTCCAAACCGTCATGTTGCTTATCGCAGCATCCCTGGCGAATCGTGTTTTCGAGATTTGGGGAACCACATGGACTGCAGCAAGGATGCCGGGAGACCGTTTATCCTAAACACGGCGCCTGATCTGCTGACGTCTTTTGTGTTGAGAAGAGACATGCCCAGTCCTCTGCACACCAAGTGCAAGACGAAACGCTTTCCTCGACTGCCCAGCACGATTGAGAAACCGTTGATCATATAGCCGCGCAGCCTCGCGATAATTCTCCCGACTTCACTCAATACTATTAACATATCAAAAGCTACGATATTCGAAAACATCGTTTGAGTTCCCTCAAGCACACGAAATAATAGGCAATAGGAGCCGAAATCAACAAACATTCAACACTTTATCTTTCAACTACAAACAACAAATATTCAACTGTTTTATATCAGAACTTTTTTTCCGTTTTCTTCTCTTCTTCTGCTTTGTCAGATGGCACTTCATTGATGTATTGTTCGCTACTAATAACCATCATACAAAAATTTCTCCCTTTTTACTCCTTTTTGCAGCTTCTTTCCCTCTTAACCCCCGTCTTCACCTGTATCTCATTCTTATGTGCAGGTGTAGCTTTGGCGCACGACACTTTGAACTATTTACATGTAAAATTCAATTCTTTGTATGGATAGGCATGTTTATAAGGAACAAATGGCGACAGAATGAAATACAAAGTAATACTCTGTATTATAGGTTTACAAGTGTAGTGTTCTAGTATAAAATGATCACAAGTGATTTACGCCGGATATAATAAGTGAGTGTATATAAAAGATGGTACTATTAGATGTTATTTTCCACTGGCAGCATATTTTTGCACAATGTAAAAAACCTGTATTTTATATGTTCAAGTGCAACGTTACTGGAAAAAAAAATTACAAGTGCTATTGAAATTCGTACCATTGACAAAACCCATTCCTTTTCATCTTGGCTTGCGCACATATCCCCGACTGCTGACAGACTTGTTCCTTTCGGACGCACTCCCGCGCTAGCGTACGGACCCACCAGCTTTATTCTTCCCTGACCCTTGTGGATAGCATTCGTGTTTTAATGGCCACCTAAGGCAGGTTGGTTTGAGTTTTTGCACTATAATATTTAATTATTCATCCCTGTATTTTATCTATGCCAAGTGAGACATTTTCATGTCGCCAAGGGAAACCTTTTAGGGGATAATAAGAAGGAAATTAGTAAAAGAATTATAAGTTTTAACAATTGTTTCTAGTGGTGCGCCAAAAGTAAACTTGTACGCATTCCTTTTCTCTCTGACTCTCTTTTTCACCTGTGTCTCAACGGTTTGCTTTAATTCTTCAGACTTCCATCCATCATCTTTTTGTATCATTTCTTTATACTTATCCTCTACATCTTTTTTCTTGACTAATCCCTTTATATCTTCGCCTTCTCTTTTATTTTTACACATTCTTATTATTTTACTATCTACATTTATGTATTGTTTTCTTCTGTTTCTTTCTTTCGTAACTTTATTTTCTGTTCTCACTTGTTTACCATATTTGTTTTGGACTTCTATTATTTGTATTCTTTCCTTCTATTATTGTTGACCTTGTACGTATTCCCTGACTCATACTAAGGTATTCCATTTCTACTACCTGTTTGTCGGTGTGTCGGTGTGTCTATAGACCTGATTCCTCTGTTATCGATTTTCTGGTTCAAGATTCTCGTGTTTAACCTCTGAATTTCGTTTTACCAATTAAATTCGATTAATTACTAGTGAACATATTTTCTTCTCTGTATTGGCTACCTGAATGGAGCTTAACATAAAATCTCCACTGAACTAAAATTTCGTTCATCTTCTACATTCGTATTTGCTTCTGTCATCTAATTCTTCTGTAATTCAGTAAGGATGAAGATCTTGTCTTCCTTCTGAATATCTTCATCAGGCAACTCATTGATTCTTCTTATGTACCTATTTGTATAGCCTACCTTTTGGACAATAGTCTGCAAAATGATTATATTCGTTGCAATCCCTACATTGTGCGCTCCTAGCTGAACATTGATATCTAAAATGTTTTCCACATGCTAAACAACCATATTGATAACATCCATATTTTCCTGTGATTGTTTCAGAACGAAATCTATTGATTTTATATAGTTTGTCCTGGTAGATATTTGTATCTTTTGTTGGTCTTTTGCGACATTCACTTGTAGCGAGAAAAAATGCTTTTGTACACTGATTTAACAATGCACATCGCATAGATATAGCAAATCATGTAGCAATACTGCAAAGGGAAGTAACCATGTTTTGTGAATTTTATTCAAGAGTGGAAGAAGTGAATCTAGCTGCTCTCACTCTATTATTGATCTTCATTTGGGCCTAATTATCTGTTCTATACTAGCAACCTGTGCTGAATGGATACAAAATCATTGAAAACATGGTTGTCCCTGCATCAGGATTCATAAAACTCGTAGTGCCGTAACAAGGCGGAAGGGTGGTGTAAGGGAGCACTGCCTCCGCCAATTTCAGGAGGGGACTTGACTGGTGTCCAACTTTTTGTTTTGCACAAATTAGTACCTAACTCAAGAGTGCTAAGCATTTTCCGAAAGTAAACCTGGAAATATAAACATGCGAATATTAGTTCACATCTTTAGGGGAAAGGAGGTAGCCCCGGACATTTTAAAACATTGAACTGCCTCTTGGTAAAAAGATGTAAAATTACCTCGAAATAAACCTGAAGTATGGAATGTGAACTTTATTAACAAACTGAACATATTGACATAAATGCTAAAATAATGAAATGAACAAATGGCAATACAGATCGCTAAATTTCACATATTTGGAATATTTGCGAGCACTAACGAATACGTAAGATGTTTGAAAAACATGATATTTACACCTAGAAGGAACAACAAGAAATCCTACCCACGAAGCTAACAGTGGTAACATGTGTAATGGATATCCGTTGATTCAATTGAGGTGGTTTCATGAACCCAGCCATCGCAGGATTCACACAACACCCAGCCTTCATTGAACGTTTCACCACAAATTATACATTTAATGGGGCTTTGCTGTTAATATTTTCTGGTTGTCCGTGTGGTGGTTCATTAGCTTCTTGTTACTTTGCTATTTCGTTTGCTGAAGTCACTTTTTCTTTCAATTTGCCTCTTATATGGTATCGAACGCTACCCAGGCCGAACGCTAAACGCCACTTGCGATTTTCTGTCAATGATTATAACTGTTCACTAATGGAGAGCTCTTTACTAGTTAATGGACGAGAAGATTCCGATTTCTCGGTCATATGTGGAGAACATGGATTCGCTGCAGACGAAAAACAAGAAGTATCCCCCTTTTTCCTCCACCCCTAATGAATTTGAACATTGTGGGTCTTCACAGGTAGGTCTAGTGTATCATCTTGCAACACGAATCAAGTTTGCGAACAGATAGTCGGGTTTGTAAATATCTGATGGTTCAGTGAATATATTCCAGTGCACGCAAATCTATTGAGAGCAATATCCATGCGACACCCGTTTCAATATGCCTCTGGAACAAGTTTAAAGCCGTAAATTAGTTTGAAATAAATAATTGCTAGCTTCTTTTCAGATCGGTGTTATGGTTACAAGGACAGTAGCAACACCATGCAGCTTAGCTGTAATGCTTTTGCCTCTACCGAAGTCGATGGTGATAAGTAGCTTAAGATTAAAAGGTAAAATCTTCTATCCTACAGCGGCCTAGGGTGGTGATTTAAAGGATATCTTTCTTACCTATCGTAGTTTTAGAAGATAGTATAGTTGTATATCTCTGCTTATACGTGCTCCGGTGCAGGTAGTTATAGAAATATTCCTTTGCCTATTACGGCTTCAGAAGTTGGATTTAAGGAAATCTCCTTAACACAAAACGATTTCAGGAATAGTTTAGGAAGGTTAGCGATCAGCACTGGAATTTATTCTTCTCTCCACTTGAGGTCTTCTTTTATGGCTGTCCTCTGAAAGAAAGTTCGTGAGGAGAGGGTTGGCCATCTTCGATTCCCTTCGGAACCAACTTTGCGTCTTTCTGGTATCCTCCTTCCACCGTCTGTTGGTGATTATGTTTTGAATAGAAAACACGTGCTCGTTAATGAAGCATGCTTTATAGTATTTGCTTACACCTGAGGTACGGAACCTTACAGCCTCCACACCAGGAACATAATCCACAAGATTATTTGAAAAGTACAAATATTGTTGTGGAAACATTTGTTAAAAAGGTTCTATTTTCATGGCAAAATCCTTGATACGTGCCAGTAAGTAGGAACATACCTTTGCATACGTAAACCTTTGCAAAATTCACTTTTGGTGGAATCTTGAATTCTGTATTTTTGGCTTTCTTGCAAAGATTTTAATAGAATTGCCTGATACTAAATATCCGAAAGCATTCAGCTCTGAGTAAAATAAATTTGTCTTAGGTGAAGCACAAAACTTTTTTTAATTTTTAAAATAAAATTCCGATAGCTATTGTTGAAGACTGTAACCTCCCAGCACGATGTCATCGGCAAAAGATCTTATTCGTTAATCAATGTAAAATCATCCTAGTTGCAATTAAGAGAGCTTGCGTGGTAGTTTAATGACCCATCACGCATATGAGAATTTTGTAAGATTTTCTTGTGTGATTGACCTTGAAGATCATGTATCAGCGGTTTTTCGGATGGAGCAAGATTTGGAGAACACTGCCGATTTAGGAATTCTCATTTTGTGATTGTAGCCCCTATAATGTCCAATTCCGTCCAGAGTGTATAAAAACATTTTTATATTTGTATAATAACTCATGAATGGCCTGTTTCTGCGACTGGTCTAGATTACGATTAATATCAAAAACATCAATTTTGAAAAATTTTATCTATTCTTCAAAGAAATGACAACCTCCTCTTTTCCTGTACAATTTTTATTTTCTTCTATTTTGTACGTTTTCATTGCTAAAAAAGATTAATCCTGGCATGCCACAAGGTCCATCACTGACGTATTTTTCCTTAAAGTTACAGGATAATTATTTGGATTGGAAATTAAGTCATGTTGTTTACCTTGTCAAGGAAGTCGTAGAGAAACGATACGAAGAAAGATGAATAATCTTCAATCTGTCTTTTTTGCTATTACCGGAATAAATGCGTGGAAAAGTTGAACTAACGTAATGCGTTTGTCGATAAAAGAGCAAGCTTGTCTTTGTCTAAGTATATGAGTGGTGTGTTGTGATAAAATGTTTTCCTGGTTCTTTTCTGGTAATGTTGGCTTCTTATGATTTTTAAATAGAGATATAAGATTCTTTGTTAAATCCATTGTAAGATAAGCGTTTAAGCAAGTCTAAACTAAACATAACTGGAATACATGATTTCTTCCTCATACGAAAGTAATGAATGTCGTTTCCTAACTTTGAATGATACTATTGCTACATATTTCAAGGTAATGATTTTATTTCATATCCCTTTAACCGCTGTTTTATGTGGTATTAATTGAACATCAGGAAGTAAATATTCGAAAGGCCAGATGAAAATGTAGGATCCGGTTTCCAATAGCACTGTTCGTCTGCGTAATTTAGTGACTATTTATAGGCTTTGTTCTGTCATTAGAATTGCTTGATCTTTGACTCCTGAACAACGCTTGGCCCTATTCGCTTTTTGGACGTTTAAAATAGGTAGAATCACAGTACCTACGCTTTCTGCATATTGCGAAGTCCAGTATTTGATCTTCTGTTGTGGATTTTGTTGGAGGTTTCATGGTGTCCCCTGTTTTCCTCTATACTTCACCCCGTTCTAATAGTTTTTTTTTTTGTTTCGTCACTTATTCCCTTAATTGCTCTTTCTATTTTGGTTATACAAACTGGTTTCTGCAACTATTAAATAGGGCTCTGCCATTTTATTGGTCAGGGAAGAAAAATAGTTTTAAACAGGAATTTTCTGCTAGTGTGGAGATTCTACGACGTTGAGGTTAGACTTCTGATCTTTCTCTAGTTGTGGTGGTGGCATTAAATTATGTAATGGTGGAGCAGGAGGATTATATTGAAAAAATAGGATTTTGTCTAGGTACTACAAATTTCACATTAATTTTATCATGTAATGATGCAAGAGACTCAGGTAGTACATTTATGTATATACAAATACAGTGCGCCAATATATAACGAATTGAGTTATTTTGCAATAGAGAAATGAAATCTACACCGAAAGCAAATATGTCTATGATCTTCTTCGTGGCTAAGCGGTTATCGTGCTCGCCTTTGGAGTAGGTGACCCGGGTTCGATTCTCGGCGGGAACTCGTGTTGTTCGGATTCGACGTTAATCAGTAGGTTCCGTTTCATATAGCTTCACTGCTTAAAGGGATGTTAAACTCAAAATCAACTTAACTGAAAGTATATGTCTATCAAGTGGCTAGCGCAAATGTCAGTAGTTGAGCAGTAACAGAGTTACACATTAATATTATTATTATTACTGTTACTATAATAATAATTATTATTATTAATGAATAGAATGTTGCAATTAGGTTTTGTTCCCTAAAGTTGGGAAGTCAACTACGAAATCTCATAGATAGTTATATAATGCTTATATGAATCATTTAGTAGCATTTGAGTTTCGCAATAGTTCGTAAGGGCAGTGAGTCTTTGAAGCAAGCCGGTAGGACAGAAAGCCGAGAGAACAATGGTGCACATGTAGAAGCCAGGGATCAAGTTTTGTTGGTCACTAATTTTGGATTCCAATGATCTCGCTATTCTCTCATTAAATTAACAGTTGAATCCCATGGGAGCAAATATATGGAATTCATGGAGAGATCGAAGTAAAAAAAATCTGTAAGAGTACTGTAAATATGTGAAGACAGACGGATAAAAAAAGTTGTCAAAAAAGTGAAGGCACAGATTATTGCTAATCATTCGCGTTAAAATTGAAAACATTGCGTATTAGCATAAGCCATTGTTTGTTTCATAGTTTCTACGGATAAAATAGTAAAATAGATAAATTGATTCGATTAGACATATATATTATAATATTCCAGAGCAACAAAAACTTTAAGTGATACAAGATTACGACGTTCAATAGTATATTAGTCATAGTATATGAACTAATAGTATATTAGTTCAATAGTATAATAGTATATTTGTGTGTTGTTGCTAAGTGTTAGTGCAAGTAACATGATAATGTCTTAACATTTTAAAATCCCTCCCTTGTCAATTTTAAACTTACTGCCTGTTTCGTTTTAGTGTTTTATATTTTATCTTGTTTTCCAGTATTCTTGCCGTTTAGTACTTCATTTTCGACGTTATAACAAAAATATTAAATTCGATGGTAAGAATAGTTGAGTGAAGTTGATTTTTCGTTTAACGTCCCTATCAGCAGCGAGGCTATATGAGACGGGACCTACTGATTAAAATGGAATCCGAATCACATGAGCTCCCGCCGGGAACCCGGGTCTCCCACCTGGTATGAATAATGTATCTTGTTTCGGTGTTTCTTGTAGGCATACAATATTGTTCTCCCGCTGGCTTTGTAGCTGGCACGTGCCTCTTTGGTCACATTGTCTCATGGAAGCAATTATAAAATCTGAACTATTATAGTGGTTCGGATTCCACCTTGAACTATAGGTCTCCGTCTCATACAGCCTCGGTGCAGAAAGAAACAATAACCTTCATCAAACACACAAACAGATGTAACCCTACTTTAGTCTCGCCATTCCATTTCAAAATGAAATAGAATCTTACAGTTTAACATCCCACGATTGTGACCGTTAGGTTAAGGGAGACGATGACTAAGGCAAGTGAATGATGATGGAAGAATTAGTGGAATGAGAATGTGGAAGGAAATGGGAGTACTCCGAGAAAACCCATGGGAACGATGTTGTCCACCACAAACAAACTTTTCCGGGGGATGGAATCAATGCGCTATTCCATTCGAAATGAAATGAAATTTCTAGTTCTACATCCCTTGGTTATACTCTATAGCTTATAATAGACGTGTGATTAATGAGAGTGAATGATCATGAAATAATTGGTGGAAGGGAAATGTGGAAGGAAATTGGAGGACCCAAGGAAGTCAACAGCATTAATCCATGTGTTTCATTTGTTACAAAGTTAACTAGTGTTTAAAGGAATTGCTCTAATTGCATTGCTCAAATTTACTCACTGAACTCGCATTTCACACATTTTACACACAATATCTTTGTTTGTTTGTTACTGTCTTCGTTTGTTACATTTACTCGTTTTGCAAATGCCCAGTTGGTTTGGGTGCTCACTTGTACGTAACCAGTCATGGTCGAGATACTGCATTCTGGTGCTTCTGGAAATGTAGCTTTATCGATGACGCAACTTTTGGGAGCGTATCATGAAAATAGCTCCATTAATAAAGCAGATATGAGTGCATACTCGGTTTTCCTATGGCCCAGCTCGCATACGCCTTTTGTAGGGTAGACAAACAGGGGTGTGTGTTTGTGTGTGTGTGTGTGCGTGTGTGTGTGTGTGTGTGTTGTCCCTTCATCCCTATGGATGCTACTAGATGCTCAACTTGGGCTTAAACTTCATTGAGATTATTATATTCATCTCAAAAACCCCGAAGGCTATGAATTCGGCAACTAACATCTGTCGTTTTTATTATATATATATATATATATATATATATATATATATATATATACAACCCTTTCCCGAACTATTGCAGGGAGATATGGGTATCTTACCTCGTAGTATTTTTGCCGGATTGTATATAATATGTGTACCAAGCTTGATTTAAATTATTTCAGGAGTTTTAGAGTTGCAGTGAAATATACATACACACATCCATGATTTTTTAAAGCGGGTAAGCACGTCTTAGTGTTAGTTTAGCTACAGTAAGAAGAGATCAAGTATCATAAGTTTATTTCATACAAAAGTGAAGCCTAAATGATTTGGTATAGCTTCTCTTTGATACGAAGCACTGTCCGATTGAAACTTTTTTGTAAAATTGTAGGCGAAAGTTTTTTTTTTAAGTTTCTATTCTTCATTACAGTCTATATACGAGGCCAAATGTTACTATTGACGTTTCATCTATTATAAAGCAAATAAACATAACACGCGCAAAAGGGCTGTACATAAATATTGACATTTCTTTTTTTTTGTGCTATTGCAGCGTTCAGAGATCGGTGGTGTAAAGTGACTTCAATTATTGCGATCAAGTTTTCTGTTCAGAGATTTTGTGTGATCTCAGCTCCTTTGAAAAGTGACATGCAAAACAAGAGGTTTGAAGCAGCAGGAGCTTTGATACTTGTAATGGAGTTTCCATGTTTGGGTCAGGGGTGGTCGAGGTTCAGCGATCTATTACTGGCTCCCACTGGTAAAAATCACAACTTGTGTCTCATTTCTCTCTTTCTCCTTTTTTTCTAGGATCAACGTATAGGAAAGACACATTATCCACTTCACGAAAGGGTCTAGAAAAATATTTAATATTAAAGGCGAAATGCATTCATGGTGTGTATAAGCAAGACTTATTTAATATTCTGACCTCATTTGAGGTTTACTGAGAGTGTTCAAGAATCTCTTGATTCTAACAAAGTAATCCTTACTCTGTATTCATCTACAGAAACCTTAGTTACTTTATTTTATCAGTTGTATGTGCATTAAAATACGCAATTTCATTCTCTGTTTTCTCTTCAATTAGTAACTGAGATGTTAAGAAAAACTCAAATTTTAAAATCTGCTAAAATATTAGATTTCTACCTATGTTTTTTTCTTAAATAATGAAAATTCTTGTTTTAATGTTTAATAATAATAATAATAATAATAATAATAATAATAATAATAATAATAATAATAATAATAATAAAACGCAGCTAAATACAATAAAAATATTATGCGAAATGTAAACTCATGTCCAAAATTACTGTCGCATGTCTATAAATGTGTTGTTGTAGGAATTTAGTTTGATAACGAATTCGCCCGGTATTTCTTACAATGTTAGTATGTGTATAATCAGCAAAACCATGTATTTGACAAATCCCATGTCAAAAGAGCAGTACATAAGAACAATAAAAGGAAAATAAAAAAAAAATATTGTCCATTTAGCAACATTTTGTTTTACTTATTTTAATTTTCGTATTTATAATTATTTTCGTATGAAATTTACCGCAAATGCACATTTTCCGATTATACACGTAGTATCAGTATTACAGAAGGCTGTTTCATCCTCATCGTGTCAATTTGCAGTCGCGACCAGAGGCGCTAGTTTCGCGTCAGCAGCGTGACGCACGCAGTACGGAGTAGCCAGACACTTGTGTACAAGCCGTGCAGAGGAGAGACGTGTGTGAGCAGAATGCTGCCGACAATTGACCTTTTTTGGGAGAGCTACATCGTAGCACTTTCTGATATAGGCTACAGCTATAGCCGAGTAAGACCACAGTGCAAGAAGAAAGGTTTTACAGTGTCTGATAATGGAATTAATGCAGCAATCCATCGCAATGCAAACCCAGAGCAAACCATTCCCATGCGTCGTCAAAAGAGGCAAAAGAAGCAACCAGCTCCACAACAAAGTCAAGACGTCATTGTCTAGGTCCGCCGGTTTTTGACCCAGGAGAAGCCACCCACTTAACGTGACATAGCGAGGCGTGTTGGACGGTCAACATGAACTGTACACCGAATCATACGCGACAATTTTGGACATATAAGTGTACACAAGCAGTGGGTCCATGTTCTGAAGCCAACGCACATCGCAGAACGCCGGGTGGCATGCAAAAGGAAGTATGAAGATTACCTGGCAGGTGACAAATTACGTTATGCGATCACCTTAGATGAAGCATGGGTCTATTTGACAGGATCCCAGCAGATGCGTGCAAATTACTGCCGCCGCAGTGATCGAACCGATCATGCAAAGTGAGTTCGCTTCCGCAAGGAGAGTTTTCCAAAGGGATTTATGGTAGTGACGGGTTTCTGTGCAAAGGGAAAGCTTCCGATACACCAGGTGTCATCAAATGTCAAGGTGAATGCAGCGTATTGTATCGAGCATGTACTGGAACCCATCTATCGCCAACATGCCCCGGCTTTGTATGGCAATGTCACTGACAGAGTGTTCATCCACCAGGACAAGGTCAGCACCCATACTGCCAAACAAACGGTGGCCTACATGACATGTATGGAACAGGAGACAGGTGTAAAGGATATCCCATTTTGAGACATCCCCGTCAAGTCACCAGATGCATCACCTAGGGACTTTTATGCTTTCGGCCTCCTCAAACGGAATATCAATAAGCGTCGTCTGACCACACTTGGTGGCCTTTGGAAAGTGTGCAAGGAGGAGTGGACGAAATTGGATCAGGCAGTGCTCAATTGAGGTCTCCTTCAGTGGAAACTACGATGTCGTGCAATCGTTCAACAACGGGGCTCTCACACCGAACATGATCTCTAGTGGAAACGGGCGCGGGTCTGTACTTCACAACCATAAGGCTGAAAGAGCTTTCTGTAAAAGTACCCTCCAAAATCATTATCAAATTATATTTTTTACAAGAAGACAGTTATAGATATGCGACAATCATTTTGGACATTAGTGTACATTCTTTATGAACGAATAGAATATGAGCATATTCAACTTTTACTTTCTAAGGTTATGCCGGTTAGACTCAAGGAGACGGTGGCGATGAGAAATGTATGAAATGGTGGAATGAAGAAAGTGGGATGAAACGGGAGAACTGCGAGTAAACTCACGAGCACGGTGTTTGTCCAACAAAAAGTCCACACGGCGATAGTTGGGATCGAACCAGAGACCCCAAGCGCCGGAGGTGAACGCTCTACCGCTGAGCCAACGCGCCCCTTGAATAGAATATGAGTAGCCAACGTTAAAGTAACCGTTAGTCGCGAATGTGGTAAAGAATTCACTCCATTAATAAACCTGAGTAACAGTGCGTGTTGATGCAAGCACGGACATGGCATACGAAATTGTACTAGGCTCCACCTTTCATAAAGATTAAGTTGTTGTAATTTTCCCTCGGCAAATATACCATGAACGTGTTCTTCAAACATTGCAATGTATCATTCAGCAATAATTGTGACCAGAATTACGTATGGACTCACGACTTTCTTGGATGTCATGTCAGTAAGTGGGGGACACTTGACATCCGGTAGCTGAAACATCGCCTTTATCTCCAGCGCCTTCTGATAGCAAGGACTCAATTTTTCGGTGTCGCACGATACGTGATGCCACTCATATCGTCCAGCTATGGAAAACTGAACAGCTCGAAAACTCGTTCTCTTTTACGACACCTATTTTGTGGATGTACTCGTTCCCTTTCTCAACCCCTATGTAACACAGCAGAGATTACATAAGACAATGAACACATAGTCCAATCGGAAATTACACCGAGACTACGAACACAACTATTTAACATAACACATATTACATACCATCATGAGCACATTTTCCAACACCTATGTAACATATATGAGACATTACATAAGACTACGAACACATAGCAGAGCTAATAAGAGTTCGACTTATTTTTCCTCACCCCTATTTTAACATAGCAAGAATTACATAAGGCTATGGACACAGACTACGAACGTATATTTTAGCACCACTCCTATGTAAGATAGCAAAGACTACTAACATAACATACAATAATGGGGGTGTATTCGTTCTCTTTTATGACCACTTTTTCCACCCTTGTTTTAACATAGCAAGAATTACATAAAACTACGAACACTTAACAGAGCTAATAAAAGAATTTGGCTTATTTTTTCACCCCTATTTTAACAACAAGAGTTACATAAGAGTATGAACACAGAGAACTAACTAACTCTATGGCCTATGAAACCCGGAGGTTCAGTACCGCGTTCACAAAAGCTCTCCACTGACTTCTATCCTTAGCTAATTGGATCCAGTTTCTACTTTGTATTCCTATCTCTGCGAGATCCATCTTAATATTATCCTCCCATCTGCGCCTAGGCCTTCCTAATGGTCGTTTTCCTATGGGTCTACCAGTCAAGACTTTGAAAGCGTTTCTACTTTCTTCCATTCTAGCTACATGACCTGCCCACCTAAGCCTCCTAGACTTGACGACCCTAACAATGTTGGGTAAACCGTATAAACTATGTAGTTCCTCGTTATGAAGCTTCCGCCATTCCCCATTCCCGTTCCTCTTGGGTCCGAATATTCTTCTCAGGATCCTGTTTTCAAATACTACACAGAGAATACAAACGTATATTTTAGCAGAACTCCTATGTAACATAGTAAAGACTAAGAACCTAACAGAGAATAATGGGGGGGTGTATTCGTTCTCTTTTATGATCACATTTTTCAACCCCTATTTTAACATAGGAGAAATTACATAAGACAATGAACACTATCCAATCAGAAATTACACAGAGACTACGAACATCTATTTTCGCACTCCCTATGTATAAAAGAGTATGGCGTATTTTTAACCACTATTTAACATAGTACAGATTACGACCCCTATTTAATAGAACAGAGAATATGAACCAATAGCAGCAGTGCACTCGTTCCCTTTTATCAACCCTTCTGTAGCATAACAGAATTTACACAATTATTCATCTAGTACTAAATGTCCCAAAAGTACTGACCATCGAGGTCAAAGGTCAAACATTTATAACCGAATAACTCGTAAATGGAGCCACATATTCAGGTGCGGTTTCCACATTTAGTAATCGGTCATCTAGTACTACATGTCCCAAAAGAAGTGGCCCTCGAGGTCAAAGGTCAAATATTTCAATCCGAATAACTCGTAAACGGAGCCACATATTGAGGTGCGGTTACCACATTTAGTACAATGTTATCAAGTACTACGTGTCCCGAAAGTACTGACCATAAGGACTTTTGGGAATATTCATCCTACAGGAGGTAAAGAGGAGTTCAAAACTTAATCCAAGAATAATGTATTACGCGAATCCCAAGCGTTAGATAGATGAAACTCAGAATATGAGCCCATCGTTAGAGATAAGAAAATGTGTGTTTCAGTGGTTTGGAAAATTACGTCTCAAAGAGGAAAAATGATACATCACTAAAATATTAAAATTTAGCTTTGTTTAATCAGAAAGTGCCGAATGAGAATATTCACTTAACATTACAGTGGTCGCGCAGCCCACTAGAGCGGCACTAGTCCCGTGGAGGACAATAGTCCTCCATTTAAAATTTAATATATTTTACGGTAATTTTGATACAGTTATAGTTTATTGTGTATGAATTCCATGTCGACGGAATATTTAACTACTTTTAAATGAAATAGAATCTATTAAGGTAATAAAAATAATAAATTGTAATAACAATATAATTTACTGAAAGGGCAAAAAAAAAAAAAAAGTTCGGAGAATTATTGTCCTTCACGCGAATACTCTAGTGTTAAGGTGGAGATCTCAAATTCGGTATGTAAACTTTTAACTAAATATCGGGAATCACCAATTTCAACGTTCTTGATAATTTCACTCCGAAGAAAAATAGGGTAATTTCATTAATATTGAAATTTACCTTTATTTATTCACAAGTACCAACTGTGGGGAAACACTTAAGTTGGGATTGCAAAATTTGATATATTAACTCTTAAAATAAGGTAACAAATGTTTTATTTATTTTTTATTATTTTTTTTTAAAATTTCGCTCCTAATGGAGGAATGGGGGAAATTTTAATAACATTGATATTTTCCTTCATTTATTCACAAGGTACCGAATGTGGGGACTCGCTTAAGTTGGAGATGTGGAAGTTGGTTTATATATTCTTAAATAAAAATAAGGGATACGTGTCTGAGTGTTTTTTTTTAATCCGTTTCTAAAGGGGAAAAGTAGGGCCATTTCTACAATATTGAAAGGATGAATCATAATAAGGGCCTTTTTTCTGCCTAGCAATGAATTGTTATGAAAGTTTATACCTGCAATCTAAACGATATTCCGCGTCAAAGGTCGTTTAAATTATGTTGAGATTATTTCCGATTGTTCCTGTAGAGCGTCCGAAATTTACCTCTGACTCCAACCTTCGAAAAGTCTTAGTGGGTGCGTAATAAACGAATTTAGGTGGAAAGCGTCTACATTACAGAAAAAAATAGTAATAATCTTTTGTTCCGCTGACTAAAAAGCACATAAAATAAAAATTAGCAAGATCACACATGTATTTGTTACACTATGAGGGCAATTTGTTTAGGAACAACCCTATTCAGTGAACCTGTATTTCCCCATCAATATTCATTTTCAGAGTTGTAGTAACAATAGAGCGGACACTCAGAACAAAAATAAAAATATGCCAACTGTAGTCTGATATGTGTATTTGAACATACTACAAACTGAGATTGTTCTGGAAAGTCGCATGTATGATATGAATCCACAGTGAAGCAAAAACGAAATCAATTATGCAAATAATAAAATATCAATAAAATTTTTGCAAGAGCTAGAACTGCTGTCTGCATGCAAACCATAACGCTAGTTCGTTATTCCCTTCTGCTTGTACTGTTTGGGAGGATGGAAGCATTATTTCTGATAAGCGCACAACGTGGTATTATGAACATCGCAAAACAAGGTACGTTCGACAAATGGACAGTTCCTGTTGTTAAGAGTATTGTTGTGTGAAAATGTTACATCACGTATGTTTGCGAGGTAAACAACAGTGTGCCGAACACACTTAAATGCCGTTGTGGTCGGTTAGTCTTAGTCCAAACCAGTAGTCAACAAGAAGATTTGAATAATGACAGATAATGTGAGGGTGCTGTATACGAATATAGCTTAGTGTGTGCTAGAGTATAGCTACATAGTGTGGACAGTATAAATAGAAATTACGTTGTTCATTTATTTTTTTCTTTTTGTGTAGACTACTAGTCAACAAAGGTTCCCTTCGAAGACTGTGTGTAAGAGTGTAAAAGTGTGGATTGTGGAACTAGCACTCAACGTTGTCATCCAAGGTGTGGATATAATACTGTTAGGCAGAATGCTCTCAAAACCAAAGACAATGAAATGTGTACACTGCAGTAAACATTTGAAGAACGCGAAACTAAGGAGGCATGTTCCATGAACATGTACAGTGGAATGTGGAATGAAATAGTTTGTGTGCCTTCACTGTTACAAGGAGATGCCAAAGAAACCAAAACGACCGATACCGACTACTACAATCTGACAGACTTAAAGTTTGCGCAGGTCAATGCGCTGTTTCTTTACGTCAGAGGCGAAGTACACAATACCCAAAACGGCGCTAGGACTGTTCTTGGCTAAGCTGAGAACAGGACTGACGTTGGGAGTCACTGGAACTCCTTTTGGAATCCAAAACAACAGTGCTCACGAGCAATTCACACAGCCATGAAAGTTCTAATGACGTGTTTTGTTCCTTTACATCTCGGATTCAAGGATATGATACGGGAGTACTTCATTTGAGAGCACAAGAGGACGTTGGGCAAACACACCATGTCGGACGGGGTAAGATGTGGCAGTTATTTTGGTTGATGGAACGTACATACATATTGAGAATAGCGCGTAACTATGCGTTCCAGAGGCGCTCGATTAGTATACACAAACACCGTCTTCTTGTCAAACCTATGATGATCGTCGGCAGTGACTTTCTGTGTTTATTCCTTATTTTGCTAAAGATTACGATGCAGCGACTACAAACAAAATACAACGTGCTGATATTGAAGAGATGCATGTCTGGTTGAAAGAAGACATGTGTTTGTCGTAGACCGGGGTTTCAGAGACTCACTGCAGCTACTGGAAGACCTCTGATTCCTAGTCAAATAGAGCGCTTCCTTCCAAAAATGCAAAAGCAACTACAACAATGGAAGCAAACCAGTCTCGTATAGTAACAAAAATTAAATGGTTGTTGAATACGCCAATTCCAGAATGAAGAGATGGAAGGCCCTGGAACGCATTATGCCTAATACCAAATTCCATTTATTTGGGACCATGTATGAATTGTTTGCACGTTTTGCAATACGTTTAGGCCTCCACTTATGCTTGACACCTCCCACGACGAATACATCACACAAAAGATGAGGGCTCTTCTAGACAAAGAAAACGAACTCTAAACAACGGTAAACGAGAAAAGTTTGGACCGCGAGCGCACAAAAATGATCTGGATCGGGAAGATCTTCCGAACTTTCCTGTACTCTGCAAAGAGATGCTGCGCCGTGAATTAACTCTCGACGTATACCAGCTCTAACAAGCAAAACGCTATACTCAGGAGCATGTGAGCACTGGGGGCGCCTATGAATTTTTCGTAATCAGCAAGATTATGTCATTCATGTCGCCACGCGGGTTCCTGCACTTACACTCTCTGGATAAATTATGATCTTGCTGATATCCTGGAATATTATTGCCAATGCAAGGTCGGTGCCAGGGCGATAGGCTGCTGTGCTCACGCAGCTTCGGTCTTGTTGTATCTTGGGTTTTGCAGGCACGAGCCAGCCGCATGTCATGGATCTGCATCATATGAGGAATACGACGAAGATGCACAGAGTCAAGTGGATGATGACTGGACTGATAATGCAGAAGACGATTAACCATTCTTCAGGATGATATTTATCCCAATTTCTTCACATATTTTCCTTTGATAATTTATTTGCACAATTAATTTTGTTGTTACTTCACTGTGAATTTATGTCATACATGCGACTTACAGTACACAGTTATGTATATACACAGCGGATTTCCAGAACAAACTGAAAAAATGAAATGAAATCTTTAAGTTTTACGTCCCACGGTTATGCCGGTGAGGCTAAAGGAGACGGTGATAATGAGAGATGAATGAAAATGGTGGAATGAAGAAAGTGGGAGGAAACGGGAGAACCCCGAGAAAACCCACGAACACGGTGTTTGTCCACCACAAAGTTCACTTGGCGGGGGCTGAGATCGAACCAGAGACACTACGCACTATAGGAAAACACTCTAGCACTCAGCCACCCTGTTCGCAGCATTTTAGAAAATTCAGCTCCTTAGGGCAAGAAGGGGGTCATCACTATAATATCCAAATTTTCTGTTATCGAGAAAATGCCCATGGTAAGGATTTGTTTAAATTGGAGGTGTGAAAATCGATCTATATAAACTCTTATTTTTCTAAATAAACATTATTTTAACGTTTTTGAAAATTCTAGTCCTGGAAGGGGAAAGGGGATATATATATATATATATATATATATATATATATATATATATATATATATATATATATATATATATATATATATATATATATGGGAGATTTGGAGAGAAACATCGTTTTGTTGAGACTAATAAGCATAAAAGGAACTTTTTGAAACATCCTTGTTGTGGAAGGTAAAAATAACCCATATGTTTTCTTCAGAATAGAGTACCAGATACATTCCTAAAGTAAGGAGATAAAATTCGCATTATAAAATCATTATCAGAAGAAAGAGTCAATTTCTACTATTTTCTCCTCCGGGTTGCAATATACATGTTTGTTGTTTGTGATCCAGAGATGGAGTGGGTCAGTGGGTCGAGTTTTCTGAGTGGGTTAGTGGGTCGTGGGTCAACAGCATGTGACCCACTGTGACCCACCACCCACCATGACCCACTTTGATCCATTACCCACCATGAGTCACTGCGACCCAGCACCCACCATGACCTACTGCGACCCACCGACTCAGTATGATCTACCGATCCAATCTGCTCAGTGCATTGTAGACAGTGTCTTCTGAAGACTGGTAAATTTGCTTTCGTTTTACTTTCAAGACCTTCATTTCCCTTCCTTTTCCATTTGTTTCTGTCTACTTACCTCAGGTGAGTATATCTAATCAAGTGAAAAAAAAAATCTCCAGGCACTTTTGGATATTGATATTTGTAATTGTAATAATAGCAATAAGACTTATACTACTACTTGACTTTCGAGACCTGTGAGTTTTTAGAGGAGCTAACTACTGGAAAAACTACATTTTTGAATCACTGTAATATATAAATTATTATATAAAAAAATGAATGTAATTATGTGTACCTGATCATCACGGTCAAATTGCAAAGTCAAATGAAATTACTTTTGGTATATAGTTAGGCCTTAATCCAAATTGGGATGTTATATTGCTTTCATTATAATGCATAATATCCTAAGGAGGTAGTGAGGATCCGAATTTTTGCGAAAAAATAGTATCTCGCACACCGTTAAACTTACGGAGCTGAAATTCAGTGTATTAACTCTTTATTGAAAATAAACAGAATGTGTCCTAGCATTTTTTTTAAATTCTCCTTTATGGAGGGGCTTTCTATATATGGAAAATTTTTACTGAATTGATTTGTAAAAATGATCGAAAATGATCTATGTTATTTAGAAAAAAAAGAAACAAAAAAATACAGTGCTTGGCTTCATATATCCATTACTTTCTACTATAATAATTGCTGAAGCTTATGTTTATTCTATGGAACACTTACAGCACAGGGCAATCAACCCATAAAGTTGTGACTAAAATAGGCATAAAATTTGTACTGTAAGCTTAATTACACGGAAATTTAAAGTTTGAATTGTATGCATAATTATGTGGAAAACTTTACACTGTTTTCCCCCTTTACGTTGGTCTACTTACCTTGATTTGGAACTTTCAAATTTCATACTTTTTTCCACAGAAAAGTATCGATAATTCAACAAGGAAATAATTATACTATGATAATTTAATTGAAATTCATCGTAATTTGGGATATGGCATACATCAGTGTTTTAATTGAAGGGGAAGAAGAAGGGAAATTCCCATTCACCTCTGAACACTTTCCAGGAACCTCGTTCCCTTTTGCTTTCTAGACGGGGTAGGGAACTTGGTAATGGTATAAAACCTTCATGTGTAATTACAAAGATTAAATTTATAAACAAATAAGAAATCTTCAGTTTATCAGGCTTTAATTGATAATTTATTCACAAGATTCGCTATCGAAGGATTGGTAGATGAAGTTTATGTTCTCCATGAGTCGACATTGCTAACTGACATGGTCGATATGGAAAAGATGTTGTATGGTGATAGAGAGATGATACTTCTTGCTGAGTATTTCAAAACTGACCAAGAAAAATTGTTATCAGACTTAAGTCTAACAAGCAGATTGTCAATGAGGAGTTGCAGAAATCGGCTAGAAGTATTATAAATTTCCACGACATAGTGAGAACGGGGATTTCTCCTTATGAATTTACAGATGACTGATATTGGAAATAGACTAAGTGCTCAAACATTGTCCAACTTGTTGTTCATCAATGTTAATGGCCCACCGCTAGACAAGCTCAAAGTAGACGAGCTCGTTATTTCTTGGCTGAAAGATGGACATCATTCCGCTGCGGATTATTTACCACGAAAAAGTTTTGGAAGCCAACAGGAATAAACCCGATTTCATATTTGTTTTAAGGTGGAAAATTACGGGTTATGGAAAATGTATACTTGTATTACTAATTGCTTATTTGTGTTATTCAACTTTGTACCTAATTTTTAGTAAGTCTCTTCTTTGCTTTAGATAAACTACTTTGAATAAATATTCATAATAATTGCAGTTATGCATATTTCTAACTTAAGTTTAACGTGGTGTTTTTAGTGATTACACAAATTACAATTATGAGTATACTTTATGAGGATGCTCTCACATAGGGTACCGGAGCACCTTTATACACTATGAAAAAATGATTTTTCAAGTCTTTTGTGAGAAAAATACTGTGAACTAAGAAACCATGACCTTTTCCATATTGTACAGGGGTATTTTCCTGCGAATAGAAGTTTCTTTTGGAATGCGTTGATAAATTAACACTTGCAAGAATACTCTCCTAGTACAAGTATATTTTAGGCACACACTAATTTCCCCCCAACTTGGACTGTTTCAATTTCCTCGCTGACAAACACTTTACCATATTATACCATAAATGTCAGATCCAGCGCTATTGTAACAGAGTGGTGCTTGAGCGATTGACTAGAAATTCAAACTCCGGTTAGTGACAATTTCACAGTCTTGTTTTATTACAAGTGTAAACTCTTTAGTCAATAAAGAAGAGGCCGTGGATTGTGTTCAGAGTTGATGACGATGGATTTTGGTGAGTCAGTGTAAGTCACAGTGGATGACAGTGGTTGATGGTGGGTGGTGGGTCATGGTGGGTCGTAGGTCAGAGTGGGTGGTGTGTCATGGTGGGTCGTGGATCAGAGTGGGTGGTGGGTCACGGTGAGTGGTGGGTCAGTGGGTCGTGGGTCAAGTTTTCATTGACCCACGCCAACTCTGGGGAAAATGACTGAGAACTTGTAAAATTTCTTTTAGAACATACTAAAGTTTATTCAAGGAACGTTCAGTACCTCATGTAAACAGATGCACGTGGTAATTGTTACACTTTATTGGTTAAAGAGCCTTGGAACATCCATGCGGCAGAAGAAAATAGTCCATTGTCAAATAAGCTGTTTTTTCAATGTTTTTGTTGCTTGTAAGGCTTATTACCAGAAATGCAATTTCCTTACAGTTATATAACAGAAACAACACGGTGTCTAAGAACTAAATTGAATTAATGTAATAAAAGAGAATACGCATGCGCAGAAAGTGGCTTTTGATCCACCTTACACGTGAATCACGATTTACAGTATGGCTGCGTGCGAGGAATATGTAAAACACCTACAGCGTACAAGCACGTGTTTCTCGAAAGAAGCGCTGACCGATAGCCAATCATCCGATGACTGGCGGAGTAATACCATTCTGTAATGTTTACATCAGGATCAGAAGGTTCGTTGAATGAACTTTATATATGTATATATCTCGAACTAGAGTTCAATCACTTTGATTAAAGGATGTATCCTAAAGAAGTATAAGCTTTAAAATAAATGCAAAGAAAAATAAAAAAAATCAATAAAGTACTTCACAAGCGCCTTAACTCAGGAAGATGAAAACATGTATTGGGTCGATGCATAAGTTCGTGCGGTTCTTATATTTTATATTTTATTTTTATTCTGTTTTTCTGTTAATTCAAATACAAATACAACATAGACATAACATTAATATATTCTACGAGTGTAACAATATATTGCATACATTTTACTGTCACCCACATTAACTCATAATCACTCAGTGATGTATTCACCTTCACTATCTATGACCTTCTGCCAACGTTCAGGTAGCAGTTCAATGCCTCGCCCGTAAAACTGTTTTGGTTTTAACTGGAAGAAATCTGTTAGCCATTGATCAAGAGAAGCTTTTCTGTGCTGTTCTTTCAGTAATTGCTTCATTCCCGTACACTGCACAAATTGTTCTCGCAGCATCTGTTGCACTTGATCCTCGGTTAAACTCGAAGAGTAAAATGTAACGCAAATGATCAATTTTCTCAACTTGACATTCGATATTTGCTTGTCTAATATATATATATATATATATATATATATATATATATATATATATATATATATATATATATATATATATATATATATATATATATATATATACGTTCACAATCAAGAAAACCCGTGTTTCACAACACACAAACTCCGAACTACGGTAAAAGGAAGAAATAACGATAAACAATCGCTTCACGCCACATTGTTGCCAACCCAAAAGAAAACCACACGAACTTATGCACCGACCCAATATGTAAACTTCTAATTACACCCAAACTTATTTTTTACCTTAATATTGGGGAGAAAGCATTTAGGTTATTATTTTTTTCGTGTACAATTTTTTGATAATATTGATAAATTCAAACAGTATGACAATATTTTTTTTTTTTTTAAAAAGGATAATTAAAATTATTATAATAACAAGGATCTTGCATCGTTTGGCCTAATCCTCGTTTCGCCTAACCCATTATCTGACACTTTTATGACAGATAAAAGATAAGCTTTATGTCCGCCATTTTAGGCGAAATAAGGATACTCGTTTGGCCTAATCCTCGTTTTGTCTAAAATGGTGGACTATAAAAAAATCGCGGAGATAAAGCTGGAGGGAAATTTTTCGAAAAAAAAAATATTCCCTACTATGTGAAGAACTGAGAAATACAGATGCAAAACCAGTTAAATCCCTCTGACATATTCAGTTTCATAAACTGTTAAATCCCAAACCTGCAAATAACCTAATGAGAAAAACAGAATCAAACCTGGTTAATTCCATATTTCAAACAATTTGAGGTTTCGTACTGTATAGGATTAGTTTAGTAATCTGAATATTTATTGCAAATCTTCGTAAATCATTCGAAATTTTATTTGGCAGAATTTGAAGTGTGCGCTTTCATATTTTTTTTTATTTTTGGACTGAAAATATATATATAAAAAAGAAATCCTTAGTTTTACGTCCCACGTATGCCGGTTAGGCTAAAGGAGACGGTGATGATGAGAAATGAATGAAATGGTGGAATGAAGAAAGTGGGAGGAAACGAGAGAACCCCGAGAAAACCCACAAGCACTATATTTGTGCACCACAAAGTCCACATGGCGCGAGCTGGGATCGAACCAGGGACCCCAAGCACCGGAGGTGAACGCTCTACTACTGAGTCACAGCGCACCCTGGACTGAAAATGAAGACACTATATGTATTGAACTAACTGTTCGTGAAACTTTTCTGTGCTTATTTGCTTTTCTTTAATAATTACTAGATAAATGCACGCAAAATCGAAAGAAAACGATACTCTAAGCAGCGATGATCATAATTTTATTATTAGACAACACCAAAATTGTGTAACGTACAAGACACATGAAAAACTGGAAACGAAATGTAGCCAAAAAGACAAGGTGAGTGGACTATCTATGGTTAAAAGTCGTTTGTTTTGTATTTCAGGGTAACTCTACTTTGAACAGAACATTGTTGGATTAGGTTCTTCTCTAAACGGTCTCTTCAGCTTCAGCAGAACCTCTTAAAATGTCTCGTGTCAATTATCATTCAAAATTATAACATGCTTCTGGTACAGCATGTTAAAAAATTGTGCTACTTATTTACCATTTTTGATTCTCTTTCTGCCACTGTTTTGCTCAAACTCAACATTTGCACATTTTGTTTTGCTATATTTCAAATTCATATATTGGGATAATTGACAAATTAATATTCACCCTATGTTCGTCCATAAAAGGTTACAAACTCTTCCAAAATATAGTCACAAATTTAGAAATGTATACGGATAGGTATAATTACCTCCGCTTGTAGTTACGAAGGGTTTGACGATTGAAAGCAGCTCAAAGCTCACGTTTTACAAAGAGGTTTTTGAGTAATAGAAAACCGAGAAAATGGTGATGTACCAGAGGACGACGACGATATGGATTTCCATTTAGTAGATGATGATGGAGAAGGGTTACATAATTCATTTTTTTGCACATTTGGATCCATTGTTTTCAATTTAGAACAAAATTAATGTAGCATTTATGTATCCATATTCATTTGTGCCAATCTTGTGCAATGTATAGTTGATAATACATCCCACCTTCCAATATTTTAGTAGGCATAATACTGATTTCTGACCCTGACTCTCTTTCTTTTTGATAGGTTTTGTATCTTGAGCCTCAACAAAAATGGCCGCTCGTCCAGATGCAAAAGCTGTTATTTCCATTTACATACGCAAAACCTGTTAAATCCAAACTATTTTCTTCAATAACGCAATTCACAGACTAGTGTGATTATACAGCTTTCGTCAGACCAACACTCACATTAATCTTAATTTTTTAATGTTCTCTAGTTTCTAATGTTATTTTACAATTATGACGTGTTTAAATAGTTTTTCTCGATTTGTCACAAATTTTAAAATGTGAATTTAATGGGTTTTGCCATTCACCTACTCATATATATTCATATATATATACCCTATATTTATGGTCCTAGTAAATACATAAAGGAGTTTTGACAATCCTAACTCCTCGAAAATAGTTAATATAATATTAATCTATATATTTTGCATTTCTTAATTCTTTATATACCAGGGGATTTTCTCTTATATAATTTCCCTCTAGCTGAATTTCCACGATTTTTTCTTATTGTCCGCCATTTTAGGCGTAACGAATATTAGGCCAAACGAGGATCCTTTTTTCGTCTAAAATGGCGGACACAAATCTTATCATATATCTGTCATAAAAGTGTCAGATAATTGGTTAGGCGAAACGAGGATTAGGCCAAACGTGGCGACACGATAATAGAACGACAGCATGTATTATTCGGCATGCATGTATTATTCTTTACCTGCACCATTTAGATATTTTAATCAAAGGTGTTATAAACTAGCCAACTATTTAATTATTTTATATAAATTAGAAGAAGAAGTTATATATATTTTAAGAAGTTATAATTACATAAATGTTTTGTATCATAGAACGTTGATGGTGTAACGATAGCAACGATATAACAAATATGGTTGTTATGTAGATGTAGCTGATTTCACTAAGAAGGATATTTGGAATGTATTTGTAATGTAATGGTTTCAAGGAGTCATCTTTTGGAAATAAAAAGAAACGTAAGCTGTTAATATCGTATAAAAGGTCTTGCTGTTCATAATATTTATTTAATAATAATATATAATATTCTCGTTACATATGGTGCAACGAATCCCGGGACCCTGTGAAAGTCTTGAAGATTAGTAAAGACAGGGTTCGGACTTATGAACTTAAATTATACTTATTTGCGTAGCGGAAGAAAAATTGAGCGCAAGACCAATATGGCCAATGTACATAATAATGGTAGGTCAACGGCTGATAATATAGAAGAAACCGTGTCGCAAATGGTAAATGCTAGCCAAATTTTGGATATGTTTATGCAATTGAAGCAACAACTTACGACGACAGTCGCAGAAATGAAACTTAACACAAGTCAGCTTACAACAACAGTCGAAGAAATGAAACTTAACACAAGTCAACAGCTTACAACGACAGTCGAACAGCTTACAACGACAGTCGAAGAAATGAAACTTAACACAAGTCAACAACTTACAGCGAAAGTCGAAGAAATGAAACTCAACACAAGTCCACAAATACAGCTGATGTCTCAAGAAATCACGCAACAACTGACGCAGCGAATTGATTCTAAGTTAGACTTGATGAACGAACAGTTTAATGCAAAATTCGAATTAACTGACCAAAATGTAGGACGAATATCACATGAAGTTACCGGAATACAAAATACAGTAGAGGTACTTGAAAACGCTGTAACGGAACATTCGAATAAGATTAAAACCTTACAGAAGGAGGTTAATCTTTTACAAGAAGTGTGTTGTCGTTCTAAATTTACCGAATCCGAGAACACTCAAGAAATTCCTTCACCCAGTGTACAACAGTCTTCAAATATACCCGAAAATGTAAACGATGTTTTAGAATCATCCGGCTACAGTGAAGAAAGTTCAGATAAGGAAGGAATACACAATGGTGTACCTCATCATCAGAAGGTAGTGTTTACAGGCGTTCGTACCCCGAAACACAAGAAAAGGGGTAAATCTCTACGTTTTAGTGAGATTAGATCTCTTTCCAAATTCAGTGGGCTATCCGAAGACATATCAGCGAGCGCATTTCTGGAAAAATTCGAGGACGAATGTAATTTAATGGGAGTCGAGGAATCTCAATTTTTAAAAGTTTTGCCTCATGTGTTATTGCCTCCATGTCTTACTTGGTTTAAGGCTATCAGAGGTAGTTTACGTAAGTATTCTGATTTTAGAAATGCACTGTTATCAAATTATGAGAACGATCTTGTTCTAGCCAACCGGGATGCGTTAATCCGATCAAGGCATTATAATCCGAGGATTCATAAAAGTATTACTGATTTTGTGGTGGCTACATATAACGAATTAAAATCTATCAATCCGTTCCATCCCGAAGCTCGTATCATTGCTTCTATCCGTATACTTTTGCCTTTTCGGTTGCAGCAATCGTTGATGACAGCACAATGTGTTAATTTCAATCATCTCCTTATGATCGTACAAAACTTCGAGAGTCAATCTTCGATGCAGAATAATAATAGATGGCCGGACAAGCAAAACAATCCGACTCGCACTCATGTTAATTATGCATCAATCCATAACCTAGATATCCAACACAATAAGCGCCAATTTAATGATAGGGTTATTAATCAAAATAGTACCGGCAATTCAACTCAACCTAATTATAGATATCGTAACGGTAACAGAAGTTACCGGAATTATAATAGGAATCCTAGTAGAAATGGCAATACGAATCAGCGTACTTGGTCACAAAATAGACTCCTAGATGGACAAGTTTGCAGTAACAGAAACTCAAATTCAGTATCTTTATGTAATCGATCGGAACATGCTCAAGAGTGCGGAATACAATGTACTTTATTGGAGTCTACTAACCCTTTTAATTCAAACTGAAGCTATCGATTTGATATTCTAGATTGTACTTAAGATTTTGTTAATGTTTATGTTATCCTTATATGTTAATTTAATATTTGTATGTTAACTGATATTTCATTTTTATCAGTTGTAATCTAATATTAAACCACGTTATCTTATAATTTAATTAACATCAATTTTATTGATTTTTCCTATCATAATTTCATCTTATTTTTCTTCTTCTGAATTCTATATTATCTATATTGTATTTTACCTATGTAATGAATGTATGTGACACCTAATTATCAAGTGCAGGAAATATATTTTGTAACATCCTTATTTTTAATGAGTTTAAATATTCAGAGAGCCTCGACCATGTTTCTTAAAAAAAAAATATATATATATACTTAGACCAAAAACAAACTTTTAATTGTTCATAATTTTTGGAATAGACCCTCCTCTACGGTGTTATAAAGAATTTGAAGTATAATTAATTATAAAAGAATATTATTGATATAAAGAATAAATAAAAAAGAAATATAAAGATATGTATTTTATATGTATTGTGAATTTTGTATATACGAGGGCTATCCAATAATTAATGTATACTTATCTTTGTAAAGTTGTCATACGGTCCAGAATTCTTTCTAGAAGTGCTAAATCACTTCAAGAAGTCCTGTCGGGAGCCATTAAAGATAGAACGACAGCATGTATTATTCGGCATGCATGTATTATTCTTTACCTGCACCATTTAGATATTTTAATCAAAGGTGTTATAAACTAGCCAACTATTTAATTATTTTATATAAGTTAGAAGAAGAAGTTATATATATTTTAAGAAGTTATAATTATATAAATGTTTTGTATCATAGAACGTTGATGGTGTAACGATAGCAACGATATAACAAATATGGTTGTTATGTAGATGTAACTGATTTCACTAAGAAGGATATTTGGAATGTATTTGTAATGTAATGGTTTCAAGGAGTCATCTTTTGGAAATAAAAAGAAACGTAAGCTGTTAATATCGTATAAAAGTGCTGTTGTTGCTATTATTATTTAATAATACAGATATAGATATATAGATTTGTAATATTCTCGTTACAATAACAAGAGATTTAGTTGACTGAATAAATGCATGGACTTAAAAAAGCAAACTCTAAGAAACAAAAGTGCAAAAGATTGAAGGATATATCCATTTACATTAAATTTTATAAAGTTCTCAAATGCTTGTGTTACTGGTGAATAACGTCTTGCTAATATCACAAAGAGCAGAGCTATGTGCTGTAAAAGAAGTCATTTTACATGAAAGCTCATAGGGGTATATTTTGGACCCGACTAGTACGAATTTAGATTATTTCAATAATTTATTCCATTCACCGGAGCTTTCATGTAGACAATATAGAAGGGCCAAAGATATTCAGCTAGAAAAAGAACAGCCTAAATTGCAGAAAAATACAGGAAACAGAAGCAAATTTATAAGTGTGGGGTACAAAATGTACCCCATTGGGCTTCCGACAGTTGCAATAGTTATCATGTCACATTAGTTAACGGACATATCGTTATATAACCGGCATAGGAGAAGGGGAGTTGAAAATTTATGCCAAAGTAGAATATATTATGGGCTTTGAAAATTACACTTTCACGGAAGTGAGTATCCTAAGGGGGAGATTTTCCATAAACCCGAAAAAAAAAAGGAAATTTCAGCTAGTTATTACTAAAATTACTGCTCATTCGCTATTATTTTAATTTTATGTTATGCGTGTTCTTACAATACTTTTCAATTTCATCGAATATTTTGTAGTTAAGCAATGTTATCTGTAAAAGTGTAGGCTGTGACACGTTATAATCTGCCCTTCATGAAAAATCCATTTAAGGCAATAGATAGATTTAAATATTTCCAACAAAAGAAACATTAACATTTTTCTTTCATTAGTTAACAGGAATGTGGGTCATGGGGAAATATTAACATACGCCATTAAAACTAGAAACAACTCGAATACAACCATTAAATATCTCTCTCACCATCTTGATTAAGCCTGAATAAACCGTACTGGTATATTTGATGTGCAAAACAAGAGGAAAAAAATAATAATGAAGCAAATCGGTGATTTTATTTCCAATAACTTGTACGCTGAAATGTATGCTCGTTTGTGTTTTAATAAAAACGATCGATACGTTGAGAAGATTATTCTTTGCATTATAGTATAAAACAAATGTTGCAAACATGGTGAAAACAAATGTCGATATTATCTCTTTTCCTTCACCTGATATTAGACATATTTAATACATTTCAGTAGGCTAAATAAAATAATAAAAAAAAAACGAAGTTTTCTTTTGAAACTACTACGACGGCTATAGTTTTTGCTTTCAAGAATTACAAGCACTGCCTACTGACGTTATGCTCGTGTTTCGGCTGTGTGTCCATTGAATACTAACGTTATGCAACTAACCGAGCTACATAGCAACAAAGCAGAATGCCACACCAATTCCATAATCCCTTCCCCTCATGTAGCCCCTAATCCGAGTTCGGGAGAGGGATTGGGGAGTCTCTGCTGCTGGCCAAGAGAAACATCGATAAGCTCATTTGGAGGCTCAACGAACGAAATCCGATGGTGGAGTTGGTTGGGAATCAACTATTCAGGAGAATCCGGAAACTTCAGTAAATCAACTTCGTAGAAAAAATGCATACATATATATAACGTCACCTGAATGTGACAGAATTAAGGGAAATAAAAGCACTAAATAGAACTTTTGTTATTTAATTAGAACCAAACCAAGAAAACAGCAAAAGAAACTTGTAGGCATACTTAGTTAAGTTTATTATTGATATTTGTAGATCAGTTATTTCAAAAAGAAAAGAATTTCCCTAGAAAATGTAAAGAAGTAAAAGAGGCAAAAACATTGTGTTATTATTATTATTATTATTAATAATAATAATAATAATAATAATAATAATAGGCTTACATATCGTAGAACAATTGATTTAGATATTATTAGCAAGAAAAAAATGTTCTGAAGAAAAGCTAATTCGGCGCCTTCGAAATGTATAAATATACTAATATGACAATTACCGAAAAGTAATCGCTGACAAGGATGTGGAAGAAAGAACAAAACATAATCAAATACAAGGAATGTGTACCATCCACTAATCTAAGAAAATGCGAAATAAGTTATTCCTCCATCTGTATTAGCTTTTGTCTATAGCTGACTCCAAGATAGAAGTATTAATTGTACCAAACGTCGAAAAATACCCATACAGCAGCGTTTCTCAAACTGCGATAAGCGGACAAAAGTACCTCTAGGTATAACTTATTGTCCTCTTACATTTAACATAAGCGCAAACAAGAAAGTAAATGATAAATTTAAGTGAATTGCTTATCAAATTCTATTGTAGTATCACATATCATTATCGTAGGTATTCTGCTGTTATTGGCAGGTCACTTGCTGCGTCCGACAAGCTTCCGTGCTCCACGGCCTTCCGCTAATCTCTTCGTCTTCACGTACGATTTCCCTGCTTTGATATCGTCCATTAATTGCAGTCTCCTTTGTCTCCCCTTATTTTTCCTGCCACAATTCCCTCTGGCACGTACCTCATAATACAGTTCCTTCTTAGCCAGTGTACGAGCCAGTTTCTATTCCATTTCCTAATAATATAAAAAAATATTTTTTCTACCCCACCATTTCTAAGACCCTCTCATTCGTTTTCCGCTCTACAAAGCTAATTCCCTCCATTCTTCTCCACATTCATATTTCGAAATCTTCCAATGGTTTTTGGTCATGTTTAATTAATGTCCATGTTTCTGACCCATACAGTATATGACTCCACACGAAGTATGAGTCTTCTTTCAGCTCTTTATTCAAGATCCCACAAAATAGTATTATCTTCCTCCTAAAGGCTTATTCCGCATTCCTATCCTTGCTTTCATTTCACGTTCACACTTCATGTAATCACTAAAGGACTGCCAGGTATCAAAAACTAGTAGCCTGTTTTATTTTTCCACCTCCTTCTTCTATATTTGATATTGACCGCTTCATTTCGATCACAATGACTTTTGTCTTTCATACATTTATTTTCATCCCACATTCTTCACAACCCTTCCTCAAATTTTCTAACATCTTGATTTTTTTCTTCAGATTAAGCAACAAGCATCACCATATCTGCAAGCAATATACACCTAATCATTCTACCTCCTACTGAAATGCCGTCTTCATTATGTAGGCTCTGATTCGCAATCTCTTCTAGATAAATATTAAATATTGTTGGCTAGGGACAGTATCCATGTCGAACTCCCCTTCCAATTGCACTTTCCTCTGTCATTTCGTTATCTATTCTAACACTTACTTGTTGGTTCATATATAAGTTTCTTATGAGTTTTCGAACTTTTCATTCCAACCCAACTTTCTTTAGAACTCCCATATTCCCAATTCATGAGGTCAAAAGCATTTTCTAGATCAATAAATGTAACATATGCCTCCATATTTTTTTTTAAATAAATCTTTCATTGATCATCCTTAATAATCCGCTTGCGTGTCTTGTGCTCTTATCTCTCCTGAACCCGAACTGTTCCTCCTCAACTTTTTATTTTGTTCTTCCGTACAGACTTCTGTTCAGAATTTGAAGCATTTTTTATTGCATGAGGTATGAGACAAACAGTTCTATAATTCTCATGTCTCTATAGGTTCGATTTCTTAGCCATAAGTATCATGATTGCCCTCAGGAATTATTTTGGATACCCTTCTTTTTCATATATTTCATTGTAGAATCGGAACATGTCTTTCTTGACCTCGTCTCCTATATTCTTGATTAATTCGATTGGTAGATTATACTATGCAACACTTTTATTTTTTTCTCCTTCGGTTGCTATTGTTGATTCCTTAGTCATATTCATCGAACATTTAAGAAAATGTAATTGATTCTCACGAAACTCAACCTATATATTGTTGTGAGCCAGGGGGTGTCGGGCCCCGCTCTGCCCCCTTCAGGAGATCACGATAGCTATCCATGTACCTGTGCAATGTGCATACCTTAGAAATGTGTAAATGTGTCCTTTTCCTACATTTTCATTGATGCGTATCATCATTTTCATGAATTAGCCGCCAGATGTAGTTTCCCATCATATTCTTGATATATCGTCCTTGATAACCGCGTGCGAAAGTCATAATGTCTTGGTGAAATCGCTCACCGTGCTCTTCTGTACCCATATTCTTCTTAAAACTGTCGAGATGGGAGGCAAGAACATGCAACTTAAGTGACATCCTACAACCCGCCTCGCCATAGTTTGTCACCATGTTCATAAGTTCCACATAATTTTCAGCTCTGTAATTTCCGAAGAGACACTGAACGACTGTCACACAGCTACTTCAGGCTTCTTTTTTAATCTCAGTTAGCAATGTGGAGAACTGAGTGGACTGGATCATTATCATCACTTGCGGTCCTATAAACACTCCAGTCTCCATCTTAGCACGAGATAGCTGCGGAAACATGTCTTGTAAAAACTTGAATGTGTCAGAATCTCTATCCAAAGCTTTCACAAATTGCTTGATAATGCCAAGTTTAATGTATAGAAGTGTTAACATCACTTTAGGGTCCACAAGTAGCTCTTATTTCACATTATGTGTCCTCACAGTGTACTCCTCCCGTTGTGTCCAGTACTTCCTCCGGTAGTGGGCCTCGGTGTCACTACTGTCTCACAAAAAAAGATAGCACGGGAATTTGGTGAAACCTCCTTCAAACCCATGAGTAAGGCAATAATTTTGAAGTTCCCTATTACTTGCAACCCACATTTTATATACTCTAAATTGTTCAATAAGGTCTTCAAGCCGTTCAAGTCTTCCTTCATAGAGACGGAATGAGTCACAGGAATAGACAGGTGCTTATGCCCATTGTGCAGATGCAATAGTTGTAGCTACCCGGAATCATGTTAGAAGATTTGAATATGGCAAGAACATACCTCCTTACGCATACGCATTTTTCTGTAAATAAGCGACAGATTGCTACCTTGATTCTGGCTCGTATATCAGTATTGTATCGGAAGATGTAGCACAGGATTGAATAAGGAAGGGTGCTAAGACTGAAAAGTATGAGAAAAGATCTCACTAGCCACATATCACATCGTTTCAAACCAAGTCGTTTACCCAATGTTTTTCATGAAGACGTCATTCTCTCATAAATTTTATTGCATTCCTAAAATTAATCTGGGTGTAGTTATGGGAAGTGATTTCTTAAGAAAAGCAAATATTGAACTGCACTTAGCCAAAGGGGGTTGAAACAGTAGCGTAACTAGAATTTTTCTCAGGGGGGAGCAAAGAAGGGCCCAAGAAAATTTTGAGGAGGCCATCTCCAATGAATGATTTTATATATATATATATATATATATATATATATATATATATTTGTGTGTGTGTGTGTGTGTGTGTTTTCAAGGTGAATGTTTTCATCTTTGTTGTTCATGATTTTACTCTTTTACGGTGAAAGTGTAAGAATTTACTACTTCAAACAACTAGGATACATCAATACAATTGATTTCTAATATAAGTAAGTAGTAATTTTAATGGCTGCGTTTAAAATATGTGTGGCTGGTAGTGGAAGCAGTGAAATACACTTTTACAGGTCAAGAAAATAACTTAGAGGTTCATGCCTCGACTTAAAAGAGGATCTTTCTATTCTTGTGGGAAGCAGCAAACTTATCAACAACTTCTTCAAGATCTAACGATTTAGCAATTTTCTTCAATATAAAGTAATCCTAAGTTTTTCAACCTATCATCGGTCATTGAATTGCCTATACATCTTTTCAAACATGAGAATGTCCTTTCACATGTAGCACTAGAAACTTATATAGAGATTATATGCAACTTGTTGGTTTTTAGGAATGCGTTTTTGTAGACGCAAAGATGAACGAAATTCACAAAGGAATCAACTTTAGTTTTCTCTCGTCTTCATACAACTTAATTGTGTTTGGGAGGATTTTGAGTTTACATTTACATATTTCCAAATCACTTTCATAATACTGGACCATATGCTCCACAATGTTGTAATTTAGAAAGTTTTCACCTTTTCGCTGTAGAGTTGTGATTGATCTAATAATTTTGCTACATGATCCAAAGCGTTTTTCCGTCTCAGTGATTGCTTTATCAATAGTAGGCAGAAAAATGTCTCTTAATATATTATCTTTAGAAAATTCGTTTTCTGCCTCCAATGAAGGAAGAGATTAATCCAAAATGAATTTGTGAAATTTCGATGGGGAATGTCTAATTCGTTTCCACAAGGAACCCCTATAGCCTATCTGTTTCGGGCTTTGGAATTTCAGGACCATTTTCTATGCATATCGACAAATATTCTTGATAAATTTGTTCGAATGTTGTTCGTTGAGAGTCATATTCTCCAGACCACATTTTCGACAGCGTTTGAACTAGTGAATCTACAAGGATCAAACCTTCCGACATGTCTGCATCTACTTGAAATAAGGCGAAGCTCAAAGTTACAGCATGGCAGCAGTAATATTAAATTTTACCCGAAAACATTCCATCTCGTATAGATGACATTTATTTCCCGGGTGGAATGATGGAAGTAAATAAATATCACAAGTTCCAGATTTGGTTTAATACCGCATAATAATATAAATAGTTGTTTGGTAGATAAACTGTATTATTATTAATAATAATAATATAAAAAAAAAGTTATGTACAAGGACAAATGTTCTAAACAGACAAACGTCGCACAGAAACAGGAACTGAACTCTAACAGGACAGTGATTTGCCGTTCCACCCCACTTTAAATTATAAGCCTTGCTCTTGAAGCTTATGTTTCACTCTAAAGTAAACTGCCAGTCCCACAAACATCAGATAACAGGATGATACAACCTGGTCATGGGAGTATCTACATTTTTACACAAAACAGCATTACTGCCGCGACCAAGTTGTATCATCTCGGTATCTTACCTGATGGTTAGTAATCAGGATATTGTAGCACTGGCTCTGTGATAAATTTCGAAATTTCTCTAGTAGTAGCAGTTTTGGGATTAAGCTACAGTTAAAATAGTTTAAAAGAAAATATTCCTGAAAGATTTATTTATAATCACTGATTTCTGTTAGCCTTATTTCCCCAGGCTTTAGATAATAGAATAGGTTCACCAAGCGCTGACTCCATTTTCCTTGGAGATCGCTAGTATCACTTATTATAATCGCAGCAGAAGGTTTCTACTTAGTTGCCACGGCCAAAAGCGTTAGGAAATTAGACGTACTAGAGACAAGACCAGAAGGTAGACGAGAAGGAGAACCAGTACCAGTAGCAAATATTAGGTGTTGATAGTATTCAGTATTTTAATTTTCTCGAACTATTGGGATATGAACAGCAGAGAGAATGACAGAAATAATAAAAACTTCTGCTTTCTTCTTTTACTGTATATTAAACAAGACCTCTCGATATTTAATAATAATATTATTATTATTATTATTATTATTATTATTATTATTATTATTATTAATAATAATAATAATAATAATAATAATAATAATAATACCAAATTATTTAATGGATGCTATGCATTTGTTCTATGCAGCCATAATCGATGGAAATTAATTACTCAGTGTACGAAGACTTCTTACGTTAACACGAGAGTAAAGTTTTATTGCAGTGCATGCTATTTGTAAGGAAGCATCTCTTATTTTAGTATGACTTTCAACATTGAAGCAAATCAGAATGCAAACTGATTTTGCTTTTTTTTTGTTCTTTGTCGAAAACAAAAAAAAAATAACCAGATAAGGGACAGAGGTTAAAAGGAACGCTCAGATGCTGAGGTAAATGCATGCATCTTACAGATTTAGATAAATTAGAACTTGCTGTACTCCAAACAAAAAGGAGCTTGCAGATTTTTGCTCGTAATGCAGACTATTGCAACATACGATATTCTGCAGTTGGTAATTTTGTTGTCGAGATATGTTTCGGTAGTAGTTTAAATTGCGGCCACTATTAATTCACTGTTTGTCGACCTATATCAGTATCACTCTGTGTGTGGAGGGGTGCTAAGGGAGCCAAGATTTTGAGCAAGGGGGCCTGGCCACCCCAGGCCCACCCTTGGCTCCACCACTGGGTTGAAAATTTGGGTGGGAAGATAGAATAACCAATTTTATACACCCAACAAAAGAGGAAAAGGAAAGAAGGCAAGAACCCGTTAAAGAATTACGAAAGAGACACATAACTCACAATACTCGACCCACCCATAACAACAGTTTTATTACTTTTTATCCACATTAAAACATTTTCTTAATTCAGTGTGAAAATGTTTAGTGTTCTGTGGTAAAAGCTATTGAAAAATCTGAACTGATCCAGACTTAAGACACTTAAAGTGAGGCATATGATTGCCTAAAATACTAAAAATTCAAATTGTTTTTTGAAAGTGAATTTCATGTTTACACCAAGTGTAAGTGTAGTGTCTTTGTGTGGTGAGAAGGGTCGGAATTTTCCTTTGGTGTATAGTTAAGGAAAAGACTGAAAGAGACATTTGAACATGAAATGAGAACTGGGTCCTCAAATACTTTTTTTTTCTTTTTGCAAAGAAGCTGGATGTGTAAGTGTCACTTTAGGTTACCTGCTGGATTATGTTGTGTATAATGTTAGAATAGTATAATAGTATTAGTATGAAAAAATTATATATTATATATGTGAGGGAAATTGGTCAGATCTGGTTAATATTATCTATCTTAGTTTAATATTATATGCTAAGTGTATTTACAATTTGATATATTTATGTATTAATTGTGTAATATTATGTATCTTATTTAGCATATAACATATATTCTTTTTTAAAAAAAAAAAACATTTTTGCCTCTATAAAAGTTTAGTTTAACTAGATGGAAACACTTAGGTCAGTAACGTCTTTTTTCAAAGATTCTTTTGGGAGTTCATCCTCCCATAGTTTTTTTTATTTTTTTCTACTCTCTCAGCAGTATATAAGAACGAGTGAAATGGACTCGAAAGGGGGAGTATTACGAAGGTCTTGTTTGGATTCCTAAGGTTCTCCGAGTCTTGAAAAGGGTCCCACCTTAGAAGGCATGAGCTATATTAGGTTCTACCTTCTAATAGGTTTTTATTTTTAAGGGACTTCTTTTTTGGACTAAAATGAGGTCCTGTGAGAAGAAGGGATATAGGAAAGTAATTCTTATACTGATTCAAAAAATAGATTTTTGCTAGGGAATTAGGCCCTGTAGATTAGGAACAGGATTTGATCCCTGAAATGCTACATTCCATATTTCGGATGATATGGCATTTAGATTAACAATTCCCTGATATTAGAATTTTTGAGTACGTGTTCAAAAGTGAAACTGTATACGGCTTTGGTCAGTTATAAAGGATGTTGTTCCTCTTGCAGGACACTTTCGGTTTTTAGGAATATTCTGAACACAGATTCCTGGGTTCGATCCCTCGATGTAGACTCGTGGGAGGATACTGATAGAGTCTTTAGATTTTTTTTTGTTTGAATCACATATCCTATTTCAAGAATTATGATTCTTATCTAACCTTTCTTTATCTGTCAGATCTATTTAAGGATCTTTCGCTACTATAAGGCGAATTCATTCCCGTTTCCTACCTATCCCTATAATAAGGAATTAGATAGACATCCTTCTAGTGTATCTCCTATTTAAGGTAGTACACGAAATAGGGTTGTAGGCCAGGGCTTTTGATGTAGAGAGTCAATGCCCTTTATAAGTTAAGTTAACAGAGGACGCTTTTAATCAGGGCTATCTGATATACTGTGTGATACCACAAGGCTAACATTGTTGCCAACTAAGCATGCAGTTGTATGTTTGCATGTTATTACATATGATGCGCCTAGTGTCAAAATCCGCCACATCCATTTCTTTTAGTTTCGAGTAATCTCGCAAACGTACATTGGAGCTTCATATACACGCGTACGAAGTCCTATATTTCAACTTTTTTTTTTTTTTTTTTTTTTTTAGTATGAAATATTAAGCTTTTAAACAAAATTCTGCTTTCATGAAATTCCTGTAGATCAAACACATAACAAGCGACACATAACTCAAGTTCGGTATTAAAAAAAGGTTTTGGCGCCTTTTATTACTAAGTGCTTCATATTTCAAATCTACATATTAAACGAACACTTATGATTTTACATGTGTCATTCAGTATTGCAAACTAAGGATGATACGCTATCACAAACATCTAAATTTTGTTGACCTCTACAGCAGTAATAACGTAACTGAGATAGAGGTGCAACCCACATCCGACGTACTTTAGTGTCTAATACTGTGATGATAATATGGATTTCGAATGAATACGAACAAGGGATTGAAAATTTTATTTGTTTCAAGAGCTTTATTTTAGAAAAAAAAATTAAAAAAAAAGAAAAAAAAAACGCTTAGATAAGCATATCATCTAATTGCATAAATTGATTTCGATATGTGTGAAGATCACAGTGTCGTTTAAAACGATTTGGTATCTCAAACCGTTCTGTAGATACGTTAAAAAATATTAAAGTTTGAAAGACTTTACATTATGTAATTCCGAGCTGTAATTTGTAATTACACATAACAAAAGGTGTTGTTCTAATGTTATAGAAGCAAAATAAATAAAACAAAAATGTTTTAAAAGGTTTCCATAAACACGCCATTTTAAGCAATATATTAAATTTTATGTTTTATATATCATATTGCTGTAAACGATGGTTATGTCTATTGGAAAGCATGTAAGTAATTCAAACTGTACTTATTAAAACATTTTATTCTGAAATAAAGTCCTCGATAGAGTTTGATATTAAGGTACTTTGCATGTGCATCCCCAACCTCTCATTTATGTTATTACTAATGCAGAATCCTCCAAACTTTCGTTATTTATCGATGTTTGTGATACTGTAGTGTCCTCAGTTTGCAACACTGTATATATGAAATGCAATATTGTATGTTTGCATTTAACATGAAAATTCTGAAATATAGTTACCTGACGTAATGTCATTTGAAAAATAAATATGATTGGCTGGCAACACTGAATATCTTGTGGTGTCATAGAGTATGTCAAACAATGTCCCCATCCTGATATTTACATGGCACAATATTGGAGAGTTTTATGTTTATTAGTTTAAAATAGTGTTGTAAGAAAACGGTTTTCTTTCTGTGAAGTTTTTTTTTTAATAAAACGCATTGTTCTTTTTCATGTTTTTTTTCTTCTCAAATGTCTCTTTTTTTTCTGGCAACTATCATTTATTGATTTATTTTGCAGATTATTGAAATAATCAACAGAACTTGGGTCGAAGCCCTCGTAACTTGTAAATCTTTTGTTTCTTTGTACTTATACGAACAAAATTGTGTGATTATTCCTTTCGGATCCAGGTCATTTTTGTGGTTTTCCTACATTTTCAGTTAGTGACTTATTGCTCAAAAACCATTTCTTCGATTCATACGGTTAAGGCATTGTTTTTAGAAAATGAATGCGGCTATTTTTTGGTGTAAATTGCATTGCAGTGTTGCCAATGGGTGGGAAATTATTGAGGGAAATGTAGGAGTGAAAATTTACAAAAAAAAAAAACTCCCTAACGGAATTTCATTTTTTTTTGAATCTACCACCAATGCAGCCATATGAGTTCAAGTCACCTAAAAAGATTCTTTGGTGTGTTGACAAGGTATAGTGAAATCCTGAAGTCGCTGGCTTCCATTCAAAGAGGGAAAGAAAAAATTCTCTGTCATCATACACATGAAGTTTTGACACATTTTATGCCTCAGAAGCAGAAATCAACAGATATGCTAGGGATACAACTTCTCTAGTTAACCTATTGAAACTTTTTATGGTGCGTTCTGTAGGCCAAAGAGGAAAATTTCAGCTAGTGGTACATTTGTTTTAATGTAGCTAGCAAGAGAGAAATAACAGAGGGAAAAATGGAAATCTTCCGAATTTTTATCCTAAAATCGGGAATTAATTGTTTGTCTAGAACCACTGCCATCAGACAGACAAAATCTATCTGAAAATAAACCTTAGTAACCAAGGAATATATTCTACAAGTATCATGGCAATATCTAACAAAGTAAGCATGACAAAAAAAAATCTTATTCTACCTCAGAAATTCACCATTTTCTTACAATTTACAGAACATGGTAAACCTCAACTGTACTGCCCCTAATTATTCTAGTGAAACTTTTTATGGTGCGCTGTGTAGGCCAAGGACGAGGCCTTTTTTTTTTGGACACTTATACGTTTGTTCGAATGTAGCCAACAAGAGGAAAATAATAGAAACAAAAATGGATGTTTTTCTAAATTTACCCCTAAAATATGGAATTAACACTTTCTGTAGCTGGCAACACTACTATCAGACACACGCACAAACTATCTTGAAATAAAATTTGGTATTTCTCTCATATATCCTACAAGTATTGTAACGATATCTAATAAAGTGAACATGTCAACAAGAAATATCTGATTCTACCTAAAAAAAAATCACAGTTATCTTTCCAATTAGAGATCAAAGTCTATTGTAAACCACAACTGTACTTCCCCTAATTATCCTATTAAAACTTTCTATAGTGCGCTGTGTAGGGCAAAGCAAGACTTTCAGATACTGGTACGTTTGTTCCGATGTAGCCAAAAAAGAAGGAGATAATAGCAGTGGTGCCCATCCCCCCTTATGTCCATGACGCACCCCCCGCAATTGTCTATCCATAGGTATTCTTCCATGGAAAAAAAAAACTTTTCGGTTAATTTTACCCCCCCCTTCAAACATATTTATATAGATTTTAACCCCCCCAAATATTTCAATGACACAGTTTGCGTCATACCCCCCCTTGTGGGCAACCCTGATAATAGAGACAAAACCGATAATTTTCACAAAATTTCCCCCTAAAATGTGGAATTAAAATTTTCTGTAGCTGGCAACGCTGCTACCAGACAGACTCAAACTATCTTAAATTAAACATTGGTACACCACTAATATATCCTACAAGTATCATGGCGATATTTAGGTATCATGGCGACATTTAGGTATCATGGCGGAGCAAAACCTTCTAATTACCAAAAATGTATTACGGTAAACAGAAAAGTAGGGAGAAATTAGAAAAATCAAGGGTTAGAACCTAAATATGAATTTTTCGTGCGCCCCCTAATTGTAACGATCTGTACCTGCGTTTGTTCAGTAAGGACAAATGTTCGACTGGCGTAAGTTGACTTGCACTCGGACAAATAGGTACGGATATATAAAGAAAAAAATTCGAATTTTTTGCCCAAATTTAGGGAAAATTTAATTTCCCTAATTTTTCAACACTGCGCGTAGACCCGTCCAATTGATGTCAACAATTAGGTATCAACCCGAGGTATCTACCTGGTAAGTCTTAAGGAGGTCTCTCTACAACGAAGGAAGCTACAGGGAAAAAAGAAGTAATGTAAATTCGAAATTCGAAATTTCTCGAATTTTTGACTGGGGTGAAATTTGAGGAGGAAATTCGACACCCAGAAGAAAAAGAAATTACTATGATAAACTATAATCCAACCATATTTGACAATAATATTATCCCAATATCTTAATTAGTGTCCACGCAGGAGCGGATTAAAAAAGTGACACACCCGTGTGTGCCACTTTGGCCACCTGGGTCCGAAAGGGTTACGAGTGTACGTTTGATTACATTTTTTGACTACTAAGCCGTGTTGTTGTAGTAGTTATAGTCTCGACTAATAATAATATCGTTGTTGTAAACAATAACTTTATAAGGAAATTTTTCTCTCCTTTTTACATCTTAGTTGCAACACTGTTGGTGAGAAATGCAGGGTGTTTCAAAATGAATATCGGGCTTTTAAGTTTTCGTAGTACTTAGCACATTTTACGTACAATTATAAACAATACATCAAGTAAAAGAGCACTTCAAACAGTCTTTGCTACAACATAAACTTTCCGCCATATGGCACGAAACACATTCAATTTAGGGGAGTCTCGTTTCAACTGTACCATCTCCTGAGGATTTTCTGACCGCCAGATGCGAACATTATGAGTGTTCATATTAGGTGAAATGTCGATTTATTACTGAAGACGACGCGATCCAGAAAATCTTCATTGTTATGCAGCAATATTTCACTTGTGAAATTGCCACGTAAACCGTAGTATTTTGGTTTTAGACCTGTAGCAATTGCAAACGATAAGGATGTAGTTCCAAGCGTCTTCTTAATATTCTTCACACAGACGGTTACACTGTAATTACAGATTCAGTCCTTATTAAAACATAAAAAGTTTTCTGCTCTCTAGTCTCCATATTCGCTACTAGCTCTTTCCAACGGCAGACAGAAGAAACAATGCATGTGCATGCGTGCGTACAAAACTGTTTGAGTTGCTCTTTCATTTGATATAATATTTATAATTGTAAGTTAATTCTAATAGATACTACAAAGTTTCAAATCCCTATTATTAATTTAGAAACACCCTGTATTACTCAAATTGTGCCATCCTATATTCATGTCTTGTATATACAGTACATATCATCAGAGCTGGCCCTAGGCAATTTGTCGCCCCGTACAATGGCATAATTTGCCGCCTCCTCCTACTTTCTCCAGAAAGAACATATCTTAAAAGTCATGATTTTAAGTATGCTACTCCAGCATGAACAACGAAGGGGCGGGTAAGTACAGTCGCACTCAGAAAAGCTTAAATACTTACTAAAAATACAATTTCGTTGTGTCTGTATTTTTAACTTTAAATATTAATCTATTATGTTAGTGAAAGATAAAGCAAACACACCTGCAGAGGAAAGATGGTAATCCTTTTTATAGAATTCAATATCGAGCTTCACTCTCAATGTATCCGTTTGCAATTCCAGCCTAACTAGCTATTTTATCTTTATTTCTTGATTTTTCTCCTACATTTATTACAATTTTTTAAAAAAGCAAACTTGTTTCTATCTTCAATGATAAGGAACTTGTTTGTGACAAAAACAAGACTAGTTGTCATATCAAAACTGTGATAATTAACTAAATGGAACATATATTCGCTACTATTCGAGAATTTCTTGCGTTTGACAACAATCAAGCAATTGTGCTCGGATTTATTTGACCATTTGCTTTAGGATTGTCATGTGACCTTAAATTAATGCGACCTAAACATAATTTATGAATGTAGTATTCAAATAGAAGGTCAGCTTAGTAAATGTAACTACCATCATTATTAAATATGTTTCCAACAAGAAATATTTAATTTAAATAATATAGTTATGATATATTTTGCCGGACCTTCCAAACTTGCAGCTCCATGCAAACGCACGTGTTGCACATATGGTAGAGCCGGCTCTGCATATCATATATATCTAGTCGACAAATTATTTATGTATGTTATTTAGAAAAAATACCAGTAGGCAAATTAGTATTAGTTTTTACCTTTAGACAAGTTATTTGATTTTTATACTTAGACAAGTTATTTGAATTTTATACTGTTCGTGATATTATGTTCGCACTTATTAAAGGCCTACTTTCACGAAAAAAAAATCATTTCTACTTTTATTTATTTATTTATTTATTTATTTTTTAGCTATTATTGATGAAAACTGCTGAAACCCGAATTGTTAGTAGGTATGCTATTCATATAAATTGCAAAATATTTGTAGCGTATCAGTATCTAGCGTTTAATTTATGTTGCATTTTACGGTGATCACACGTACATAAAAATATGTCATACTTAAATAGACGTAAGATGTATTATAAATGACTGTTTGAAAAACAAACGAAATTTAGGAAAAAAAAACGAGAGGCAATGCTTTTTTTTCTTAGAAACGTACATTTCTGAAAAAAAGAACGCTTTTTTTTCTATTTACAACACAAGTTTAAAAGTTGCAAGAGTATGTTAAGGTAAATGGTCCACGTTGTATATACCTATATATTGGATTGAATTTCATATTGTTTTATCAAACATGAATCAATCCAAGAAAACATGAAACAAATTATAGGCCGAAACAAATTGAGTTATATGTTTAACATCCCTATGCAACACTGTGGTTATCAAGGAATGGATATACTATTAACCTGGGCTCTGAACCACGAGCGGGACTTGAGATCTTTGTAGTTTAGAGATCCATGGACCATCATGCAATATCAACTAAACAATAATTTAAGGAATAACCCAAAAATGGATCAACAGATTGCAATCTTGGCCAAGAATTAGTTTTTGGATCAGAGTCCACAATTTTTTTAACTGTCCCTAAATCGATTTTTTTTTTTTTTTACGGAATAAGTACTTCATATTGAGTTAAGTGATAATTTGGGTTTGGCTATAGTATATGTAATTATCCAAACATAAGCTTACAAAAAAAAAATTGAAATATAATTGATCTTGTTTTTTTTTTCTAATCAGGAGCCACAAAATTTTTGAACGGCCCCTAAATCGAGTTCGTATTTTTGTACAGAATAAGCACATCATACTGACAAGGGAAGGAGATCTGAACGAGACAATTGTGTTTGCATTTGGTATGTCATAACTAGACGAATCTCAAAGTTATACGTGCCACCGAGCGGGATATCGTGAGTTACAACATATTTTGTAATATAAAAGCCATTAGCTGACAGAACAGTTTGAACCGGGTCATTTGTTCTGGAATGGTTAGGTATATGGAAAACGCGGCGAATATTTTCAAGGGTACTATTTTGTGATAAAAGAAAAGGTTTGCCTCAGAGTCCCCCGCAAGGTTCCAGACGAGGCCCAAATCAAAAGTTTCAAATGGCAAGAAGAGATAAGTAGCGCATCATTTGAAATTTGTTGTTAAACGAAAGAAGATGGGACAAGTTTCAACTCCCTTCAATAACCTTGTGCAAATTGACAAAGGGTCAAAATTTAAACACAAACTTAATTGGAAAGTTTATAGCCACCTTGAATCCAAGATGGCTGCTTAAAACCTATGTCGAAAGTATAGGCATTCTAAACTGCTGAAGCTATGAAAACCAAATTTGGCATGAATGTTGATCAGTAAGCGTAAGTGACGAAAATATACGAAACATTCAAAAACGCTACATTTTGAGTTCAAAATTCCCCAGTATGTATCGCACGCATGTCCACCTCAAATCAGTGCAACTGGAGAAGCTAAATGCGATATTTACATCTATTGTCAATAATATATATACAAAATAAGTCAAAGACGTATCATCTGTAGTCCAATATGGCTGCAATTATGAAAAATGAGTTTGTGTATAAATGCTGGCATTTATGTTGCATCTGACAATCACAGCTGACAATTATGTTTCATCTTTATTCATTCGACCCGTTGAAATAAAGAGATCTACGAGTGATCCGACCGAAGTTCAGAAGTTGTTGCCACCAAAAGGCAGATTCAACCGCCGTAGCAGACGATTGGAAGCATCATAGAAAGGAGACTACTACTTTTTTATTTGCCATTTCGATCATTTCATACTTCTTTGTTATTCTCATTGATCTTGTATCCCGTTTGTATCATATAAATTAGTAAATTAGTCCGTCATTGTGAACTCATCTTCTTTCATTGCACGTCTTTCAAACGATGCGCTACTTAACTCCTGTTGCATACGAAACTTTGAGTTGGACTTCACCTGGGAATTGCGGGGGCCCTTTAATAAGATATTTTTACTTTAAATCGTTGTACTTTGAAAATAATGCAACACCTGCTTTCCTGTTTTCACATTTGTCTCAAAGTTTCTGATTCATAGCGGTGGTCATGAGCTTTCCAACTACATTTTTGTTTACATTTTGACCCACTGCCATTTTGCATAGGGTTGTCGTAGGGAGCCGAGACTTGCTGCACTTTTTTTTTATTTCACAGCAGCTTTCAAACGATGTGCTATTTAACCCCACTACTATTTGAAACTTTTGAGTTGGGCCCCGTCTTGGACTCTGGAGCAAATCTGTTCCCCAAAAAAGTGTCCCCTTGAAAATGATGGAATACGTGTTCGTCGAGTTTTGCATATACCCAATCATTTATGAACAAATGACACGGATCAAACTATTTTTCCAGCTAATAGCTTTTACACGACAAAATATATTTTCACTCACGATATACCGGTGCATCCAACTTTGGGAATCGTCTAGTTATAACATACCAATTGCAAACACGATTCTCTCATTCAGCTGTCAGCTGAGCCAGTTCGTGACTTTCTCTTGTGAATTAAGTGATAGTTTCGGTTTTGCTACATTATATGTAGTTCTCCAGATATAACCCTTAATGGATTTTTTGCTCAATAATTAGTTTTCGGATCAGGAACCACGGAATTTTTGAACGGTCCCTAAATCGAGTATTCGAATTTTCTTACGGAATACACACATTATAATGACAAGCACTTTTTTTAAAAGTGTCACGCTCCGATTTGCTTGAAACTCCTGGAGTGAATAAAGGGATCAAAAGTAGGGCATACGTGTTTATATATATATATCGGTAACACGGGGGATTAAGGGGTTAAACACCCCCGAAAGTGCGAGCATAGGGCAATATGACACATTTAGCAAGGCCGTAACTAACAATGCACAATGGGAATTTGTTTAAAACTCCTGCAGTGAATACAGAGGTTGTTCAGTCTACATTTGGCCAATTTCGACTTACCTAAAAATTTAGAAGAATCCATGCCGCCAGGTCCGTAAGTGCTCGATGTGTTTCCCTTGGTTCCTAACAATAGCCCGACAGCGTAATTTCCACTGTAATAGGCTTCTCTGAAGAACTGGGAGGGGAATTTTGTCCCATTCCCTTTGCAAAACTTTCCAAAGTCCTTCCAAAGTTGCCACACGTCGTTTTCCCAAAGCCCGCTTCAGCAATCTCAATCCGCAATAGTCCATAGAACTTGCATCTGGAGATTTAACAGGTACCCCATTGAAAGGCATCACCTGTATACCACCATCTCCCTGTAGAATGCGAAAGACGATCGTGAGGTATGCGATGAGGCCTTGTCCATAAGAATGCGCACCAGATTGGCGTCATTTCCGGACATTGTTGGAATTTCGTGCTCGTAGATAGGCCGCATGAACTGCTCCTGAAAATACTGCGAATTTATTTTGCAGTTCTTCGCCACCCTACGAATCTTAGTTTACCTCGGTAACAGTAGCCAGTAATGACCATGAACCCTTTTGGGAAGTATTCTTTAGAGACACGAACCCATCTTCTGAAGTTCTTGGCGCCTTTCTCTCGGTACATGATGGCTCTCGGTTTGCCGCAGTCGGAAAGGTAAATCCATGCTTCATCGAGCGTTACGACGTACATCCACCTTTGTTTTGTCAGATGCCGTTCGTACAGCCTAGGGCGTTACACTTTCGTTCCTTTTGGTGGGCATCCGTGAGTAGATGGCCGCGAGCTTTCATGACTTTTTCCAGCTTGAGTTGATGGTGTAACGTCCGGCTCACAATCCCCAAAGACACGCCAAAACGATTACACCTTTGTGTTGGTAGATTTTCTTGCATTGCCATTTCGCGAAGTTTCCTCTGCATGGTGGAGGTGGCCTTGGTGCATTCCCGCTTGCTAGGCAACTTCGTTGGTGGTCCAAATGGTGGAGTTTCGTTGCCTTGTACTTTTTAATAACTTTTTATTCCACTTAAACTGATGTTGCAACCATTCTTCTTGCACTGTTTTCTAATGACAGAACACTAGAGTGGCGTCATAAAGAGCCGCATCATAGCCTTTCCAAAACCGGCTTAGTTTGGGCGGCATTTTGGTCACAGAGCGGAAACCCACACACTTGGAAACAAATTTAACACAACACTCACAGCAATGGTCCTGTTTTGTGCGTTATTGTCGTCCGCGCGGAAAAACAACTCCGTTCCCAGGAAGCCATTGCACAATACTGCAGGACGCCACGAGCCAGGTCGGGTGAGTCCATTCTTCCCGGAAGGGGGAAGGAACGAAATCGGCCAAACGTAGGCTGAGCAACCTCTGTAAAGGACATAAAAGTAGGACATAGATATTTTTATATCGGCCAACATGGGGGATGAAAAAGGTAAACATTTCCCTAAACTGCGAAACATACACAACACTACACCTCTTAAGAAGACCACAACTAGTTACGCCGTTAGATATACACATTGACTAAAGTTGGAAAACAGGTATAAGTTTATTCATTTTACGTGAAACAATATTGAGCATCCGCTTATGTACTCACAACCACGTTTTCGAGGCCGTAGATGTAGTGAGGTTATCCTCCTGACTTGCCTGCAGACCTCTCCGCTGCAGATATACGCCATGCAGTGGTAAAAATGCACCGACGCGACGGCGGTTTGATAGTTCTGAAGCACGGCGAGCGAAACCTCACGAAATTGCCTTTGCGTGTTCCACCTGAAGAGACGTGCTTTTCCCAACGGTACTACTGTTTTCGGGACGTTACTTTCTTTTAGTGTTGCATAACGGACGTCAAGACCATTTTTCTTTAGTTTTTTACTCTTTCATAATTCAACTGCGTTCCTCTTGTATTCGAAGTCCACAGCCTCATCACTCATAACACCGCAGGTTCCCGATGCTCTCCATCGCACATATACCTCGTAAGTTCTATCCACTTCTCCAGAGTCGATAACGGCATTGGTTCCATGACATCCTCATCCAAGTCAAAATGTACAGTAACGTCTTCGTTGTATATTGACACGAGTCTATCTGCAACATCATTGATCAATTCGTGGAGGTAGTTTGCAAGGTGTATCTCTGCTCTGTTGTTAAGTGGTTCTGGAATGTCTACAATAAAAAAAATAGACTGTAAGTTGACGAATGACATTTAACACGTTAGCTGCCAAGGGTGAATTTTGTTGTTCACCGGCAGAGTGCCAAGCGTACTTACTTAAATTATTCTTGTTTTGTTCATATTTTTTTTTAAACATAATATTAATATTGAAACATAATCTAAGGCAAGGTATTGAATCCGCGTGCATAAAAATTGGGGATCCGATCGGACCTACGTGCGTATATTTTGTTTATGGGCTAGGGGATAAGTTACAGTTGAACTGGTAACTCTGTTAGAAAGTTATTTGTTTATTACTACATGTGCAGAAGTGAGAAGTGTGGATATATTCATCTTGCTTTTAGTGCTAATAAGTAATATCTTTGTGCAATGAAAAACGAAGAAATATGCGCAGAACTCGATCTCATTAGTAATTGCAGTGTAGTGATCTAGACTTTTCTGGAAATTCAGCAAATGACATGGACACTGACATCTTGTGAAAATAAATTATAATAAATAATGAATCCATTGTTAAACTTTTTAACATGTCACTGAAAAAGCAAAACATAGGTCCGATCAGGTCTACAAAAGCAACAAATGCTTGTTACTTGGTATTTAGCGCCCCTAGCGGCATTAATAATCAATATCAAAGACCAAACCTACATGTGTAGTAAAAACACTACAGTTCATTAACAGTAGAGACAGGATTTTACAATACAAGTACTCTAACGTCAATTCGACGAATTAGAAATTGTGGGTCCGATCGAACCTACAAGAACATTTCCTTAGATCAACCCAGTAGGTCCGATTGGACCCACATTGTAGCTAACGTGTTAATTGACTTACACCCATTTTAGGTAGGGCCCTACAGCTTTGACTCATTACGGGCCAGTAAACATAATGATAAGCATGCCTTATGCTGCATATACGTACGCATACGTAATATACCGTTCAGTGCACGTCATCAATGATATATAGAACAAAGGCATACGATTAACACATTGACTATAGTTCACTGATAACTCATCGTCACACTTGTACTTGAATATATTGCTGTGATAGATGCTTTATTCTAGATGATTGCATTTTTATTAATATGAGATAACATTCCACCTATAACATGTTTATCAAAGATGAATTAAGTTCAGTGTCCAATTGTGTTATGGATTCTTTGTATGTGGTATCGTGTGATCTAACCATGCTCTAAACACTCAAGATATTGCTTTCTAAAACAGACACAAACGGCAATTAAGACTGTAGTCACGAATTCCAATCTTATCTCTCAGCTTGGCCAATATTTACAAGGCATTCATCTATAGTTTTTCTTAACCCTTTGGGGATCCTATGGTACAATTTTGTACCATACGCGTTTTTCATGGTACATTGCGTTATTTCTCTTCTATTTGATCTTTTTCGCCCGTTTTTTTTGTTTTGTTTTCCAAGTCCAGAGGCCTTGTAAAAGACATTACGTATGGTTTCAGACCGTCCTGCGTCCAGACATAGGAGGTGATGACGTCATAAGTCAAAAATTTCTTTTCTCATTGTCTAAGCGTATGTTCAATATTTTTTGGCGGGCTTATTTTTCCACGTAGAAGATTGAAATTTTGCACAAACATTCAGTCTACCGAGTAGTATTTACCAGATTTTTTGTTCCGATGTCAGTGCTAAAACAGGGGGAACCAGAGGGGCAAAAGTGTGAAAAAGGGATATTTTTACCCCCAAAATCCCGTTTCTCGTCATTTTCCCGCCTCACATACATGATGGGGACACGTGAGTCATAGCGTCTGAAAGGCAGTTCCATTCTAAAGAGAATGACGGTCTAATTATTATTCTAGGGTAATTAGGGACGTCTCAGTGGATTTGTTTTCAAAATATACTTCTGTATAGGGAAAAATGGGACATTGTGGGTATATTTTTTTTTTTGGCTGGCTTACTTTTGCACCTAGAAGATTGAAATTGTGCACAAACATTCAGCCTACCTAGTAGTATTTATCAGATTTTTTCAGATCTCTGCGTTAAAACAGGGGGATCCAGAGGGGGAAAAACTGAAAAAAAGGATTTTTAAACCCAAAAAAATCCCGTTTCTCAGGATTTTCCCGCCTCACATACATGATGGAGACACGTGAGTCATACCGTCTGAAAGGCAGTTCCATTCTGAAGAGAATGACGGTCGAATTATTATTCTAGGGTAATTAGGGACGTCTCAGTGATTTTTTTTTTCAAAATATACTTCTGTATAGGGTAACATGGGGAATTTCTGATTTTTTTTTCTGGCGGGCTTATTTTTGCACCTATAAGATTGAAATTGTGCACAAACATTCAGTCCACCGAGTAGTATTTAACAGATTTTCTTTCAGATTTCTGCGTTAAAACAGGAGGGTCCAGAGGGGCTAAAAGTTGAAAAAAGGAAAATTTAGACCAAAATTTTTTTTCTGCAATTTCCCGTCTTAGATACATGATGGAGACATGTGAATGGTACCGCCTGAAAGACAGTTCTATTCAGAAGAGAATATGGGCGACACATGACCCTAAGGTAATTAGGGATGTCTCAGGAATTTTTTTCCCTGAGATCATAGTGTTTTGTGGTAATTTGCTGCATGGTGGGAAATTTTGATAAAATTTCTCCCTCCCTTACTATTCAAGATAGAAACTTGAAATTTGGCACACACATGCAGTATACCAAGTACTATTTCCCAGATGTTTTTTAGATGGCTACGTTGAAACAGGGGGGGTCCAGGGGGGGGGGCAAAGTTCGAGAAAAAAATTCCCTCCGAAACTTTCACTTTGACATTTTTTACCGCTTCTGGTATATGGTATGAGCATGCAAGTGGTACCATTTGAAAGTCAGCTCTATTCTGAAGAGAATGAGGTATGAACCATGATCCTAGGATAAATAGCGTCGATACAGTAGCTGCTTGACTGAAAGTCTAAAAAATAGCCCAAAAAGCCAGGATCCGGAAAGGGTTAAATCTCTTCATAGCAACAGGGATTCATAGCAACTCTCACAATTGCATGCAGATGATGACACAATATTCGTAATTGATCCGCCATTTGCCAGACGTATTGACTACTATTACAATATTTTCCACTTATTGTTTCTATCTGTGCGAATTTTAAAAGCTATCGAATCGAAAGAATGTGTTGCGCGTTATGGCCTTTCCCACATGTGTTGTATTGCCCAATGTTAGCAGTTTAGGCTGTTTACCCCTTCAGCACCCACGTTGGCCGAAATAAAAGAACACGCATGTCCTACTTTTTATTAATTTATTCACTACAGGAGTTTTAAGCAAATTCTCATTGTGCGTTGCTAGTTATGACCGTGCTAAAATGTGTCATATTGTTCTATGTTTGTACATTAGGGGGTGTTTACCTTATTCATCCCCCATGTTGGCCGATATAAAACAAAAACACGTATGTCCTACTTTTGATTCCTTTTTCACTGCGGGAGTTAAAAGTAATTTCCCATTGTGGGTTGCTAGCTATCATCTTGCTAAAATCTGTCGTATTGCCCTATGTTCGCACTTTACGGGGGGGTTGTCCCGTTCATTCCCCACGTTGACCGATATAAAAAGTACGTATGTCCTACTTTTGACTCCTTTATCCACTCTAGGAGCTCCAAGCAAATCGGAGTGTGACACTTGAAAAACCTTGCTTGTAAGTGATAGTTTGGGTTTGGCTACATTATATGTAGTTCTCCAGATATAACACTGAGAAGAAAATTTTTGATTGAAATACATTGGATTTTTAGATTTTAAAAAAAGTTATTTCCTGAACTGAAATGCAGCAAGAAATATTCCTTCTAAATAGTTGAATTTTTGCTTTAGTTTCGAATTTTAGCAGTTATTACTAACTTTCCTTTACGTTTATCTTATTACGTGAATCAGATACTTTAATCTCTACTTTAGACAGCAGAACAAAATATTCTTAAAAACATGTTATAAAACAGGAGTTTGGAGACCAGAAAATGAAACATGTTTCTTGGAAGGCCCACTATAAACAAACCGTTAACCTTATATTAGTCTTTGTAGGTTACAATTCTAGATTCACCACCAAAGAGACTGTTGACCACAAAGAAAAATAGGTGCAACGCAACACAACTGTTGTAGAAGACAAAGTTTCTGTTGGAATTTTCTTGACATCCTTGTGGAAACTTTTCCACAAATAAACAAAGCTTTATATGAGAAATAACACCGTAAACTATTTGGTGGGCTCCGCAACACTTTGTTTTGGGGAAAATCCTAAAACAAATAAGAGGAAGTTTCCTTGTTGGAGGAACTGGGAAGAAAACGCATTTACCATTTCTGATGATGACATGATGACTATTTACTTACATATCAGAATGATACATCCTTCCCTTGTGAAATCGGACATAGAAGAAAGAAATATATCATTGATAATACAATACCTAAGCTATAATATTTACAGAAAGTAAATCAACAAGAGAGAAATAGAGAGAAAGAGAGATTTCATAAGTTTTCAGAAACAATAAAACAACACTTTCATAAGGTTGCCTTACTTTATCATGCTAATAAAATAATAAATTATGGTATACTTATTTCAATAGTTATTATTTTCCGTTTTCTCTTCTTAATTTAATATGATCAATTTTGAGGTGGCCTCGATACGTCTAGTGTATTGGTACCAACGATATGGAATCCTTAAATATTAGAGTAGTGATGTGTTTGAATATACAGGGCAGAGGTGATCACCCTCGCGAGGGTGGCGATCCCCGAGACCATCTTCATCCTCAAATTACCTCGCTCACAATGACGCGAGGGAGAGAACAAGCTTCGGCAGTATTTTCATCACTTGTTCCTGCATTTACCTTGAACATACTCCTTTATACTTTAACCGGACAGTTTTGATATGCATGCATATATACTTAGCAAAATTTGTATTCTAAATCTGTCCTTAACGAATACATACTATGGCTTAGAATATGAAGTAGATACTAAATAATCCATACGTTAACGGAAATTGTCCTCAATGAAATTTACCTTTGTTATATGAATCATATTGCAAAATTACTACTCGGCCTATTACAGATTATGTTTAATAATAGCGAATATCAGCTATTAGGGTGTCTCGGGGGTAGTTTCCCCCACTTTTCAACCCACACGATTACCTAATCACCGCCTCTGACTCGTCATTTAGTAATGACAAATTTTTACCCCGATATTTACATCAATCGCAGTCACTGATAATATTATTACTAAATTGAGTATTCTGCCTATTGGCAGGTCCTGGGACTAATGAGTTTTTTTTTTCTTAATTTTTAGTTTGGGCCTGGAAATACTTCTTCCACGTTTCTCGATTTTCAGCTTCTTCTTTCAACTCCCAATATGTTCTTCTAATTTTCAAGCCATCGACCAGTTTTGTTCTTCTTCTTCCTACTACTTGCTTTCCTTCCATCTTTCCTTCTATGGCGGTATGAAGAAGACAGTTTCTTTGCAAGATGTGTCCAATCCAATTGGCTTTTCTACAAAGGAGGTGGCTAGAAGCGTCCTCTTCTCTCTTATTTGTTTTAAAACGTTTTCGTTTGCTACTCTTTCTGTCCATTTTATCTTCTCCGTCTTCCTCCAACACCACATTTCGAATCTCTCTAAATATTTCTTCTCCAACTTCCGTAATGTCCAAATCTCTGAAACATAAAGTCCAGTGCTCCATATATAGCACTTACCAATTTCTTCCTTAGTCTAATATTAAGGCTGCTAGTTAAGAGTGATTTTTCTTGTTGAATGCTTCTTTGGCTATGACAATTCTCGACCTGATCTCTCTTGTGCAATACGCGTTTCCTCAAAATACTTCCCAGATATTTGAAATGGTCGACCTCTTCAAGTATTCTTTGTTCTACTCTGACCCATAAGGGTGAATCTCCATGTGATATTCTCATGACTTTCGATTTTTCGATGTTGATTTCCATTCCATACAGTTTGCCAGTGTCAATTACTTTGTCAATCATCTCTTGTAGCACTGATAATAGCCTGTGCATATTTGAATTATGCAGTATTGACGAAGCTAATGCCCTAGACGGCATAGAGTTTCTTCTTGTTATATTCTCTGAGAAGTACTTACGTCAAATAGAGTGAAAAGAAAATGCAAAATATCTCAGAAACAAAGCGGGTAAATGCAAACATTGTTAGTATGCAAATGTAGGATATTAATGAGAGTGAAGTTAAAGAATGGGTAAGTTACTAATCATGTAGATCGATATCTTGATATTATTATTACTTTCATTTGAATTGTTACGAATTATATTTACTACTAGCTCAAGCACCCAATCATGGTCCAGGATTTTCGTAGTTGATTCATTTAATTAAAAAAAAAGTTAAGGAAACTTACTAACTTATATTTCCTTGCATATTCCTTTCTAACTTATTTGTTTCCTGACAGGGTTTTAAAATTAAGCTCAGTACTCGTGTTTTATTTTTGTAATTTAAATCTTTCCCGCTTAAGTTAGTTTCAGATTCCTGAGTTACACCACAAGATCACGGATGGTCAACGCGTCGACCGCCAAGTCTTGACAGGTAGCTCGCTGTGTTCGCTCTCACCGTCACTCATCATTTCTTGATTTCATCCACACCCTCATTAGGGTCGCCTTTGTGTGGCTGAATAATAATGCTTCCATTGTATTTCAAAGAGGATTTTGAAGTAAAGGTATTGGATACTATTGATAAATGATACGAACGTCACTATCGAGATTTTCATTGAAACAATTGTACCAGTTTAGGCTATCGGGAGTAACTTACACGATTATATGTTTAGTTTTAGTTGTTTGGAATGTTAAGGAAACAATTCAACAACTAGGCTGGAAAATTGAAGCTCTCATCCTTGTAAGAGAGGCTCTCGCGAGAAGCTCCTTACCCTGAAATATCCTCGCCCTTGATGATATGAGGGCGAGGGCCAACTGCCACTGCGAGAGTGCGCAAGGGGAGGACAAGTTTTCAGCACTACGGCGGGGCGAACGAGGGCGATGGACAACTCATTTTGCCAGGGCGCTGTTGAACGAGGACCAGGGCCAACCACCACTGTGAGGTCGGAGTAAAATGAACACCTACGATTCTGAGTGAGCCAAATATCTTAGGATAGTCAAATAACAGAGGAACGAAATTATAGTAAATCGAAGTTGGGGGCTCTTTCGCAGAAAAGGGACAAACGTCATCGATCACACCTGCAGCCCGCCTAAATTTTTTGAAGCCCAGCATTTTGAATCTAACTTTAGAATTTTAAATTGAATTGGAAGTTGTGATATACGTATCAAATTCGTCCAAACTGTTCCCAGATACTCACTGTTGTACCTGTTTTTCCATGGCTCTTATGTTAGGTGAAATTAGTTACTTTGGTTCACGAGATTTAACAGGTGTTTTGTGTTCCCAGATTGAATACAGAAAACAATCCTACGTAAATTGGACGCAAGGAGATTGTTCTGAGTATGAGAATCAATGCAGATAATTTCAACTAGCGTCACTTATTCCTTTCCAAATATTATTTTGTTCTTTCTGAAGTAAACTGTATAATTTTAAGGATATATTAAGTGAATTTACTCAAAATTATATTGTATATTTGTTGTTTCGTAGTACCTGCGATTCATAAAAATAGCAGTGTTGTTTAATTTAATAAAAAATACTGACTGATACACTTTATTTTTTATTTATTTTTTTTACTTTTTTATTCTTTGAGATACTTCCTCAACATACTACGTGCTTTATTCATTAACTACAATTTTGCAACTTCAATTTCAGGCTTCCCGGTAAGAATTCTTAGCATGTCTCATAATATTGCTGATCTTTTTGAGTTTCAGTAGAAGGAAAATTTATAACATGACATTAATGACAGCCTAGTTTTTATATGATTTTAACGCTTGTATTTAAAGCATATGAAGCTGACAAAGTTAGCTATGAGTAAATGAAAATGCTGATGAAAATTGATTGTTACTTTTCGTTGTCACCTAACTTGCAAGCGCTGTGTGGGTATCCTGTATGTTGCGTATACTTCATACACAGTGTGTTTAAAAACAACGCCAAAAACGTTTGGGAGGTGATTCCTGACACCAAGATAACACAAAAAGTATATATATGAATGTACAGAAATGTTTCCTTACGGAGTTGCCTACCGAAAACGTGAAAATATGAACTTTAAATGTCCATAGCTCCAGAACTATGGAACCTATCACAGTCGGGTCAAGGCTTCACTTAGGAAATAGTATGTGCCCTATCCAAAAATCCATGTTTCGGAATCCTAAGGTACTCAGACAACAATTTTTATAGAGGCAGTTTGGCTACGGGTATATAATTTGAAGTACTCACCAACTACTGTATAATAGTTGGTGAGTACTATTAATAACAGTAGTAGTACAATAGAAATAATTCCAATTTAAAACCGATTGGTTTCGTTTCAGATTGTAAAGATCTGGTTGATTTGCAATAAGGACGGATCCAATATTGAAACCTCATTAGATAGATCTACCATTTCCGGCTGAAATAGAGAGAAAGGTCGAGAATTGAATGTGAAAAAGGTTTTTCGTACTTATACATAGCATACCTTGTAAATCTAAATAAATAAATACGGGATACCATTCAATTACAGCATTCTTGAAAGATGCTAGTTTCGGCACCTATTTAAATAATGTCATTCACAAAAAAATATGAATCGAAAGAGATTTTTGTTTTGGGTGTCGTTACATGGAACTCTAGTAAGAGGACAATCCGGCACAAAAATAAATAGAAAACTTTCTTTGTTCGTAGGAGGGGTTACAAACGGAAAACTTTTAATATCACAGACTATTTATAACGAACATAAAGTCAGACATTGACTATTTCTCTTCTTCAATCTTTAGTGGATCTCTTGAATCTTTTCATAATGTTCACTTTTTTCACAACTCTATTTCCTTCCATCTTCTGCAGTCTCGAGTTCAGTTGTACAGTAACCACTATTTTTATTGGCGTGATTTGGTATGTAGCCAAAAGAAGGTTAGTTTTTTTTTATCTTTCTCGACAATGCTATGAAGAAGTCATTTTTTACTTTTATTATGTCTCTTAGACATCCAAACGAGTTCAGTGGAGACTACTTCAGGTGCAATTGGCATTAAACAAGACAGACAGCTTGCTCATCCCTGCCTAATGATAGCTTATTTACATAAAGATGAGTTGGACGCATGAGTTAAAACAAAAAAAAAAAAAAGTTGGCAGCATTAAGATATATTCAAACCAGACAGAATATTGCGTTTAGAAATTAGATGAGTAGAAATTCGAAACATAAAATGATTTAAGTTTGGAAGCTCGGTGGTAAAACTAAACGATCTTTTAAATATTAGAAAAAAATAATAATGGTTGTTAATTTTCTCCTGATTAATGGCTTTTTGTAAGGAGAATTAACAAAACTACAGAAAAAGGAAATTTGTTAAGAGGTGCTTTCATTTTATGGTAGTGATTTCTTTTTGTAGTAGTCAACTTATTTTAAAAAAATACTTTCCTGATTTCGTCAGGGATGTATTGGTATTAAATCTTGGAAAATGTACAAAAAATAGTACAATTTTCTTCTAAATTCTAATTAAAGTGCTCTGATTTACAAAGAAAACGGAGATAGTTTGTGATTTACCGTATACTTCCAAAAACCCAGTTTTCCACAAAAATGTCACAACATCCAACATAGTACCTAACTAAATGCAAATACTGACAAGGAACGGACATGAACTTGTCATCTGGATATCCGAATCAAACCTAGTCCATTCGATAAACATAAAAAAAAAAAAGATTTGTTCATGCACAAAAGAATATGTGCCATGGACAACGAAGTAAGTCCCTGGGGACCATTAACCATGTTAAAATAAAATCTTAGACTCGCAATGAAATAGCTATTGCATCAACACTGTTGATTGAAAAATCATGGTTTATAACTCATTCTCTTCAGCATAAAACAAGCTTTCCAGAGGTGCTATGTATTGGGGCTCATAGCGTACTTGAATAGGGAAAATTGGGAGAATGTCAGGAAAATTCCCTCCAGAAAACCTTACCATCAACTTTGGAGCCCTCTGGAGTGGCCCCGGGTAAAAGCACACAAGTCAAATGCATCTCAATAAACACTACAGGAAATAAGAAATGTCTGTACCAAGGTTTGTATTGATAGACAGAACAGATACGAGGAGAAATCGTGTTTTGGTATACAAACTTTTCCCTCATATCTATTCCGTTTATTGTTGTATTTTACTGTTGTCTTTATTGTTGTCTTGTACTAGGTTGGTCGTGTAATTGATCATTTCGAAAGTCTTTTCGTTACTTTCACAAAATACTAATACTGCTAGTAATACCAATACCAGTACTAACCAGTGAGAATGATATCTCTATTCCTTTAAATAGCGATGGGCAACTTTTGGGCCACAGTAGATAATAAAGTTTATATTGGTTTTGTGTAAATTGAATATCCATTTTGACGTCTAGAGGGAACTCACTTGAATAAGATAATACGTGAATGGAGTAAGGTCACGCGTCTAACGTCACCAACTTAGTTCTCGTTCAGGAAATAGACTGCGATATTCATACGGTCAGGAAATAGTGCATTGTTGAAAGGTTCGTATGAAAATGCACCATGGAAAACATTCCCTGATAGTGACTTTCCTTTTTCTAATTCAAACTAGGATATTCTGCACACCAAGCTACGAAAAAAAAAAACAGTGCATTTGGGCTAAGAACAGCGAATGAACGCACTGTTCGCAGTTGGTGAGTCAAATTTCGTTTTCTTGACATAATTGGGAAATCAGCCTGAGCATCGACTAACAGCATGTTCAGATGAACTCAAAAATACCACGAAAGCAACCTCCGAAAATTTGTTCGCGCCATTACAAACAACTTAGTAATACACTACACCACTGTTTATCTGCGGCTCCATGAACTAGGTACCTTGGATTCATAGGTACCACATAAGTTGATACTGGACAGCAGCAATCACTGTCTGAAGTGTAGTTATCTGACTAGGAAAGGTCACGAGATGTCACTATGAATTCATATCGATACTATGCTCATTCGACTCCTTTTTGCATATGAAACAATTATGCAACCTGCGATATCCTAGATGGCAAGCATGTTCGAATTACGAGAATTAAAAGTTCAAAATTGAACAGATTTCGCAAAAAGTTTGATGTAACCATTTTTGTTTTTAAATTGAAGCTTAATTTTTGGTATCGGGGGGTTTTCGTGGGAAAGTAACACAGTGGTGAGGTCAAAGCATACACATTTTGGAAGATAAGAACACTTGTTATGAGGGGATAAAGGGTAATGTGATCTTACAACTTGCAAATTGCCTCCTGTTTAGCACACCTGGTCTCAGGTCTGATTGTATTTCTCAGGTGAGGTGAAACAATCAATACAGATAGTTAACAGACATAGTGTCCTCCCGTTGCACAAAAGTGCTTTCGTGTATCGGATTCTACAGAGTTTCCATTAGTGACAATACGAGATCCATTCTCTACCGTATTTCCCTGGTATATGTCCCGCTGACTACCACCTTTTCCAGCATCTTGCTCACTTCTTCGGAGGGAGGATCTTTCCTGATCATTGGGAAACAACATTAATGATGTTGAGGACTTCGTCGTACCACAGATTCCAGATTTTTTCTTCACGAAATCCAATTGTTATCTCTGTGGGACAATATTATTTTAGTTAAAAAGATATTATAGTTTTATTAATTAACTAGCTGAAATGCTGTTCCTTGAACAGGCAGAATAAGTTCATATGAAATATCTGAATCTCCTTCCCCCTTAAAATATTCATTTGAATGAAAGCGTAATGACACACAAAAAGAAAAAAAAAAGAACATACTTTCCTTTTGGTATAAATATCAAAACACCCTACTTCCACAGAATAAGCCTTTAATCACATTTATATGATTAAAAATATAACAGCTTGAAGTGGATGCTAACTATTTTCCAAAAGCCACTTCAAATGGGTTAGACGTTTTGCAACCCCGAAACCATGAATTCGACACAAATCTGTCATTTTTGTCATTTTATTTTGCACCTCTCATTCACCCTCTTCTGATGGGGATGGCCTTGGACTTCAAGAGTACTGGAAGCGGCACTATTCATTTCAGCGATACCAAAAACTGTGAATCAGTCATTTTGCATTATTTTTACATGCCACTCCTTCCAATTCTTACTCCATGAACTGCCTTATTTCAACAATATTTTTTTCTCACACTAAAAGTCATATGTCTACCAAGTTTGGTTAGAATTACTCCACAGGTTCCCTAGTTACGCCAGAATATATCATTCATACACATACTGTACATCCATATATATGTAGATGTGCGAGTAACGCCTTCGGCGTTCCCTCTGTAAATCTCCAATCCAGCTGACAAGTCGGTTCATGAAAAATAACTTGAGATTGAATGTCGTCGTGATTGTAACCTAATACCTTGAGAAACCCAAACTAAAGATTCGACATCAATCTAAATCATTTTAGATATTTTTTTCACTCTTCACCCCCATTCCAGTGGGGCTGAACTTGAACTTAGACAGCATCGGGAATATCATTGCTCCTCCCAGCAATCCGAGAAGTATCTATTCGAAACTAATATCGGTAGTTTCGAATTATTTTTACATGCTACTCCTTCCCACCTTAGGGAAGTCTTACATCCACAGCGTTTTTGGTAAGTCATATGCATGTCCACTTATTTTTACAACTTAGGTTATATATCGAGTTTCATCTCTCTAACATGAGGAGCACGTGAAACATTTTTTGACATACTTTTGAAACCTCTTCTACTTTGAACTGTCTCCTTCTCTTTAGGATATATATATCGAAAAATTCTGAAATGTCTAAGGTATATTTCAGATTTCGGCCTTTTCTATACAGCTATTTAGAAGTGTGTCAGGCCATAGGTGAGGATTGTTATACACTGAGAAAAATCCGTTATCCGGACAGCGGTATATTCCACAAATATACGTTATCCTCTTGCTTACTACAGAAATCAATACGGTGCATACGTTATCCGTATGCTACATAGGCACTGCCCTTGGATGTTATATTAATGTCATTGAAGGATGTCTGACATCTAACAGTTTTCCGTATATCACATGCATATACTTATGTTACATTTCTCAGCTGTATGTTACATACGTTCATTTGTATGTGAGATCATGGCCGCCTATATTGTTTCATACGGAAAGTACGTACAGGTGGAACACTTATACAGAAAGTATTATAAAACATGTGTTTTCAGTTATACGTCTGCTGAATGTTAAGTCCAAAAACTACAGGAATTACTAATGTAACCTATCTTTTTAAGGACGTCACCCACATTTTTTCTCGGTGTACCGGACAAACAAACGAACAAATATATAAATATATGGTTCCAACGAATATGAACTTATTTTTATATTTTTACTTCCAAGACAATACTGCTTTGTGCTACATGACAGCAACTACTATGCAGCCATCATCATCATCATCATAGGTAGTATGGCATTATTGGAAGGTCATTTACCTCAACTGAAGAGTTTTCATGCACGATTATCTTCAACCAATTTCTTCGTCTTCATGTACATTTTTTCTTTTCTAATACCGTCCATCAAACGTAGGTCCCTTCGATCCCTCCCTCTTTTCTGCCACTATACCTTCTAACACCTCTCTCATGATGCATTTCCTTTTCATCCAATGTCCCAGCCAATTTTTCGTCCTGTTTTAACACCGAAATTCCGCATTGAATATTGTAATGTTAAGTCTGCATGAGATCAAATTCAACCCCACATTTAACTTACAACAATTACATTTGATTATTTATAAGTTTCACTGATTTTGAGTTGCATAAAAAATAAATCATAGCAAGGTATCCATCCATGTGCGCAAGCTATATAATTATCAGTATTTAACACAATATAATAAGTTTCTATATATACTAATTTAGAAACAGATTATGCAAGTATTTTACTCGTAAATTTGAAATAATGTTCTAAAAAAAGAAAAAAAAGAACTTTTGATTTATATATATATATATATATATATATATATATATATATATATATATATATATACTATTTTGCTGGTCTTACTGTTTACCACTATTATCTTGTCTTCTAAATAAGTTATAGTAAGCATTTATTTTGTTTTCCAATTTTAGTTTAGTTCTAATCTTGTTTCTTCTAATCACTCTCAGGGATTTCAGTTTCTTTCCTGGCACTATGAACACAAAATAACTGTTTTTCGTGTGTTTTGTACACATAAATTCCAAGCATTTCCCACACGCCAGGGACGTTCTTTTGTCAACGTTGTGATGGCAAAGTGGGCATCTCTTACGTTTCTTGTTTTCCTCAGAGACTGGTCCATTTTTTTTTCTTCTCTAGCAAACCGCAAGCTCTGATTGCACTTGCAACTGATTTATTTTGCCTTTTGTGAAATTTGTATTCCGTATTTGAATTCATCGTTGACTAATTCCTTTGACAGTATACGAAGAAAGTTCTTTCTTCCTATATTTCCAATTACTTTGCAGTAAATTGTGTACATATTCAAAGCTTCCATGACAAGAATGGCATAGAAAACGGCAGGAGGCCATCGCCGAGTACCTCGTTTTGTGGAACAGTCCCTCAATATGGACAAAAATATCAACAACGTATTTCGTTGAATTGTAGAAAAGAATTGTTTCTGGCTTTTTTTCTCCTTATTGTCAATTTCGGGAATCGTCAACGTTCTGTGAAGAGTGTGAAGCAAAATTACAGACTTATTTATCTTTGGAACGTAAGAATCAATCACAATGCAATTATTGATACCTAATAAAGAGGAATATTGTTCACGAGTTTTAGATGCTAAGAATTTTTTTTTTTTTGGTATTTCTTTTCGAGAAGTTCGAATCATTCTCAGTAGACTTAATAGCATTCCCATCAGTGTTTCACCCAGTGGTTATGCTTTTCCCACTACCACTCAAATGTTGTGGCCTGATTTTTCTCCCTCACACCACCTGTCATTCCAAAGTAAATCTGAAAGTTTAATAAGTACCTATGTTCACAGTCAACAAAATTTTAATTCGAAATTTTAATTCCATATTTACCTGGTTAAGATGAAGTGTACATTTTGAGTCCATAACGTCCCCGGAAAACACACAAATGTTCAACAACGATTATATTGCTAGAAGGCACAAACGCTGTTTCACACTGCTTTACGATCGATTTCAAAATTCCTAATGTACTATGGCTTCAGCCTTATTCCCAGATTTTATTTTCCTCTCTTTCTTCTTTTTTTTTTTTTTTTTTTTGTCGTCAAACCAAATACATCTCAAATTATTTTGACCTCGATGTCTGCTCATTGTGATGCGATAAATTGGATTCGACCTTTCTCCACGCCAACAAAAGAAGCAAACCTAATAATGCTGGAGTGTCTCTAGTATTCGTGTTTTCCCAATGGGACATTTTGCCTGAATGTTGCAGTTCCTCAGAAAACTCGAACATTTCGTCAGATATAAAAAGTTTGTAACATTGAGTCCAGTATAAACGTCATGGTATACCATGACACTATTAGTGCGAACAATAGTTCCTGATGTCTGTTGAGAACAGGAGGTGTTGGGCCCATTGGATATTTCCGTCACGACTAGAAAAATCTTACATTTCGACTACGTGCTCTGTGAAGTCCTCGTCCGCATCACTGCTACTACTGTCATCATAATAGTTGTCCTCTGTATCACTAAATAAATTATGCTTCGCTTGTTCTGCGCTCTACCCTTTTGCAAATTTAAGATTTTCTATTACAGGAATTATATTTCAATTGTCTGCAAAATGAAAGATAGGTCTATCACTTAAAAAAAAAAAAAAAAAAAAAAGAAATCAGTATACCAATGCATAGAAAACAACACGAAACTATAACTAGATAGCAAATATCAATTGTTTTGCAATCAGCACTGTTGCCACCCTTCTATTTATAACTCCTGGGTGTAAAAAAAGTGTACGTTTTTAAAAGTTTCGCGAAATTCACTTGGGACCCCAGCAGTCAGTTCCTTGTAAATTTTGTTTCTTTTGTTTATAAGTTATAGCTTCTTTTGAATAAAAAATATATAAAATTGTAGAAAAAAAACTCTCCAAAGCAAAGTTTAAAAAAACTGAACAAGAAAAGTAAAAGAACTATAATAAAATATATCATGTTGGTGGTCAGAAAATAGCCCAAGCGGATTTCTAGTGTTAATTGCATTTGAACTTGATCTTTCTTTCCCCACTGTTTTAACACCTTCTCATTTGGTTTCCGTTTGACCCAGCTAATTATATACATTCTTCTCCACATACACATTCAAAAAACCTCTAATCATCTTTTCGTCGCTTATGTGTAATATCCATGTTGCTCCTCCATATAGTACAAATACTCTACAAAAGATATTTTATGGACCTTTTACTGAAATCTTTATTCAAGAACGCAAGATAGAATTTTATTCCTCCTAAGTGCTTATTTCGCCATTTCCATTATTGTTTTTATTTCCCATTCGCACTTCATATCATCACTAATAATAATACCCAGGTACTGAAAACTAGTCACCTGGTTTATTTTCTCCGCGTCTACTTCTATATTTAAGAAAGATCGCTTCGTCCTAATCACCATAAATTTCTACTCTTTCTGTTAACGTTTATTTTAGTCTCGTATTCTTACTTACCCTCTCCTCAAGTTAACATATTGTATTATTTAATCAAAAGATCCATTATCTTGTACGCCTTATATCTGGAGAACTACATACAGTGTAGCCAAACCCAAACTATCACTTAACTCAGTATGATGTCCTTATTCCACAGAAAATTCGAAAACTCGATTTAGGGGTCGTTCAAAAATTTTGAAGCCTCTGATCCAACAACTAATTATTCGCCAATACCAGAATCTTTTTATTCATTTTTTTAAAATCATTTCTAAAATTCTTGGCCAAGATTGCAATCTTTTGATGCATTTTTTGGATCATTCCTAAAATTTTTGTTAATGTTGTTTTCAGAAAGCGCCATATTATCTGCAAACCGTATACATTTAATGTGTTAGCACAAAGTCCAGTGAATAAGGTGCAGGCACAGTGTCTCCCAGCTAAGTTGCTGAAAGATTTCCCAGGAATTTTTTGCTACATATGTTTAGCATTGCCGCCAGGGAAAGCACACCCGTGCGATTCACCAATGTCGGGTCCTTCCATCACAACGTACGGTGCACTGTTTGCAACTGCTGAAAGTAGAGGTCAGAAGTGATGGTCTGACCAGATAGAAGGAGCACATAATGCACCACTTGCCGACAATTCAACCACAAAAGGGAGCATAACCTTTCGTGGATGCAGAGGTGGTCTTGAGGTGTGACGAACATTTTCACTTGGCGACAACCAATGACTGGTATGCTTGAAGGTGTCAAAGAGTGTCACCAGTGAGCAAGCTAACAAACATGGGCGTGTTCAGGTATCAAGTGAGCAAGAATAAACAGGCTCTCAATCGTCGTTCCTTGTTGGCTGCCGACAATCTGTGGGCTACCCACTTGCTTAACTTGTATGACTTTCCTATCCCATGCAGGTGCGGTCTGGTAGTTTCAGCGGAAAAATAAAAACTTTATGCAAGTTCATCACACGTTGGACTAATTTCGTTTTCGACGGTTCCTTTCTATGATACACTATGACTATGACACTACGCTCTATGACATTTTCAAGGGTACCAGACAGACATTGGTTGTCGCCACGCGACAATGTTCCTCACACCTCAAGACCACCTGTGCACCTACAAAAGGTAATGCTCTATTTGTGGTGGAGTTGTCGGCAAGTGGTGCATTATGAGCTCATTCCTTCTGGTCAGATCACCACTCCCGACCTCTACTTTCAGCAGTTGCAAAGGGTGCATTGTGCATTGCAGTGGAAAGAACCGACATTGGTGAATCACTCAGGTATGTTTTTCTTGCGCGACAATCCTAACCACATGTAGCAAAAAGGACATGGGAAATCTTTCAGGAACTTGGCTGGGAGACACTGTGCCTGTACCTTATTCACTGGACCTTGAGCCAACAAATTACTACTCGTTTCATTCCCTCGACAACCATCTCCGTGGTAGATCCTACACAACTGAGGGAGACCAGTTGAACGCACTCGCGGACTTCTCTGCATCCATGACCGCCGACTGTTTTCAACGGGTATAGTACAGCTGCTGGAACGTTGGGAAAATTTATAGGATGATGGCGTAGATTACTTTGAAATCTAAAGGTACGTATCATCCACCGTATTGCTCTTTATTTAGCACTGCTCTAGAACGGGAAGAGCTTTTGTTTTGGCTTCACTGTATCATTAACATTCAGACTTTACAACTACAGAGAAAACAGGGAAACTTAAAAGTAATGTTAATCTTTGAGAACAGGAATTCTAAGAAAGGCTGTATAGGGTTACAAGAAAGATTATATATATTTTTTTTACTTATAACTTCTATGTAAATAATGTTGTAGTAGTAATTTAAATTTTATGCTTCAAAATCCCTAATTTTATTGTCAGCGTATGGATTTAAGAATAATAATATTTCCATTTCTTCTGATGGCTCCTCAGGATCAAAATAAAGATGTCACACATCAATATTCACACCAAAGTGAACCAGTAGAATTGTATTTATTTATTTATATTTAATATACAAAAGGCACTATCCTACGAACATCTAAGAATTACTTCTTCTATCTAAAATAAGTGTATGGAAATGCGTAGAGGATTCTGTAATGAAATTCACAAAACATTTTAGAAATGCATTAGTAGTGGTAACGCTAAAGGACTACTAAACTTCTACTCTGACATTTTTTTTCTCATTTTCAATAAATTAGTTCATTTTTCTATTTTTCCTCTTGTTGTCAGATTCTTGATATTTCTTCCATTGTATCAACTAAGTTATGACAAAATTCACCACTTTCAATGCAAGTTGTTATTTTTCTCGTACTTGTTAGTTTCATTTAAAACTACTGAGAACGTACAAAACATGGATAAGTTATTAATGTTCTGCGTTGATAGCTTCTGCAAAATGTTGAATCCATGTAAGTGAAAGATATGTTCGTATTCTACAAAGGAAAATAACATAGAGTGGTACAGTTTCAACGAATAATGTCTATTTATGGAAAATAGGCTAATGTATGAAATACAAATACAGTATTTTCAAAAATGACAAATTTACATAAAAGCTGCTTTATGCTTAAACATAGCGTTTCTTTTCCATATAGTGGCACTCGGTAAACACATTAGTGGCACTAATATCATAAAATAAATGTGTGTGAATTACTAACATGTATAGTGAAATAATATTATTGAAGATCAAAATCTGCCTGAAGAATCAATGTAAGCGGTATTATCAAATATCTGGTGATATGGATGGTATGATAAATACATCCTAAGTGTCAAACTATATAAAATAAATTAATTTTTAGAATTCCAGCAGGTGGATCAGCAGTACAAGATAGAGAGGAAGAGCGATTGATCGCTCCTTTAAACTGCTTTCGGAAAATCAATGCTTCTAAACATAAAAAAATAAAATAAAAGAAATAACATACATATTTCGGTCCGTTCTGCACAGGATCAATTACGTTGCTTGATACCAAAACACAATTTAACGCAATTTAACACAATTTCAAACTAGGTTAAATTTGCTCAATGGACTTTTGTTTGGCGCATTGCATTATCAACCATAAAAAAAAACATCAATAACTACTACTAAACAAATAATTGCACGTTCCTTTAAATAGAAAGAAAAAAAATCAATGTATTAAATGTCAATCACCATAATCAAAGCAATAACAACCTTTATTCATGAATTTTCTGTTGATAGTTGAACCTTTTTCTTCTCAGATGTGGGTTTTAAAGACATATCGGGCTGTGAATTCGATGAACCAGGGTCATTGAAGCGAAGCTCCTCTTAGTCAACTTAGGCGTTCGTTTGTCCAGATACTCCTCCGAGATGCCTAAACCATTCTTAACCAAATTTGACATGGTAATTCGAGGGCATGATGCTTACAGACAACCTTGGATAATCATTTGGCGCACGAATTCTCATTGTAAACAGTGATAAATAGAATTTTCAGCAATAAAAATAGGGCAAAGCCCTTTTCGTTTTGTTCTGCGAAAACAATTTTTCAAAGACAGTATGTTTTTCGCTGATATACCAAGTTCAGCTATCTACATATCGTGTTCGTTTACGAAAGCAATTGATGCTCTAAAAAGAATCTATGAATAATCAATAAAAGTCGATCGCTTCGCTAGAAATCTGCAATTATTACATACGTAGTTAATCTCCAGGTTCAATGTCACTATACAAGCCTCTTCATTATTTAAAATGTTAGCGTATTTCTACGTTTTATGTACACTTTTCATAAACTGAAGATGGAGTACATACATATGAAAATTTCTCCTCTTTAATGTAGATTATACTCTTATCTGGAGCTGTTCTTTCCGTGGGCTATGGGGGGAAAATAATGACTATTTTGATGTGTTCCAGGTCCCATAAACTTAAAGTAATGTGTATTGACGGTTCCCTTCTGCAATATACCTATACTTATTACAGTATATATACTTATTACTTATTACAGTAGTGTACAGTGTAATAAGTACAGTACACTATACTTATTACAGTATTACAGTATTTTACACTTCCGCATTTAGCAAAATATTAATTTGGTCCTGAAAAATAACGCAATAGATAATGCATTTATACCTGTATTTGAGTAAAACCATATAGATACATTTCAGAAAAAAGAAAAGAGAGAAGAATATAAAATAAAAATAAAATCTGTAGTGACTTATGCTGCAGTTAGAGGGAAGAAAAAAAAAACATCCATTAAGTTTTTTTTTTTCTGAAAGTGCTGTAATTTTTTGTTTATGAAAATAATACACCTCTTTGCGTTTATGCTTATTTTGATGTTGGTGTTTCAATGTTTTGCTAATTGAAATTCTTTACAGAATTATATGCTTTGAATAGCCTAGTTAAGTTTATTCAAACTTGTATTAATATTCTGATCTAAAATAAAACTTAGTAATACTTTTTTTTCAGGGTTTTGTTAGTATTTCCTGTAATTTCTTTGATCAGTTCTGCTCTGGATTTCAGTACTATATTTTGCAAAGCAATATATTCTTCAAATTTACTTACTATTCGAATTTTGTCTTCTTGTCGTCCTTCATTGATTTTCTCTAAGAAGTCAAGGATACTATAATATAGCGTACGACCTGAGCAGAACACATTCGATCGGAACTAAATTTGGTATGGCAGTTCACCTTGACTTATTCTAAAAACGTGTGAATATTTTGTGCAGGTTTATGGTTCTCGAGTTAAAAGCAGTCAAATTTTGCGTCATATTTTCAAAAACAAAATATGACTGTACTTTCAGCTTATAACCTGCTTATAATAATATAGAAACTGCTCTACACTTTCTAAATTCGTGTCCTACGTAGTGCCTACTGTATTCTTCAACAGCCTATGAGCACTTCCATTACAAAGCCTGTACACAAACACCATGTTCGTATAATTCTCATTCGTGTGTGTAGGCGTCATTTTATGAAATCTGTATGTGAAAAGTTTCAGACACAACCTATATAATACCAGCTCACAACTTTGCACACGTTTCAGGCACACACACTCGCAATACTGCAGATGAGACGCTTCGATGAGTAACTGTGTCACATGTTCTTCCACCTGTTGGCAAACATGCAAACTCGGTATGAAACATTCCTAATCGACAATCGGCAGGTATGAGCCTCGAAACTATTATTTAGTAGTTGCAAGAGAACGTGATGATTTATCTACTGGCTGCCACATAGATCATACCTAGCTGAATACATTATTTTCATCCAAAACATGAAATGCATTGAACTTAGTGGAGGTATTTTTTTTCTGTGCATATCTCTGTTATCGTTCAAAATCGAGCATTTGTTCATATGAATTTGTTTAGCTTAAAATTACCCATACCATCATTTTTCAACTTATTGTCACTTCCTTTACGGCAGAATACATATTTAAACGTATGAAATTATCACCTAAAATTTGCTCAATGTACTTGAAATCACGTGAAACTAGTTTGGTAACAAAGACGCGGAAATGACTTCAATTTGCAATGCTAGTTGGTACCCCTACCCTAAGAAGTTACGTAAGATCCTACTCTACAAAGAAAAGGTTGATATCAGGAAGTAAGGTGCACATAGAAAATCAGAAATAGTCCCCGTCTACAGTATTAACTTGTTTTCAGCGTTCGAGAAGACGGTGCCCCGACAACGTACCAGAGACAAAACGTACCACTTTCAACGACCTGTCATAAATGACAACCTATCATGGATTAATTAAAACATTTCTGATATTTATTCCACGACAAAACGCACCACTTATATAAATTACAAACTGTCATGGACTAATTAAAACATTTCGGATATTTAATCCGCGACAAAACGTACTACTTCATGTTAAGAAACTACTTCCTCATGAGCAGGTAAAAGAACGGCAGTATAAGGTTGAGAAGAACAGACAGGTAATGTATCGAGTTGTCGAAGTGCAGAAACTCATTGGTAAAAAAGGGCTCATTTACAGAGAAAATGTAGCAGCCTATAAACTGAAAGACACAGCTATAGATCATGAAAGCTTTTTGGATATTATTCCTTACTTAAGCAAATTTGATCTTCCGCTTAAAAGTAATTTAGATAAGGTCACCGAGAAGAGTCATATACGAGGAAGTAAGCAGGATAGTGGTCGCATAACTTTTACTAAACACGGTGAATTATGTTTTGAATGCTATCAGCACACTTATCAGAGAAGATATTTCGAAAAAAGTCCCTCAAGCTTCAATATTTTCTGTTCTATTAGACACTACTCAAGATATAGAAGTTTCAGGCCAGTGCTCTGTTGTTTTACAATGGCATGTTGTTAAAATGGTTGTTAAACAAAGTATTGTTGTAATTGTAAAATGCATATCTACCACAGGCCAGTGTCTTTGCGGTTTACTGTTGGAAATTCTGCAGAAGTTGAACCTTGATATTAAGAAGTGTATTTGAAATTCAACCGATGGCTCAAGTAACATGCAAGAACAATATTCGGATTTTTTCAATTCACCTATGATCAGTTACAAGTGTGATTCAGTTGATTTTGAGTTTAACGGCCCTTTTGCAGCGAGGCTATATGAGACGGGACATACTGATTTACGGGAAAACCGAAGCACATGAGCTCCCGCCAGGAATCGAACCCAGGTCTCCCACGACAAAGGCGCATACACTAACCGCTTAATTACTAAGAAACTCAGTTACACCTGTAGTGCTACACTCATATACTCAATCATGTCATATGTGGTCTGACAAAAAATTGCATTGATTCTATGTCATTGTTCTGCTGAATGTGCGATATTTATGCGTGAGTCTTATCAGCGAATATACATTTGGAAGATCAAATGTTAAAAAAGGCGCCTTACAGTTATTGCGGAAACAAGATGGAAGAAAACACAGTGTTTTTCAGAAAATTTTGGTCATTTTTCGAACCCAAAAAGTGCTTTGTATATAGAGTTGACAATAACAATTAAGAAAATTGCTTCTACAGAAAATATCAAACCAAAAGCTAGGTGTAAAGCAAAATGATATATAAAAGATCTTCTCAAGTTCAAAAGAATTCAGACAGCAGAAATGTTCCTTAAGATATTTCAAGTGACGACTTCTCTGTCAAACTATCTCTAAATAGAGGGTGCTGCTAGTGTAGTCCTATCGGATGATGCAGACTACTCTGTTCGAACTGAAAGAGTAGAGAGATGATTTTGAATCCGTTAAGAATGCAGCATTAAGCTTTGCAGAATGGGTCAATAACAAATTTGAAGACTTAGAACGTGATTTTTTTCTTCTATTGACCTATCGACAACTCGCCTTCAGAGATTGACAAAGATGAAGCTGCTTCTATCCAATGACCAGGTACTGCATCGAAGCACTCAACACAATATTGGACATGGTAGTTTTGAGTATTTCTTCAAGATCCAAGAAGCAATGTACTTTAAGGATTATTTGGACCCTAGCCACTTCAACCAAGTAACAGAACTTTCAGACGTACCTTTAGATAAACTTACATATTTTCTGAAAAACTTCAGTAAATAAGTTTCCAAGGATACTATAAATGTATTCTCTTGGACTTTTGAAGGACGTGGATATCCTTAAAAGTCAGTCTTGATGACGAGCACAACCGAGGAAAAATGACTGTGCTGATGGTGCAAGTGATTCAGAATTAGGAGAAAATATATTTCTTTACAAGGAAAGCGAATGCAAAACGTGTTGCAAAATTGTCCAATGTGCTGATTTTTAATTTTACCGAATTGTAATTTGTGCAGTAATACTTATCCAGGTTTCCAACATGCTAATTTTTATTGACTTTGCCCGTAACTCAGGTAACATGTGAAAGATTTTTTTTTTCAAAATTGAAATAAACTGAAATACATTAAAAATAGGCTAACGATTACCATGTCTCAGGAACATTTGAAAACATTTTGTTGATGTCTATTGAAAAAGATTTATTAAAAAGAAATATTTCGAATGCAAAAGTGATAGATACAGTAGCATCAAACACTAGTACACTAAAACATCTGCTAATTTTGTAATATAGTATACGTTCTTCTTGAACTTCATATAATATTTTGAACAATTCAGAATAATATACTGATGAAAGAAAATCAGGTTTTGTCAGTTGTAAATACTATTGGCTTTCTGTAGAAAGAAAACTGCAATTGATTTGCGAATTGAGATGCTGGTGGCCCTTGTGGGAGAAAGCGCCCGCGCCCCTCTAATAATGCCTATCCGTCTCTGGCCCAAAGCCTGGATAAAGTGTGATGGAAAACAGCAAATATTCAAATATTGCATATGCAAGATTCTTGCTGGTCTTGGTGTTGCGAGAATCTTGCAGGCATGGTCTTAGTCTTAGCCTTAGTCTTAGTCTTGGTCTTGCGTCGGTACTTTTCTCACCAATCTGTTCAACTTTTAACCTTATTTTGGCGGATATATATATACTTATATACCGTCCTATCAAGTGGTACGTTTTGTCGCCTGACATTATTTGAGGGCTGATCGGGAGACTCTTCGCAAGTAGCCCTCCAGGCAAGTGATACGTTTTGTCGCTTGTCATTATTTAAAGTGTTTTTAGAAAACCCTTCACAAGCAGCAATCAGGGTAAGTGGTACGGTTTGTCGGTGGTACGTTTTGTCGCTAGTACGTTTTGTCGCGTATTCCGAGAAGACAATGGATTCCATCATTGTAAAATTCATCGGAAAATGAAATAAAAAATGTCAGGTGGTCAGAAATGAATCACTCGTCAAACTTTCGTAACCGTCTTCCTCTCTAAAAGAATGTAGCAAGTGGTGATCGGACGGGACAATGTCTGGGATATATGAGGAGTGCATAAGCGATTGCTAACCAAGCATGGAACACAATGTAGTCCCCAAGCGGGTGTCCTTAACAACACGTGGCTTTACATTGTCCTGAAGGAGAAAAGCACGTTTGTGATTCAGAAGAACTGGCTCCACGATTTTAAATTTACCTTGCACACATTTCAATTGCTACAAATCCAGTTATATTGTTCATCTGGTAGCAATTCTTAACGGATGGTACACAATGTAGTCCGCAAATATTAAGCATACAGTTCTGTTTCTGCAGTGGTAACTTCGGTTGTTTAGGAGTGAGTTCTTTTCGTGTCAGTCAATGATGATGCCACTATTGAGCATCGTGAAGAACTTACATATCGTTTAATGTCAGCTGTGTGTTATAAACACTTCTTTACCTGGAGAATAAAAAAAATGTGTTATTTGCGTCGCATTCTGAGCTACAGTCAGCTGATGTGTTGCGCATCGTTGCAATTTAGGTAGCATCCCAAGCTAGAGGTGAAGGTTTATCGTACATCTACCAAGTGTTTGGCATATGCTTATCCATTTCACTTTCAATTATTTCTAGTTTAATGTCTTAAACCAAAAAAAAAAAAAAAAAAAAAAAAAGTACGCGTCTTGCTGTTTGGGGTTTCCATGTTTTACTTACATTCACTGACATTCCCCTTTAACAGTAGCGGCCAACACCGAAAGGATAGAAGACGAAATATTTTTAACACCTATCTCATGAAATGTTTTTTTTTTTTTTTTTTTTTTTACCTCGAAACGAAGGATATAGAGAGTTTGTGCAGTGTCATTACGTGGAAATCCGACATTTTTTCGAAGTCCTAATATATAGGAGAGCTTTATGCTATCATTCATCATGTTAAAGTTCAATTATAACTATATCTCTTCAATACCATCTGTACAGTAATCACAAACATCATACATAGTTTATGTAACTCAAACTGTGTGATATTAGTTTAAGCACGATTGAACGAAAACGACTCTTATCTCTTAATGCTAAATATACGTACATATTTGTTGCGGAACCTTTGGGCTACTGTCCCTGAAGGACATAATCGATAATAACCATCTTGTTTGAAAATCACCACAGGATAAAAATTATCAAGATGCAAACTCGTAATTTATTTCCAACAACTTGGGGAAATAAATGCTAATCTATGTTACATTTTTCGGCCACTATTTTCCAAAATAACAAATTCGGGTGAACACAAGATAATTCTATCTGTACTACTATGAATCTACCTTAATTATCTCTGTCCACTACTACTACTAATACAAAGACACTACTACTAATTGTGACGTAACACATGGAATAGTTTTTCGTGCACTATTATTTAAAGGTAATCAATCACACCGGTAACACTTGAAACAATGTAATCCTGACCCCTATCGGCAAACATTTGGCCATTTTGCATCAAACAGTTTTAAAGGAAATAGTTCGGGAAGAAAAGGCATGCATAAGAGTTTCAGTAGTTAGGCTTAGTTATTTTTCTTCATAGTATACATTCGATCAGTGGAAACCGAATTAAACGTGTTTACTGGCTGCAAAAGTTAACATTAATTCAAAATTGAAATTACTGAATGTAGAAAATCAAAGTAAGAGCAGTGAAAGTCATGAATAGAGTGTGTCCACTAATAACAATATATGGTTTCGAATCAACCTTCCAAGTATGGGTTCTGAGAACAAGTAATCTATCATTAAAATATTTCTCCTTGAAAGATTTCATGCATATACGAGAATGTATGTAAACAGAGCCGGTTCTAGATATTTTTATTAAGTATAAGGAAACAATATTTAGGCGTCTCTCACCGAAATGATAATAGGAGAGTAGAAAGTTGCAATGGACCAAAATTATTCAAATAATTGTTACAATTGCAAATTTCTTCAATATATGTAGTCTTCTTGCTTATATATTAAAGAAATCTGACGCTAGTTAATATTAACGAAAAATAGCGAAGTTATAACTAATTGACAGTGGATGAATACTGAACAAATTTTCAGTTTTAATAACTAATAGCATTTATTTATTAAACAAACACAAGACATAACTAAGATGTATTTTGTCAAGTAGAATTGAAACATAAAAGTCGAAAGAGAATAAAACTCATGAGCTTCTAGTCTAAAATTAACATAGGTTTGATTTTGATAAAAAGGTCGAAGATGTATGCTTTTGTGCTTCATTAAAATCACGTTCACATACTATTTTCTATTGGTACGGTTATGGTAATTTGCTTAATTTCTCGTTTTCTTTCTTTTACTGAAAATTTCATGCTATAAAGACACTGTTCTGGCTTTCAATTCGGCAAAATCTCATATTATTGTATTTGTGTACATTTCGTTGAATATGTCATTTTCAATGGCGATCGAAGCTTGTCCATTTAATCGTTCTTGGGAAATAGTTCATATCAAATAATTCTTTATTAATTTTACCTGAATTTTTTGCTACACAACACATAACAAAATGTGTGCCTCAATCGATATTTAATTTGTTTTCGACCAGTGGCGGAACTGTAAAATGAGGTCTCCTCCGCATTTTTTTCAGGGCCCCTTAGGTCTATAAAACAATGTAGTCCTTTCATGTCTCATTCCACCATAGACATTCGAAATCAGGCAATGAGTAACACAAAGTAAAAGCAAGCAGCGACACACCCAAGACTCCTCTTCTGGATCCGAAGATTTTTAGGAGTAGCCTACAAAATACAAATAATTTTATGTATTTACCGCCTGGAATTCTGCTAATTTTCTTAAAAATTAAAAGTTCTAGGGGATCCAGACTCTCGGACCACCTCCGTCGGTGCATCCCAGAACACAAATAACTAGTAATCAAAACTCTATATTAGAATTCTTACCAAATGTTTAAAAATATCGCTCCATCTAAATTTAATACGAGAGAATGGATTGACAATGATTGTCATACTGTTATAATACAATAACAGTAACAATCCCGAATCATATGGGTAAGCTGTTGTGATTGACAGTGAGAGTTCTGAAAAAAAAATGTGTTACTTGTAATCCTAATGACATTTTGATTACAGTTTCGATTTTGATTACAGTTACACTTTCGAGTTATATGCGCATATTCTGCGTGGAAACTAAATTCTATTCAAACAAATTTTGAAATTTACTGAATTTATCTCAAAATATTTAACCTAAAGGCCGTATCCATTCCATTTTAATTTAACAATTCAATTACTGCAATCAAATAAAATAGAGTTTCAAAAGTTTCTAGACATGTAAATGTTTCGTTAACAGCGACTGGTTTGGAAAACTCTCCCACCTCAACATGAGTATGATTATCACTTTCGAAATGTTGACAAGAAATCGAATGAAACCTTTTCAGAGCCTTCACTTGCCTCTCATTTTCTTTCAAATTTCATGGCTTTCTTTTCCTATAAAATGCTCACCTGTTTTTTTTTTTTTTTTTTATCGCTGGCCATTATTATTACATAAAAACAAAGTAATTTTGAAAAGTGAAGACACGTATAATTATAAATAAAAACACAGGAAGAAAACTGAAACGACTCAGGACAAAAACGAATATGTTGACGAATGAAAAATTGACTAATAGACATTAACAAAGTGAGTATTAAGCAGGCGGCAGCGATTGTGAGCCACTGATACTAGAACTTAAGTTAAAATTTCCCTCAGAAATGATAAAAAAATTCCATTTGTACAGTCCGTCTTTGCTTAGTATTCGCCCCCTCCCTGGAACAATGGACAATAAAAGCCTAGTCGATTGAACTTCGATAATATGCATTTCGTTTCCGCTGAACTTTCTCAACCTTAAACTGTGGTCATTGAATCGAAAAACTATGCGGGGACACTGTTTATGATAAGGTGAAGCGGATACACTGTTTATAGTAAGGTGAAGCATACTTGAAGACATTTTTCTACTATAATAATGTTATTCAACCCATAATCAAGACGTGCATTCGACTTCCTTTTGTTTGTTGATTCATTCACATTTCAAAGATATACTTGCCAATGATATTCTCTAGCAAGGTCTTGGAAGAGCTGTTCGGAGAGGAATGAAAAGTCTGTTATATTTGTCTTAGTCGTACTGCTGTAGTGCTTAATGTAACATCTATTGAAAAGCTAAATTTCCCTACATTCTATCTCATATTCATAAAATCTGCCTTTCTCACCTCTTTAAAAAATATTTCCTAAATCTTCCTGCGCTGCGGAAAATTTTCCTCAAACTAGCATCACTTGTGAGTGTAACATTGGAGTCAATTAATGTACGACTCCATTTTAATTGCAAAGGGGTGTTTTACAGCCAAAGCACCAAACCAGTAACTCAGTCTGTACAATATTTATTTGAAGCTATTTGGAAAATTTTTCGTCATAACATTTTCTCTAATAAATATTCACATTTATATATAATATTCTAGCTTGGCAGCCTCTTCACTTGGTGCTTCCTGCGAACACGTAGTTCGCAGAATTCAAGGTCCCGTACTATACGTAAAATAATTTGGGCGTTAATTCTATGAAGGATATAGGGATATAGAATTTAAATTTCCGGGCTCTCGTCATCTAAGGCCATTTAGCCGGTCACATACATGAGGGATGACGTTCCTCAGCGAGCACACTATCCGGAGAAAAGGAAGAAAGGATTGGGAAAGGAAGGAAGAGGTCTGGGACCTGTAAATTTGGTACCACCCCAGCATTTGCCTGTTGTGAATGAGGAAAACCCAGTAAAACCTTATTCAGGGTGGTTGGCCTGAAAAAGCGTTGCTACTTGTTTTCGACCCCCGAGTGGCCACACCGGGAATCGAACCCGGAACCGCTCGCACCGAAGGCGAGAACGTTAGCGACTACGCTACGCGAAGCCATTAATTGTATGAAATCTGGCTATTTGAAAAACTCAACTAAGTTTGGACAACAGGTTATATTTTATTATTTTTCAATTTAAAAAAAAATCATTCACAGAAACCACTAATTGATTGGACATATATTTTGCAGAAGAATTTATTAAACATGAATAAAATACAATGGAACAATTTCCTATAGTTCCAGTATTGAATAGGACCTTTCAAATTAACATTGAATCAATTTACAAACATTTCATTATTGTTCATAAGTAACATTACACACAAAAATAGAAATATTACTGTCCTTCACTGTTACATATCTCACCAAGTTGATGAAATTTATTTTCCAGTATTTAAAAGGAAAAGAGATTCCAAGCTATATCAAAAGTTGTACATTTACCATAAATATGTAATTCCAGGAAAATTTAGCTGACTTTTTATGAATGGATCTTGCGTGGTCATTTCCGGAAGGAAACTATTGAAAGCGGAGGAAATTTCGTGTTGATTTCGTTAACATATTTTACTCGTTTAAGTACAACAGACATTAAGCTATAACATCAAAATACGTACATTGTTTGCACTAAAAGAAAAAAAGATCTTACATTCTCTCTTGAAAACTAAATAAAATAGCTGAATGAAGAGCTTTCAACAGAAGCTACTTGCATCAACATGTATACACAACTCCAAAAGTGCATTACCACCTGCAATTCTCGTTTTCCTGCAATAGCAGGCAACCCAAAAAGCTCGGCGGTTGGGTTGGTTCCGAATTCGAAAGGCGTTGGACCAAACCTCAATTCTGTTAAAAATATATCAGTGTGGCAAACTGAAAAATAAAGAAATAAAATAAATTGTTAAGAATGACAATTTTATTATTGTGACGGAGTTGGATGACATAAAAAGTTACAAAATGATCTTACTTAAGCACCTCAAAAAAGATGAATGGCAAAAGACACATATCAGAAAAAAACATTTCTCTCCTTCTCCCCCCAAAAAAATTAAAAAAGAAAAAGTTACATAAAGTAAAGGTTTAATATAAAAGCCTCACCCAAAATTTTGAAAATTGACACTCGAAAGGCAAGAATAACTGAACCGAAGTGAATAAAATTGTGCACAGATATTGCAGACGTAAAATGTGGGAATACAGGCTTCATATTTTCCTGAAAAAAAAAAACGGTAGGGTGGAGCACGGACTCCTCCAAACCCTTGATCACGAGATATAAAAAATGCTAGTAACAGTATGTGAGATGTGTGTAAAGAACATGAAGAATTGCAAAAAAACTTAGTGTATGGATAATATGCAAAAGACATACGAATACTGTTTTTTTTTATTTCCTGCGTAAAAATGGTTTTACGGGGAATAGCACCCACCCAAAATTTTGAAAGTTGACGAACGAAAAGCAAAGTCAAGTGAATCGAAATGAATGAACTTGTGCACACATATTGTAGGCGTAAAATGAGTGAGTACGGGTTTCGTATTTTCCTGGAAAAAAACTGTTGGAAAGGGCACGGACTCCTCCAAAGTTTTGATCACGAAATATCAAAAGTACTAATAACAGTATGTGAAGTGTGTGTGTAAAGGAAATGAAGAATTGCAACGAAACATTTTGTATGGAAAATAACCATAAAATAAATCAATACGAGTTTCTTATTTCCTGCGGAAAAAAAACTGTTTTAGGGGTCAAAAGCTCCCACCCAAAATTTTGAAAATTGACACCCGAAAGACAAGAAGAAATGAGCCGAAGTGAATGAAATTTGCATAAGTACTGCAGACGTAAAATGAGGATAAGAGTTTCGTATTTTCCTAGAGAAAACAGTTGGGTGGGGCGCCTACCCCCCAAACGTTTGATAACGAAAAATCAAAAATACTATTAATAGTATGTGAGATGTGTGTAAAGGAAATGAAAACATTCAACGAAATTTTTAATGGGAAATACGCTGAAAACAAAAAATACGGGTTTTTCATTTTTACGGAAAAACGGTTTTATAGGGCAAAAGACCCCATCCCAAAATTTTGAAATTTGGCGCCAAAAGGGAAGAAAAAGTGAACCGAAGTGAATAAAATTTTGCGCAAATATTGTAGACATAAAATGAGGTTATACGGGTTTCGCATTTACCTAAAAAAAAACGGTTAAGTGTGGCACGGACTCCTCCGAATCTTTGATCACGAAATTTCATAAGCGCTAGTAACAGTATGTCAGATGTCTGTAAAGGACATGAAGAATTGCAATGAAACATTGTGTATGGAGAATACGCAAAAAGAAAATGAATACTTGTTTCTCATTTTATGAGGAAAAATTATTTTGCGGGCAAAAGAACCCACCCCAAAATTTTGAAAGTTGGCGCCCAAAAGGTAAGAAGAACTGAGCCGAAGTGAACGAAATTGTGCACATATACTGTAGACATAAAATGAGGGAGTGCGGGTTTCGTATTTTCCTTGAGAAAACGGAAGCGTGAGGCGCCGACCCCTCCAAACCTTTGATCACCAAATATCAAAAGTGCAAGTAACAGTATCTGAGATGTGTGTAAAGGACATGAAGAATTGCAACATATCTTTTTGTATGGACAATACGCAAAAAAATAAAGGAATACGGTTTTTTTTGTTTTCTGCGGAAAGACTGTTTTATGGGGCAAAAGAACCCACCCCAGAAATTTAAATTTGAAGCTGGAAAGGTCAGAACAAGTGAACCGAAGTGAGTGAAATATTGCACAGATATTGAAGGCTTAAAACGAGGGAATACGGGTTACGTATTTTCCTGGAAAAATGGCTTGGGTGAGGCACGGACTCCTTCAAACATTTTGATCACGAAATATCAAAAGTACTAGTAACAGTATTTGAGATGTATGTAAAGGACACGAAGAATTGCAACACAACTTTTTGTATGGACAATACGCAAAAAATAAAGGAATATGAGTTTCAAATGTTCTGCGAAAAAAACGGTTTTAGGGGACAAAAGACCCTATCCAAAATTTTGAAAGTTGAAGCCCGAAAGGTAAAAAGACATTAACCGAAGTGAATGAAATTCTGCACAGATATTACAGACGTAAAATGAGGATATGAGTTTCGTATTTTTCTGAAGAAAAAGGTTGGGTGAGGCGCCGACCCCTCCAAACCTTTGATCACGAAATATTAAAAGCGCAAGTAACAGTATGTCAGATGTGTGTAAAGAACATGAAGAATTGCAACGAAACATTGTGTATGAAAAATAACAAAAAAAATAAATGAATACTGGTTTCTTATTTTCTGCGGAAAACTGTTTTAGGGGTCAAAATCTCCCACCCAAAATTTTGAAGTTGACACCCGAAAGAAAAGAAGAAATGAGCCGAAGTCAATGAAATTTGCACAGATATTGCAGACGTAAAATGAGGATACGCGTTTCGTATTTTCCTAGAGAAAACAGTCGAGTGGGGTGCCGACCCCTCCAAACGTTTGATAACGAAAAATCAAAAGTGCTACTAACAGTATGTCAGATGTGTGTATAGGACATGAAGAACTGCACCGAAACTTTTGTATGGACAATGCGCTGAAAACAAAGGAATACGTTTTTTTTTATTTTTGCGGAAAAAAACGGTTTTATGGGGCAAAAGACCCCATCCCAAAATTTTGAAATTTGACGCCAAAAAGTAAAAAAAAGTAAACGGAAGTGAATGAAATTTTGCACAAATATTGTAGACATAAAACGAGGGAATACGAGTTTCGTATTTACCTTAAAAAAAAAACCGGTTATTTGGGGCCCGGACTCTTCTGAACCTTTGATCACGAAATATTAAGAGTTCTATTAACAGATTGTCAGGTGTGTGTGAAGACCAACAAGAATTCCAAAGAAACTTTCTGTATGGACAATACTCAAAAAATAAAGGAATAGGTTTTTTTATTTTCTGCGGAGAAACAGTTGTAGGGGGCAAAAGAGCCCACCCAAAGTTTTGAAAGTTGATGCCCGAAAGGCAAGAAGAAGTGAGCCGAAGTGAATTAAATTGTGCACAGATATTGTAGACATAAAATGAGGGAATACGAGTTTCGTATTTTCCTGGGGAAAACGGAAGCGTGGGGCGCCGACCCCTCCAAACCTTTGATCACGAAATATGAAAAGTGCTAGTATGTCAGATGTGTGTAAAGGACATGAAGAATTGCAACACAACTTTTTGTATGGACAATACTCAAATTTTAAAGGAATACGAGTTATTTATTGTCTGCGGGAAAACGGTTTTAGGCGGCAAGAGACCCACCCAAAATTTTAAAAGTTGACGCCCGAAAGAGGGCAAGAAGTGAACCAAATTGAATCAAATATTGCACAGATATTGTAGGTTTAAATTGAGGGCATACAGGTTTCGTATTTTCCTGAGAAAAACGGTTAGGGGGCAGGGACCCCTCCAAACCTTTGATCACGAAATATAAAAAATGCTGGTAACAGTATGTCATATGTGTATAAAGACCACGAAGAATTCCAATGAAACTTTTTGTATGGACAAATACGCAAAAAAATAAATAAATAAATAAATAAATAAATAAATAAAGGAATACTTTTTTATTTTCTGCAGAAAACCAGTTTTAGGGGGCAAAAGAACCCACACCAAAGTTTTGAAAGTTGACGCCCGAAAGGTAAGAAGAAGTGAACCGAAGTGAATCAAATATTGCACAGATATTGTAGGTTTAAATTGAGGGCATACAGGTTTCGTATTTTCCTGAGAAAAACGGTTAGGAGGCACGGACCCCTCCAAATCTTTGAGCACGAAATATAAAAAATGCTGGTAACAGTATGTAATATGTGTGTTAAGGCCACGACGAATTCCAACGAAACTTTTTGTATGGACAAATACACAAAAATAAAGGAATACTTTTTCTTCTTTTCTGCGGAAAGACGGTTTTATGGGGCAATAGAACCCACCCCAAATTTTTGGAAGTTGACTCCCGAAAGGTACATGTTGTCTCAAAGGTCGAGGGTATTCTTGATTGCTAATTTGAGGCAAAAATCTTCAAAGTCCAGCTTCGGGTAGCTTCGAAGAAAAGTAAACCAGGTTCGAACCTCGAAGCCAATCTTTGTAATCGGGAGAAATTTTGCAGATGTGTTTTTCTTCTTTTAAATATAATAAGACTTGTTATTAATTGTATAAAAAAGCAACATTGATTGAAATACTTAATAATACAATATTTCGAAACTTTGTATTAATATCAGCACATGCTTGTTTGTCATTTATCTCTCCATACGTAATGAAACATTTAGATACGTAAACGAATATTTCCATATGTGAAAGAATGCAGAAAATTAAGACATAGAACACAATTCTCGCCTGAGTACTAAAATAAAAGTCAAAATAGAACAAAAACAGCGTTTGCAGTGGATACGTCAGAGGCCTGCACGGGCTGGGCGTGTCCTGTTCGGCCCGGACACAAATGCTATAGGGCCGAACCGGGTGCATGTATTTCCGGGCCGAGCCACGCCGGCCCGGCTCGGCCCGGGCACACAAAGACGGGTTGGAAACTAATGTTGTCATTTTTTTCCTTAAATGTCCTCCACTACCCTGCCTTTGCCGTGTTCGTACGGTCTTACTGTCAGTCTATGTTAATCGTAGTGCGTTTGGGAAACTGACTCTTTATTCAAGACTGCAAAGTACTTTAATACTACTAATATCACTACTTCTATTACTACTACTTCTATTATTACTACTACGACCACAGTTAATACTACTATAACTGCTACGATTTCGCGTCAGAGTTGACATGTCTGGTGGTACAGGATTTACCTTCTAAGTTTAATATTTTATAACAAGACGTTTCAAACAGGGTGAAATATCCCTATTTTCATTTTCCAACCATTTTTGACCATACATCGACTTTTGCGAGGTGAAAAAGGAAGATACGACAGAAGGAAAACAACATTATTGTAAAAGTATTAGCATCAATATTTTGCATTCCAAAATACGAAATGTTTCTTAAAAAAACAACTTTAAAAGAAATGTCTTCTAAAATGAAAGAACAAATCATGGCATTTTAGGCGTGTGCGTAACAATAATATACAAAATAAATAAATAAATATTTCAATACTTTTGAGGGTCTAGATCATTTAGATTATATATTGGTATTCCAAAGGTAAACAAATAAAATGTTTTTTTTACTTTTGACTGAAAACGTGATTTGAATTTTATATATATATATATATATATATATATATATATATATATATATATATATATATATATAGACTGTTCCATAATTCGTGTAATTTTCTACAGCACTGGGAGAAGATGAAGTTTTCACACCATTAATATAAAATTTGGCACTCTTATTGAGAAATATCTGAAGAATTTTTAAAGGAAATAGGAGAAATTTGCTGTTTAGCCCCCCTTTTGGGAGTGTAAACACAGAAGTTCATTTTCCTTATGGGAGATTCAATGTTAAATTTTGGAAGCAGTTTTCTCCAATAATTATTCGTAAAGATTTTGGGGCAAATGAGTTGTATTTGTTACGAAATGCAAAAACACTCATTGACAAAGCTAGTAAAGTCGTCTCAAACATATTTTGGGAAGCCCCCCTTTCGGGGGGCAAGGGGCGTAAAAAGATGGTGGGTGATGTGTTACAAAAATCCCAAAATTTATTTTCGGAGTGCCAGTAAACGTCAGATTAATCACGAATGTCACAGAATCAATGCTCCAATGTTCCTTACATGTAAGAGTGACTCATAATGGGGCTACAGCCCCCTTTCAAAAGTAAGAAAATCACCATAAATATCCTTAGTAGGGACATTCGAGAAGAAGTTATTTTTTGTTAATTAATGTAAAAGTTGGCGTTATTGTAGCAAAAGGGTATGCATTTTTGAAATCTGGAATGCTATTTTGGTAACGCACCGCCTTAGGGGGCACATGGGACGAAGCATTAGATGATGTATCTTTATAAAAATTCAAAATTTTGTTCCGTAAATGCCAGTGAGCGTCAGATTTTTCACAAATGTCACACAATTAATATTCTAATGCTCCTTGCATGTGCCAGTAACTTATGTGGGGCTATAGCCCCCTTTCAAAAATAAAAAAATCACCATTTATATCCCTAGTAGAGATACGAGAAGAAGGTATTTTTAGTCAATTAATGTGAAATTTGGCGTCGTTGTAGCAAAAAAGTATGCATTTTTCATATCTGGAATGTTATTTTAGTAACCACCACCTTATTGGGGCACAGGGGGGGACTCATCTGATGATTGATCTTTATAAAAAATTCAAAATTTTGTTCCGGAAATGCCAGTGAGCGTCAGATTATTCACAAATGTCACAGAATTAATATTCTAATGCTCCTTGCATGTGCCAGTGACTTATATGGGGCTATAGCCCCTTTCAAAAATAAAAAAATAATCATAAATATCCTTAGTATTGACATACGGGAAGAATGATTTTTTCTCAATTAATGTGCAACTCGGCGTCGAATTAGCAAAAAGTTATGCGTTTACCAAATCTGGAATATTATTTTGGTAATGTACCGGCTTAGGGGGCACAGGGGGTAAAGCATAAGCTATTGGATCTTTTTAAAGTTTCAAATTTTATTTTGGAAAATCCAGCGTGTGTCAGATTGATCGTAAATAATGCAAAATTAATATTCCGATGCTCTTTGCATGTGCCAGTGACTGATATTGAGCTACAGCCCCCTTTCAACAATTACATTAAAAATTTATAATAAATATCCTTAGCAGGAACATACGGATGAAGCTATATTTTGTCAATTAATGTGAAATTAGGCGTTGTGCTAGTAAAAATCTGGAATATTATTTTGGGAATAGGAGGCACAGGGCGCGGAGGGTAATTTGGTACTTTTGTGGATCATAGGGAGGGGGCTGATAGAAATTCCAAATTTTATTTTGGGAGTGCTCATGAGTGTCAAATTAGTTGCAAGATGCGCAGAATTAATACTCCGTAGTGCTTTTATGTGCCAGTGACTAATATGTTACTACAGCTATCTTTTAAAAGCGTCATAAATTCAATATGATTATTCTTACGCAAAGACCTACTGGCAGAAGCATATTTTTTTTGCACTGTGAAATTTGGCATTATTTTTTAGAAAATAAACGTTTGTAACAATAAGATAATACCCATATGTGGATTTCTTTTAGGGGCGTGGGCTCAGAATTTCTTTTGCCTAATGGGAGTGTGACATAGGTAAATTTGCATTTTTAGTTAGAAAATACAATACCACTCTTTCGCTTGTATCTTTGATGGTGCATGTGTCTGGAATTTTATTACGTCCATTCCTCCTTATTGGGCAACATAAAACAAAGAATTGTCCAGAGCGTAGTCATCCAGATATGTTGGAGAAGGTGTTCACAGTGGTTCTAGTAAATCGCATTAATTCATTCATGTCTTGCTCATTTACGAGAGCATGCCGAATAAAGTAAGTTCATTTTATCTGTCTTACACTTACAATTAGATTAATGAAATATTTAAGCAATTTAGTTAATGACAACGGAGCCAAAGAAAAGTGTTGTTTTTAGAAAGGGACAATATGTTTTCTTGGATTTATGGTATAGCCTGACTCAACCTAATCCTTATCAATCGCGAGACATTTGTTTTTACTATAACCATGTGCCCATAGTATACCATTTCCGTGGAAAGTGGGATCATAAAGTTATTGTAGAAGAAGTAGGGAAAAGATACGCTTTTTCTATGAATAAAGAAAACAATATTTTAATTTTTAAAATATTACTTCTCTTTTCGTTCGTGGTACGTGCGGCATTTTCCATTGTCATTTTGTGTTCTATTTCGAGCTGGTTTGCTTAAGTGTGCAAAAAATGTGCTGGTAACTTTATGTATGATTTTATGCTATAAGAAGAGACCAATTTAGTTTTTAAAAATGCAAAATTCTTTGATTATATTCCAGTGATGCCAAACAAACGAAGCTATATCCTCAATCTGTTACACTGACAGACGATATTCATTAACACTAGATTCGAAATTTAAAAAGAAATTAAAACATTTTTCTACAATAATGACAAATTGCACATTAATTTTAAAGCATATTTATCTCCTTCCCGTACGTTCCTACTAAGGATATTTACCGTAAATTATGTGATTTTTGGAAGGGTGGCTGTAGCCCAATATCAGTCACTGGCACATGCAACGAGCATCGGAATATTAATTTTGTATTATTTGTGATCAATCTGACACACATTGGATTTTCCAAAATAAAATTTTGAAACTTTAAAAAGATCCAATAACTTATGCTTCACCTCCTGTCCCCCCTAAGGCGGTACATTACCAAAACAAATATTACAGATTTGATAAATACATAACTCTTTGTTAACCCGACGCCGAGTTTCACATTAATTGAGAAAAATCATTCTTCTCGTATGTCTCTACTAGGGATATAAATTGTGATTTTTTTTTATTTTTGAAAGGGGGCTATAGCCCCACATAAGTTACTGGCACATGCAAGGAGCATTAGAATATTAATTCTGTGACATTTGTGAAAAATCTGACGCTCACTGGCATTTACGGAACAAAATTTTGATTTTTTATAAAGATACATCGTCTAATGCTTCGTCCCCTGTGCCCCCTAAGGCGGTGCGTTACCAAAATAGCATTCCAGATTTCAAAAACGCATACTCTTTTGCTACAATGACGCCAAATTTCACATTAATTAACAAAAAATAACTTCTTCCCTTATGTCTCTACTAAGGATTTTTATGTTGATTTTCTTACTTTTGAAAGGGGGCTGTAGCCCCATTATCAGTCACTCTTACATGTAAGGAGCATTGGAGCATTGATTCTGTGACATTCGTGATTAATCTGACGTTTACTGGCACTCCGAAAATAAATTTTGGGATTTTTGTAACACATCACCCACTATCTTTTTACGCCCCTTGCCCCCCGAAAGGGGGGCTTCCCAAAATAATGTTTGAGACGGCTTCACTAGCTTTGTGAATGAGTGTTTTTGCATTTCGTAACAAATACAACTCATTTGCCCCAAAATCTTTACGAATAATTATTGGAGAAAACTGCTTCCAAAATTTAACATTGCATCTCCCATAAGGAAAAATGAACTTTTGTGTTTACACCCCCAAAAGGAGGGGTAAACAACAATTTTCTCCTATTTCCTTTAAAAATTCGAAAAATTCAGATATTTCTCAATAAGAGTGCCAAATTTTATATTAATGGTGTGAAAACTTCATCCTCTCCCAGTGCTGTAGAAAATTACACGAATTATGGAACAGTATGGCCTATATATATATATATATATATATATATATATATATATATATATATATGTGTGTGTGTGTGTGTGTGTGTGTGTGTTATAGTATTTTGACTCAGTTTTGTGATCAACGTTACGTTACTTCTTAGGAATCTACAATTGCGTCACTTTTGAACAAAGAAACGTTTATTCTTGTTTTCCCTATGTAGTTCATAACACTTCATAATTTTAGAGAAAAATACCTGTAATGTGTATCACTTCTACTCTGCTGATTTACATAAGGAACCAATTATCGGTTGGTCGCAAACTGGGATTATTATTTTCCGCTGAGGAATCTTATCAAACTCTCAATCACATTTGGCCGACACATGAAAAGTAATGGTCTTGTCGCAGAGGAATGATCACAAATTGCATGAAATCAATAAAAATATATCCACAGAAAGCTATATTGGTCCGTATATCCACCCAAATTTGTTGATGATTTGGGAATGAAACATCGCAACCAAAATCTCACGGCCCAGAATCTTGCCTGGCGAAAATCTCACATAAAGAAAATCTTGCCAGACGAAATCTAGCCTGGCTAGATCCTCGAGGGATAAAACTTAGCCATCTAAACTCTCGCGGGACCAAACCTTGCAGTAGCGATTTCTTCTGTATAGAATGTTTAAAATATATATTTAAAATATTCACTGTACACTTTGAAAATAATAATAATTATTATAAATAAACTACAAGACAGAACATAAGTGATTTTATTAATTTTTAAAAGAGGAAAAGAAGGATAGATAAGCAGTTACTTCCCGGTTTATTAACACTTGCGTCGAAAATAGATCTTTACATTTCACGCTCACCAAATAATTTAATTAAATAGAGAGACAGAACAAGAATTCGGTGGCCACTTGTATTGGAAAATTTACGGATAAAACCCGTCAACTCAAAAACGAAGAACTTATTTATGTAGGCGGATAACTTGTAACTCATGTAACTGAGATACAGCAGTAGAAAGTTTGTTCCATCACCATGATATTGCTCTATATGAACAATGCAATGAACATACGTATTTAGTAAAATTATGAAGTGTAACTTGTATTTATGGACTAAAAATTATGAAAAAATCTTTTGATCAGTGGCGTATTTAGGGGCTATCGGGCTAATACCCACAGAAATAATTTCACTATTAAGTTTTCGCATCATACGTACAACACAAATGATGATATAAAAGCAATATGAAGAGCATTTACTTACGTTTAAAATATCCTAGTCATTACACAATTTACTCCAATAATAAATGTGGTTTAAATGTTCTTATATCACACTATTCGTGGAACAATCGTGACGCGGAACGGTTGTGAAAACTCCTAATTGAAATTAAGAAAAAATAAGACATAAATTTTTTAAACATAAATTAACAAAACTCAGCAATAAAATTTCGAGACAAGAGCGAAAAAAAGTCTTCAATGATCGAGACTAGTCTAGGCCTATTAAACATAGGAGACGAGACGAGAAAACCTTACTTCTCGTCTCGTCTCATGAGGAACATTATCTGAACGAAGCAGATATCATTCTTGCTTGTAGTGACTAGCTGAGAGATGTTGGTGCATTTTTTTGCATGAATAGTCGATTTTATGGCATATCAATTTCCAAGCATATCATCAATCTGTACGCTATTATTGGTTATTAGCCAAGAATAGAACGCTGTAGAATGCATTAGGTTATTATTTAGAAATGAAACGAAGTCTTTTAGTTTTACATCCCACTCTTATACCGGATACACTAAAGGAGACTCTGATGATGAGAATGAACACGAAATGCTGTAATGAAGAAAGTGAGAGAAACGTGAGGACCCCAAGAAAACCCACACACATGGCGTTTGTCCACCACAAAGCTTACTTGGCGCGAGCTGAAATCGAACCTGGAGCCTCATACACCAGAGGTGAGCACTCTACCACTGAGCCACTATGGTCCCCGTTATAATTCAGGGCATAATAACTGATGCAAAAAGAATTCTTGAAATTCCCATATCCTTAATCTGCACGAAAATAGATTTAATGAATAATATTTAATCTTTCTGTGTTTATTATGCTTCCAAACGATGTTTTGCATAAGTATTGGAAGTCTAATAGAACGGTTCTGCCTGTTGACAGGTATCAGACCAAAAGCGGTAAAAAAAATATTGAGAAGGATTTTCCGGAATAGATTTAGCGTCATAAGAATAGGTTCTATCTCCTCCGTCAATTTTCTATATAAATCGGAAGTTATAGAGATCGACTACTTGCGGGTCATAATAGCTAGCGACAAGCAAGTTTAGGGAATTGATTCAATGTCCCTCAAAAATGTGCCATTTCTACCCCTATCTTTCTATCAAAACCGGAACTGGTAGAAATTTACTACTACTTCCAGTTTCAATATTGATTTTTATAGAGCAAAGACGATAAGATATATTGAGAAGCAGTTTTCTGGAATCCATTCAGCACCCCAAGAATAGGTTCCGTGTCCGTCTCCTCCAACAACCTTATATTTAAACCGTAAGTGGTAAAAATCGAATACAACCAGTTTCAACATTAATGGCCATAAATCAAAGACGGAAATAACTAGGGACGAGAGGATTTCGGAAATCGATCAAACGTCAAGAAAATTTACCACCTATACCGTATCTCATTATTAAAACCGGAAGTGGTAGAAATTTACTACTATTTCCGGTCTCAATATTCAGTTTCATAGAGTAAAAACTGTCAGAGAGGCCGAGAAGTGTTCGGGAATTCAAACAACGTATCAAGAATAAGCTTTCTTTCTTCCGTTAATCCTGCATTGAAATCAGAAGTGGTAGGAATAAACCGTTTTCGTTTTTAACATTGATCGCCATAAAAATAAATTGGTAGCGACAGTTTTCGAAAATCGATTGAGCATCTCAAGAAAAATACCATCTTCACCTATTTCTCTCTACTGAAACCGGAAATGGTAACACAATTTTACTCTTCCAGTTTCAATATTGATCCCTATAGCTCCATAGAGCTCCCTCAGGCCTACGTGGATAGCATACGCGTCTTTGGTGCGGGAAACCCGGGTTCGATTTCCGGTGGGTTCGTATTCCCTCGCTGGAGGTCCATGTCTTATATAGCCTCCCTGCTGAACGGTGCTCGAAGAAGCTGAAATCAAACTAAAATCAAATCCATAGATCCATAAAGCAAAATCAATAAGTGATATCAAGAAGCAATTTTTTATTATTATTAAAGTTCACCCACAATTTTCTTCTGTCCCACCAGGCGAATATCACCAGGATGATATAAATGAAATCTTTGAGTTTTACGTCCCACGCATATGCCGATTAGGCTAAAGGAGACGGTGATGATGAGTAATGAATGAAATGGTGAAATGAAGATAGTGGGAGGAAACGGGAGAACACCGAGAAAACCCACGCACACGGTGTTTGTCCACCACAAAGTTCACTTGGCTGGGGCTGGGATCGAACCCGGGACCCCAAGCACCAGAGGTGAACGCTCTACCACTGAGCCACCGCGGCCCCCAGGATGATGTACTCCCCACATATGCTCTGCCTGATTTCTATATTTCTTTGCCTTTGTTATTAATGTTTCGGCATAAAATGGCCTTTCGGCTCCATTTGACATTTCGTTTTCTAAAATAAATATTAATTAATGCATTTAAATTTACTCCCCAGTTGTGTGTGTGTCTAACACAGCAGCGGTCTATTTCTCAAAACTACTCGTCTTGTAATGTTTTTTGAGAATCCATCAAATATCATGACGCAGAAATACTAGAATAATAGTAAAATTCATTTCTAAGTACTATTGCTGACAATTTTAATTTGCCGCTTTTTGCAGTATATACAAGTGTAAAATATTTGATTTTGAGAAGTTTCACTAGCATTACAAGACTAGTAGTTTTGAGGCGTAGGCCCCTGTAGTCTCAAGTTTGATTTTTAAAAAAGGAAAAGAATTGGGTTCTCGATGTCATTCAAAACGCAGATATGTAAATAAAATATATATAGTAAAAGAATCGTACGGACCGTTCTTTATTTTTACTCATTTCTAGATTTATTAGACAATTTTGATATAAATATACCTAACAGACAGTAAGTACCAGCATTTAGTATGTCGTTCGTTTTTCCTAAGACTTCTCTTTGATCTGTATGTAAACTTTTGTCAGTTGATGCAACAAATACGCGAGTTTGCTCTATGCTCTACAGTTCGAAACTCATTTTATAAGATGAATAGACTTCCCTCACTTGAAAACAACATAGACAGATTTTCTGAAACTGTCGTACCTTGTTAGCTGCAATATTCTTGTACAGGTAATTATTCGCGGAGATGTTTACGTAGTTTTTTTATAAAATTTTGGAAAGAAATATGCTATGTTATTATATATATAATGTTCCCCTCGCGTTCCCCCTCAGTTTTACCCCTACCAGGCACGTAGCCAAGGGGGGGGTCCGGACCCTCCCCCCCTTCGAGACCAGAAATGAAAAAATTAAGGAAGGAAACAAAATGAAATGACAAAAAGAAGGATCAGCGTTAAAAATTAAAAAGAAAACTACAGGAATCTTTTGCTTACTCTTTCTTATGAGGACCTTTGTATTACTTGCAATATGGTGGCGAGGTAAGCGAGGTATTCTGGAGGAGTCAGGGAATTTGAAATTTCAAGAAAAGTTATAGAATTCTCAGAATTCCTGCTACTAGTCAGGGAGAGTTCAAGCTTTCGAAAGCATAAGTGCCGTTGTGTAACAGCGTGGACATTTTAAATCATAACTTTTCGTCATCGCATCCTTGCAGTATCAAACATGTTATTTCAAGGACAATTTTCTGTTGATCCTTTAACCTGTCATTTGGAACCGACAGTAGTTGACGGAATAATAAAAACAAAAAATATGTTGAAAGAAAGTTTTGTTAGCATTTGATTCAACAGAGAAAGGAACGCATATATTGTAAAACTAGTTGAATATACACATGCTTCGCACAGGAGCTGTATTTGGAAGTCAACGCCTGTGGGAGTATCACCATTGATCTCAGCGACCGCGAAAACTATGTATTTGATACTAATATCGGTCATTTTGGACTATTTCTTTACATGTGTCGGTATCCAGCCCCCGCTGACTCCCGGCCCGCATACTTGCAAGTCATTGCTAATGGAAGTGTCACCATTGATTTCAGCGACCGCGAAAGCTATGGGTTTGACACTAATATCGGTCATTTTGGATTACTTTTACATGTCTTGGTATCGCACCCCCCTCCGGTGACCCCCGGCCCGGAGCCGCATAGCGTGAATTTAGAAGTTAATGCGACTGGAGTTTCACCATTGATTTCAGCGACCGCGAAAATATGAATTCGACACTAATAGCTCAAGTGGTAGAGCGTTGGCTTCGCATTCGGGAGGTCGTGGCTTCGAATCCCGCTGCCTACCATCCTGAAGGTTTTCCAGAGTTTCCCTCAGTCCTACCAGGCAAATGCCGGGATGGCACCTACTAAACAGGCCCTGGTCGATACCTTCCCAAATCCTTTCCATTGTGATTGTTGTTGGATATTCAATGTAAAATGGCCTCTGAGCTGTATCTGGTGATTGTTAAATAAATAAATATCGGTCATTTTCTACTACTTTTACATGTCCCGGTAAACGTCCCCCTGAGACCCCCCTAGTTTGAATTTGGACAAAAACGTTTAACCAGGGGCGGACTGGCAACCATAGGGCCCACCCTGCTAAACTGAAATGAGGGCCCACTGTATAAAAATGTAAAAAATGTACTTGGCATTCTTCATATGTATTACATATAAAAGTCCATCTTCGAAGCCATAAATAGTATCCCATATATCCATACAAAAGCAAAACATTAATTACAAAAAATCTGAAGTAGGAACATTTTAATAGTAACTCATACAGTGTGTAATTGGCATTATCATTTTTTTATTGTAAACACACACAATACCGGAATTGGTGCTTTCAGTTATTTATATAGTGCTATTGTTTTTTATGTAATGAATTTAAACCAGTTATTTAAACAAATGAATGTCATGTTTTAGAAAACCCAAAATATATACATGTGTAATTTTGACATGATTTTACCCATGTCTGTTCGAATTCCCAAAATAAAGACTGGTGTTTCAGGAAATGCCATCAGATTTAAAAAAGAAAAGCAGTAGAGGAGATATAGACATTTGGGAAACGTTAATTAATTTTGAGGCAATTTTTATTGCGTTTCCATGTAAAATAACATATCTGAAACTTTTTTTAAGTAACCAAACCTGCAACCACCCTACTTAACGAAGATCCGTATTTTGTCATAGCTTATCTGGGGCTCCCCTCCCCCTTGATACGTAAAAATATCACTTACTTCAGTCGGGAGTCTGCTCGCGAATGTGCTGCAATCTCTCTCTACCTGTCTTTTTGGCGAGAAGAAAATGGTGTAACCCACATACACAAAATCGTCTAAATATTGCTGTATAATCTCGAGGAAGTACGCCCTGCTCTTTGCAGACAACTCCCCCCCCCAAGCGTGTCAGGTGAGACAACATACATGGCGTCAGTGTTGGAAACTTGAAAAGGCTGTAACTATGTGGCCTCAATGCACCACAAAGAATGCGATTGGAGGTAAATTTGCGATAGATTTCGAAACGCAAGATTTTCCTTGACATAAGTAAGTCATAATATCATATCTTCATGTCGCAGGAAGATTAGATATCGTCTATCGTCTAGTGTAGTCCGCCCACTTCTCGGCTGGCCCCAACTACTCTTTTCATATGAATACCTACTTTGCACATCACAAATAATTATTACATTTTACTACACTTTTATTTTAAATTAACTTTAAATAACTAAAGGGAAGTTAACATTTACACGATATACACACTTTGACTAACAGCATAAGTATTCAACACTTTTAGAAGTTAAACCAACGCTTACTGAGCCCAGTGCCGGCAGCTAGTTCTCTCAAACGGGTCAGGTCAGGCTTCATCGGGTCAGGGCTCGAGTCGAACCTCCTTGGGTCACAGGTCGGGTCAGGGCTGCTCTAGCCACGGGTCGGCTTGGGTCAACTTTCTTATGTGCCGTTTCGGCTAAATCTTTCTCGGGTCGAGAGGGTCGGGTCGACTTGAACCCATGAAAGCCTGGTCTGACCCGTTTGAAAGCACTACGCGGCAGCAAACAATTCAGTTAATTTAGTGTTCGCTTGTTAAAGTTGTGTAATTTCAAGTAAAAATAGTCATAAAAGATAAGCCACAATTGACTGAAATCATCCAAAGACGTGGTGTATACATTATAATTTATAAAAACCTTAGACAGAAAAAAAAACAAACAAAAAAAAACTGGCAAATGTCCTGCAGTACTCGAATGAGTTACATCACACTCACTTATTTCTTGAGGCTTCACATTTTCAAATAGCCTACTTTGTTTTGGGTCAGATGCAGCTTTTTGTAAATCACATCTTCGTTTGTGTTCTCGCTTTTTAGCACCACCTCTATATTTTTTTACAGTAATTTCACAATCACTCCTACCATCCATACTGACACAACCACATCTGTCTTCCACGACAAACGACACGTAACTGGTGTTCCAATAATTGAATTGCTGCTATCGGATTTGTTCTTCGATGTAATTACAAATAAAACACGAGCCGGGGGCAGCAACTTCTTAGTAATTGTTTGAGGTTTGTATAAAACAATCGTTGATAATGGCGACTAATTTATTTTCGCTTTATCGCACTGAAAAAAAAAAGAACGAAGCTTGATCCGATTTCTTTCTTCGAAGCTTTGTCTGAGGACAATGCAGTTCAAAAGCGTTCCGGCTCCACCTCCACTTTCCACAATAACAATATCTACGAAACTATTGCTTTTTAAAACATCGCCACTCGCCGGCTTGTAAAATGACCGGAGTAGGCAATGGTATCCAAACCCAATAATAGCCTGAAATCTACTGTGTTTCTTATATTTTAAAAAGTAGTAATTAACGAACTCGTTTTTAGCAGCTGCTGTATCACAAACCCCGCAAAGTTTTAGGGCCTGATCGTCTCATAGACGGAACCTTTTCAAATCGATAAATGTGAATAAGAATAAGGTCTGTTCATGAAAGTTTAACTTTACGTCTTTTTTATGTAAAACACAAGTTTGCGGAAGTTATCCTGCCATATTTTTGATGCTGGTAGGTTTAATTGAACACATCTTTTTAAAATTGGTGGAGGGGGCCCACCTGTTTGGGGGCCCACCCTGCATTTGCAGGGTAGCAGGGTGGGCCAGTCCGCCCCTGCGTTTAACTCTGGTCTGGAGCCTGGACCAAGGTATTCGTGACTAAAATTTGGTAACTCTCGGACAAATTGTCTGGTTCCCAAGCCGGTTCCGGTAAACGCTCCCCCTGATACCCCACTGTTTCAAAATTTAAAAAAAAACGCTTCGTCTTGATCTGGGGCCTGGGCCAAGATACCCCTGACCAAAATTTGGTAACTCTCGGTCCACTCGCCTGGTCCCCAGGTCGAACACAGACAGACAGACAGACAAACACACGAACAAACTCTTTATTTTATTTATATTAGAAGATAGTTTACAAGACAGTATTCAGTGTGTACTTTTTATACTAATTGAGGTCATAACGAAAGGAAAATTGTTAAATTTGAATAAACAGGAGAAGATCGTAAATATTGCAAAATCTTTTTTAACCCTTTTTTTATTATTATTTTGCTCGAAATTTCTTCATAGTTTGTTATTAAAATACTTGCCAACATATCCTCATTTTATTGTCCTAACAAAACAATATATGTTGATAGTAAAGTAGTTTAGATTGATCGAGCTCCTGGGCCTTCAGAATTTCATGCCACTCCCCCTCCCCCCCGTTACGAAATCCTGGCTAAACGAACCAATATATGTTCCAGTAAAGTAGTTTAGAGTGATCGAGCCCCTTTTGTGATGACCACAGTATTTCATGTCACGGATCCCCCCGTTACGAAATCCTGGCTACGTGCCTGCCCCTACTATATATGAAAATTAACATTTCCCTTTATACTTATTATGGAAATAACAAAATGGATACTCAGAACAGTTTTGGTTTTCAAACACTTAATGCCAAGAAGCAAGCATATCTCCATGAAACAAGCATATCGCTTTGTTTGTTTATTTCTTTCTTGACTCCTCTAGTCGATCGCCTGAAGGCAAAACATCGTACAGCAAACAAGCTGATTCGACACGTGCCAACGACAGAACAAAAGTCTTGATTTTAGTACTTTAGTACACTCAGGCAAAAAAAGCAAAATGCCCGCACGCTTCTGTGCCTTGTAACATTGTGCTAAAAAAAAAACAGACAGAAGGTCAGTTGTGAGTTCCTTACTTCTTTCTAAAACACCTAATAATACTTTTATACAAATCGTTGTTGTTGAAGCCTCTTTATTCCTCATAAAAACAATACATCCAGATTCGCGAAAGCCCACAGGGATTGTATTAGAAAGTTAAAAAAAAATATATATTTATCATTCAGATCCTTTATTATTATTATTATTATTATTATTATTATTATTATTATTATTATTATTATTATTAGTAGTAGTAGTAGTAGTAGTAGTAGTAGTAGTAGTAGTAGTACCACATAATATTTTTCGTTAGTCCTTACAGCAATTAACACTTAGCAGCAGAGGTAAAAGTGCTTGGGAATGCAGGGGACGCCGTCCCACACCACCAAAAAATGTGTACGGCGTCCCCCCAGTTCCTAAGAAATTACAATGGGCAAAGATAGGCATGGGGGACGGCGTGACGTCATGCCGCTACCTACCGTTCCCCTACCTTTTCAGATTCATTTTATCTTTGCTTAGCAGGAAATCGATACAAGAGTTAGTAGGACAGCTACTCTTTATTGATAAAAATCGTAATTTGGAGGTTATTAAAAACAATATTTCTGTGTCTAGAGGTAGAAGAGAGGGGACCATGGAAGTTACTATTGCCACGTACAAAAATGAAACCTGTATTCAACACTGACTACGTATAATTCAAGGATTTTTTTTAAAAAAAAAGCAAAATGCTTACACCTTTTCAAAAGTAAAATTAAAATAATTACTAAGAAATACATTCATTGAAAAACTCAGAGGTGGCAAGTCCACCGTCTCAAATCCGCTTGAGGGGCGGCAGTTCACCTCTGGTGCTCGGGGTCCCGGGTTCGATCTCAGCCCCCGCCAAGTGAACTTTGTGGTGGGCAAACACCGTGTGCGTGGGTTTTCTCGGGGTTCTCCCGTTTCCTCCCACTTTCTTCATTCCAGGAGTCTTTTCCCCAGGAGTAGGGTTAAGCAAACATTAAGTTTAGTTTTTTTTTTGTTTTTTGTTCGTTTTATCTTTATTTTTTGTCCAATCCCTTGTTTTGGTTTCACGTCCTTTTCCCCTTCCCTTTCCTTCTTTAAAACTATGAAATAAATAAACCCAAAAGAGAAATCATTCGCAATGATGATACTTCGCCGGTTTTGAATGCTCAAGGCACCGGCTGACAGTAACGCGGCCGAGCGAATGAAAATAAAAAAAACTTTCTTCATTCCACCATTTCATTCATTACTCATCATCACCGTCTCCTTTAGCCTAACCGGCATAACCGTGGGACGTAAAAGTCAAAGATTTCATTTCATTTTTTTCATTTTTTTTCAAATCCGCTTCAGAGCGCTCGAGTCCAAATTCAATAAAGTTAACACATGGAAGACCTAGGTTCGATTCCCGGTGGGAGTTCATGTGATTCGGATTCGACGTTAATTAGTAGGTCCACGTTTCATATAGCTTCGCTGCTGAAAGGGACGTTAAGCTCAAAATCAACTCAAGAAAAGTTATAACAATGAGAATGTTTTCTACTGTTTTGGCGTATGCAATTCTATGTTAAATAAAACTAAATACATTATTTGATAATGGAAGCATTGTCAGAAATACAGTATCCAATAAATCAAACTTTTCGAGGAGGGTTTATCTGAAGATACATACAAATATTGAAAATAGTTTAAGAAGGTGCATAATGCAGAAATACTATTTTATCGCGTATGAACTTAAGGCTTCTAGAACAGCAAGTTCTGACCAGATATTAACACCGCATAACCAGGATATGATCAAGGGATGGACTAAACCATAGTTTCCAACTTTACCCAGTGTAAATAAAGTAGGATTGAAACCCACTCTATCCAGTGTATACCTGAGCGTCATGGGAGGGGGTAGGGGCTGTAGACCCTATAAAATTCCTCTTGGATCCGCGCCTGTTGAAACCAATTCATATTTCATAACTTCATACACGGCACAATCAAGCACTGAATCTATTGAAATCTTACTATGTAAAATAATTATCGAGTGTCTACACTTTTTCTATTAAAGCTCATAGTATATTCTATCATAACATAAATTGTCATTCATGTAGTGTGTGCTAATGTAACTAGGGATGCGCACGAGACAAGATTTGTGGCTGTCTCGTCTCGAAAATGTGCTGTAAAAGTGATGTCTCGACTCGAAAACTGTATATTCTCTATTGGAAGTGTCGTGTCTCGACTCGAATTTTGTCAGGAAAATCCTGTCTCGATTCGTCTCGTGCGCATCCCTAAATGTAACCCATGACAAAAATGTTTCGTTTTAAAACAAAATGAAACGGTTGAGGTGGACTCTGCCGAGTAGAAGACATCCAATTTATTAAATCGCCTCGCAACCCACTTGGCCGCACACTTAGGTTACAGTTTTCACCTTTTTCCCATGCTATCTAAAGTATTGGCTAATCTTAAATTCGCATTGCCGATTCGGGTTTTCTAACAAAAATTATTATGTTCCAACTTAATTTGGATGTGAAATCCTTACTAAATTAGCATTTAAAAACTTCGCAGTGTGCATTAAAATCATGACAGAAATATAGTTAAATCTCTGTTTTAATTTTCATGTCTACCTTGCATCCAAATACTTGTGCTGTCATTTCTTTCAATGTTGGTAAGAGCCGAAAGTTTCAATTGATCCCAATTTTTCGCTTTAATTCCCTCTATTTGTTCATACAATTTTAAAGAAATATTATTATTAACAAGCAACACTTCTGAAATGTAACACTCAGATTTTGGTAAAATTTGGAAGGTAGATACTACACATGAAATAAACGAATACATGTTTCTTATTTTCTGCGGAAAAACGGTTTTAAAGCGCAAAAGACCCCACCCACAATTTTGAAAGTTGACGCCCCAAAGGCAAAAACCAAGGAAACCGAAGTAAACGAAATTTTACACACATATTGCAGACATAAAATGAGGGAACACGTGTTTCGTATTATCCTGGAAAAAACGGTTAGGTTTGGATCGGACCCCTCCAAAACTTTCATCACGAAATATTGAAAGTGATAACAATATGACAAATGTGTGTAAAGGACACAAAGAAATGCAACGAAACTTTGTGTATGAAGAACATACCAAAAAATAAAGGAACACGGGCTTTTTTATTTTGTGCTGAAAAACGGTTTCAGGGGGCAAAAGCTAAGGCCCAAAATTTTGAAAGTTAAGGCCCGAAGGCCAGAGGAAGTGAACAGAAGTGAATGAAATTGTGCACAGATATTGTAGACATAAAATGAGGGAATACGTTTTTCTCATTTTCCTGAGAAAAAAAAAAGAAAACCGTTTAGGTGGGACACACACACCTCCAGAACTTAGATCATGAAATATCAAAACTGCTAATAACAGAAGTGTTTGAAGGACATGACGAATTGGAACGACACATTGTGTACAATACGCAAAAAATAAACGAATACGGTTTTTCTTTTTTTATGCGGAAAAAACGGTTTTAGGGGGCAAAAGCCCCCACCCCAAATTTTGAAATTTGAGGCCCAAAATGCAAGAAGGAGTGCACCGAATTAAATTAAATTGTGCGCAGATATTGTAGACGAAAAACGAGATAATTGGGTTTCGTATTTTCTTGGGAAAAGCGGTTGAGTGAGCACGGTCCTTCTAACCGTTGATTACGGAATATCAAAAGTGCAAATAAGCATACGCAAAAGTTCCTAAAGAATATGGAGAATTGCAACGAAACTTCGTAAAGGGACTATTTGCAAAACAGTATATGAAACATGTTTTAATTTTTGCGAAAAAACAGCGTTGGGGCCTAGGTCCCATCCGGAAAAAAGAAAATATTACCGTAATAGCTCAGAAAGGAGTGGACCCAAGCAAATCAAATTGTGTGTAGATATTATATGTAAAATAAGGGCTCTCGTGTTTCTCAAGTGTTCCTATCCGTTTTGCTTCAAATTTGGCATATCAATAGCAAACTGAAAATAAATCGACACGTGTTTTTCTTTATGCTGAAAAAACATTGCAAGGATTAAAGGTGCCTCCTGAAATACTATAAAAGACGCTTTACTGTTTGTGTTTGCAGTTACTTGATCTGCCAAATTTGAAAAAATCGACACTTGTGAAACACGGAAGGCCATATTTTACATATCCAATATCTACATACAATTGCTTTCGCTTCGGTCCACTTCTCCCACAACTCAACGCCTCGGTTCACTCACATTTTTTTTTCTTTCAGGAAAATACGAAACACGTATTCCCTCACCTTCCCTCTACAATATTAATGCACATTTCATTCACTTCGGTCCACTCCTTCTTGTCTTTTGGGGTCAAATTCCAAAATTGTAGACGGGGGTTTTGCCAACCAAAACCGTTTTTAACCAAAATTTAAAAATGTATTCTTTTATTTTTTCCGTATTGCCCACACACGCAGTTTGATGCAATTCCTCATGTCCGTTACACACATTTAATATACTGTTACTAGATATTTTGATATTCAGTGATGAAGAGTTTGGAGTGGTCCGTGCCCCACCTAACCGTTTTTTCCAGGAAAATGCGAAAACCATATTCCCTAAGTTTGAGTCTACAATATCTGTATAAATTTCATTCACTTCTTCTTACCTTTCGCGCGTCAACTTTCAAAATTTTGGTTTTGGGTTCTTTTGCCCCTAAAACCGTCTTTCCGCAAAAAAAGAAAAAAACATATTCCTTTATTTTTTGTCCATACAAAAAGTTTTGTTGCATTTCTTCATGTCTTTTACACACATCTGACATATTGTTACTAGCATTTTTCATTTTTTGTGATCAGAGGTTTGGAGGGGTAGGTGCCCCACCCAACCGATTTCTCCAAGAAAATACGAAACCCGTATTCACTCACTTTATGTCTACAATATCTGTGCAAAATTTCACTCCCTTCGGTTCGCTTCTTTTTGCCTTTCGGGAGTCAACATTCAAAATTTTGTTTGGGAGATTTTGCCCCCCAAAAACCGTTTTCCCGCAGAACATAAAAAAACCGTATTTATTTACTTTCTGCGTATTGTCCATACACAAAGTTAGGTTGCAATTCTTCATTTCCTTTACACAGATCTGACATACTGTTACTATTACTTTTGATTTTTCGTGATAAAAGGTCTGGAGGGGTCTGTGCACCACCCTACTTTTTTCCCAGGAAAGTACAAAACTCGTATTCTCATTTCACGTCTGCAATATCTGTACACAATTTCATTCACTTCGGCTCACTTCTTCTTGCCTTTCGGACGTCAACTTTCAAAATTTCGGGTGGTGGCTTTTGCCCCTGAAACCGTTTTTCCGCAGAAAAAAAAAGGATTCTTTTTTGTGTATTGTTAATACACAAAGTTATGCTAGAATTCTTCATGTTGTTTGCACACATCTGACACACTGTTGGTAGCACTTTTAATATTTCGTGATCACAGGTTTTGAGGTGTCCATGCAGCACCCAACCCTTTTTTCCAGGAAAATAGGAAACAATATTCCCTCATTTTACATAGAAATTCATTCACTTCGGTTCATTTCTTTTTGCTTTTCGGACGTCAATTTTCAAAATTTTGTGTGGGAGCATTTGGCCCCTAATACCATTTTTCAGCAGAACATAAAAGAACCGGTATTGCTTTATTTCTGGCGTATTATCCATACATAAATTGTATTGCAATTCTTCATGTCCTTTATACACTTTCTGCATACCGTTATTAGCATTTTAATTTTTTGTTATCAAAGGTTAGGAGGGATACGTGCCCCACACGTCCATTTTCTCCAGGAAAATATAAAACTCGTATCCTCATTTTATGTCTACAATATATGTGCACATTTGCACTCACTTCGGTTCACTTCTTTTTGCCTTTCGAGCTCAACTTTCAAACTTTAGGGTGGGAGCTTTTGCCCCTAAAACCGTTTTCCCGCAGAACTTAGAAAAACCTGTATTCGTTTACTTTTTGCGTATTGTCCATACACAAAGTTATGTTGCAATTCTTCAAGTCTTTGACACACATCTGACATACTAGCACTTTTGATATTTTGTGATCAAACGTTAGGAAGGGTCCGTGCCCCACCCAGGGCCGGATTTCCCAATAGGCCCGGTAGGCCCCGGCCTATGGGCGCAAGCTCCCAGGGGGCGCACGGCCGAGAGAAAAAAAATTAAAAATATCTAGAAATAAAATAAATAGCCACAACTTAACATATTTTTTGAATTGATTAAAAAAAATCAGGCTAATAAAGCATTCTGAATTTGAAGTTCATTGGAACAAATAATTGTTGGTAAAGTTAAAGATAAAATTGCATCGTGGAGTGGTGTTTAAGCAATTAACATATAGGCCTGATATATTTTTAAATGAAGGTTTTTAAGAAAGTAACTTTAACCAGACTAGAGGACGGAAAAAAATATTGGGCCTAGGGGCGCCAAAATGCTAAATCCGGCCCTGGCCCCACCACCCCTTTTCTCCAGGAAAATAACAAACTCATATTCCCTCATTTTATGTCTACAACGTCCGTGCACAATTTGATTCATTTCGGTTCACTTCTTTTTGCCTTTCTGGCGCCAACTTTCATAATTTTGTCAGAGCTTTTGCCCCTAAAACCGTTTTGCCGCAGAAAAAAACCCTTCTACATTTTTTGCGTATTGCCCGTACATAAAGTTTCATTGGAATTCTTCATGTCCTTTACACAAATCTGATATACTGTTACTAGCACTTTTGATATTTCCTGTGCAAATGTTTGGAGGGGTCCGTGCCCCACCTAACAGTTTTTTTTTTCAGGAAATACGGAACTAGTATTCCCACATTTTATTTTCACAATATGTGTGCAAAATTTCATTCACTTCGGTTCATTTCTTCTTGCTTTCCCGGCGTCAAATTTCAAACTTTTGGGGTGGGTTCTTTTGTCCCCTTAAACCGTTTTCCTGCAGAACATTAAAAGACGTATTCTTTTATTTTTTCGTATTGTTCATACACAAAGTTTCGTTGCAAATCTTCATGTCCTTTACACACATTTGACATATTATTACTAGATTTTTTTTTCGTGGTCAAATGTTTGGAGGGGTCCGTGCCCCACGCGGCCGTTTTTTCCAAGGAAATACGAAACTCGTATCCTCATTTTACGTATTCAATATCTGTGAAAATTTTTATTCACTTCGGTTTACTTCTGCCTTTCAGGGGCCGCGGTGGCTCAGTGGTAGAGTTCACCTCTGGTGCTTGGGGTCCCGGGTTCGATCCAAGCCCCCGCCAAGTGAACCTTGTGGTGAACAAACACCGTGTGCGTGGGTTTTCTAGGGGTTCTCCGTTTCCTCCCACTTTCTTCATAACACAATTTCATTCATTACTCATCATCACCGTCTCCTTTATTCTAACCGGCATAACCGTGGGACGTAAAACTCAAAGATTTCATTTTTTTCTTCTGCCTTTCGGGCGTTAACTTCCAAAATTTTGGGTTGGAGCTTTTTCCCTCTAAAACCGTTTTTTTCCGCGGGAAATAAAAAAACAATGTTCATTTATTTTTTTGTCCACACACAAAGTTTCGTTGCAATTCTTCATGTCCTTTACACACATCTCAGATACGGTTACTAGCACTTTTGATATTTCGTGATCAAAGGTTTGGAGGGGTTAGTGCCCCACCTAATCGTTTCTTCCAGAAAAATACTAAACCCGTATTCCTACATTTTATATCTACAATACCTGAGAAAAATTTCTTTCACTTCGGTTCACTTCTTCTTACCTTTCGGGCGTCAAATTTCAAAATTTTGAGGTAGCCCCCTAAAACCGTCTTTGCGAAGAACATAGAAAATCCTGTGTTCCTTTATTTTTTGTGTATTATCCATACAAGAAGTTTCGTTTCAATATTTCATGTTTTTACAACACACATCTGACTGACATACTGTTACTAGCCTTTTCACTTTTCGTGATCAAATATTTGGAGGGATCGGCGCCCCACTCAACCGTTCTTTCCAGGAAAATACGAAACGCGGATTCTCCGTTTTGTCTACAATATCTGTGCACAATTTCATTCGCTTCGGTTCACTTCCTTTTATATTTCGTGCGTCAACTTTCAAAATTTTGGGTTTGAGCTTTTATCCCCTTAAAACCGTTTTTTCACAGAAAATTTAAATAAATGTTTTCTTTTATTTTTTGCGTATTGTCCATACACGCAGTTTGATTAAATTCTTCATGTCCTTTACACACATATGACATGCTGTTACCAGCACATTTGATTTTCCATGATCAAAGGTTTGGAGGGGTCCGCGCCCCACCCAACCGTTTTTTCGAGAAAAATACAAAACTCGTATCCTCATGTTACGTTTGCAACATCTGCCTTAATTTCGTTCACTTCGGTTCACTTCTTGCCTTTCGGACATCAAGTTTCAAAATTTTGGGTGGGACCTTTTGCCCCTAAATCCGTTTTTCCGCAGAACATTTAAAAAGCCCGTATTCCTTTAGTTTTTGCGTATTTTCAATACAAAAAGTTCCGTTGCAATTCTTCATGTCTTTTACACACTTCTGACATACTGTTAGTAGCAGTTATGATATTTCGTGATCAAAGGTTTGGAGGGGTCCGTGCCCCACCCAGCCGTTTTTTTCCAGGAAAATACGAAACTCGTATTCCCTCCTTTTACGTCTACAATATCTGTGCACAATTTCATTGACTTTGGTTCAGTTGTTCTTGCGTTTTGTGTGTCAACTTTCACAATATAGAGTGGGACTTTTATATTAAAACTTATGTAACTTTATGTAACTTTTTCTTTTTTATGAGATTCTTTTTTTGGGAGGTGAGGAGAGAAATGCTTTCCTCTTATATATGTTTCTTGACATTCATCTTGTTTGAACTGCTTAAGTAAGATCATTTTGTAACTTTTGGTGTCATCCATCTCCGTCACGATAACATTATTATCATTTTTAACAATTTGTTTTATTCCCTTATTTGCAGTTTGCCACACTGATATATTTATTACAGATTTGAGGTTTGGTCTAGCGCCTTTAGAATTCGGAACCGACCGAACCGCCGTGCTTTTTGGGTTGCCTGCTATTGCAGGAAAACGAGAATTGCAGGTGGTAATGCACTTTTGGAGTCGTGTATACAAGAGACTAAACAGAGATTTACAAAATCTCCCCTCCTTTACCTTTGAATACTCTCTGAAAACTGAGCAAGCACTCGCTCGGTGGCTAACTTTATACCACCATTGATGCCGGCGATTAAAGCGCGTTGAAATGTATACACGACTCCAAAAGTGCATTACCACCTGCAATTCTCGTTTTCCTGCAATAGCATGCAACCCAAAAAGCTCGGCGGTTGGGTTGGTTCCGAATTCGAAAGGCGCTGGACCAAACCTCAATTTTGTAATAAATATATCAGTGTGGCAGACTGCAAATGAGGAAATAAAACAAATTGTTAAAAATGACAATAATATTATCATGACGGAGATGGATGACATCAAAAGTTACAAAATGATCTTACTTAAGCAGTTCAAAAAAGATGAATGGCAAAAGACACATATCAGAGGAAAACATTTCTCTCCTCACCTCCCAAAAAAAGAATCTCATAAAAAAGAAACAGTTACATAAAATTACGTAAGTTTTAATATAAAAGCCCCACTCTATATTGTGAAAGTTGACACCCGAAAGGCAAGAACAACTGAACCAAAGTCAATAAAATTGTGCTCAGATATTGTAGACGTAAAAGGAGGGAATAGGAGTTTCGTATTTTCCTGGAAAAAACGGTTGGGTGGGGCACGGACCCCTCCAAACCTTTTCTCACGAAATATCAAAACTGCTAGTAACAGTATGTCAGAAGTGTGTAAAAGACATGAATAATTGCAACGGAACATTTTGTATTGAAAATACGCAAAAACTAAAGGAATACGGCCTTTTTAAATTTTCTGCAGAAAAACGGATTTAGGGGCAAAAGCTCCCACCGAAAATCTTGAAACTTGATGTCCGAAAGGCAAGAAGTGAACCGAAGTGAACGAAATTAAGCGAAGATATTGCAAACGTAACATGAGGATACGAGTTTCGTATTTTCCTCGAAAAAACGGTTAGGTGGGGCACGGAACGTGGCACGGAAAATCAAATGTGCTGGTAACAGCATGTCAGATGTGTGTAAAGGACATGAAGAATTTAATCAAACTGCGTCTATGGACAACACGCAAAAATAAAGGAAAACATTTATTTAAATTTTCTGTGAAAAAATCAGTTTTAAGGGAAAAAAGCTCAAACCCAAAATTTTGAAAGTTGACGAACGAAAAGCAAGGACAAGTGAATCGAAATGAATGAACTTGTGCACATATATTGTAAACGTAAAATGAGTGAATACGGTTTTAGTATTTTTCTGGAAGTAACGGTTCGGTGGGGCACTAACCCCTCCAAACCTTTGATCACGAAATATCAAAAGTGCTAGTAACCGTATCTGAGATGTGTGTAAAGGACATGAAGAATTGCAACGAAACTTTATGTGTGGACAAAAAAATAAATGAATATTTTTTTTATTATTTTCCGCGGAAAACCGGTTTTAGAGGGAAAAATTCCCACATAAAATTTTGGAAGTTAACGCCCGAAAGGCAGAAGAAAAAATGAAATCTTTCAGTTTTACGTCTCACGTTTATGCTAAAGGAGACATGTTGATGATGAGTAATGAATGAAATGGTGGAATGAAGAAAGTGGGAGGAAACGGAGAACCCCTAGAAAACCCACGCACACGGTGTTTGTCCACCACAAAGTTCACTTGGCGGAGGCTGGGATCGAACCCAGGACCCCAAGCACCAGAGGTGAATGCTCTACCACTGAGCCACGGCGGCCCCTGAAAAGCAGAACTAAACCGAAGTGAATAAAAATTTTCACAGATATTGAATACGTAAAATGAGGATACGAATGTCGTATTTCTCTGGAAAAAACGGCCGCGTGGGGCACGGACCCCTCCAAACATTTGACCACGAAAAATAAAAGTTCTTGTAACAATATGTCAAATGTGTGTATAGAACATGAAGAATTGCAACGAAACTTTGTGTATGAACAATAGGCAAAAAATGAAAGAATACGTTTTCTTAATGTTCTGCAGGAAAACGGTTTTAGGGGGGCAAATGAACCCATCCCAAAAGTTTGAAATTTGACGCCGAAAAAGCAAGAAGAAGTGAACCGAAGTGAATGAATTTTTTCACACATATTGTGAAAATAAAATGTGGGAATTCTAGTTCCGTATTTCCTGAAAAAACTGTTAGGTGGGGCACGGACCACTCCAAACATTTGCTCATATCAAAAGTGCTAGTAACAGTATATCAGATTTGTGTAAAGGACATGAAGAATTCCAATGAAACTTTATGTACGGGCAATACGCAAAAAAAAAAAAATGGAGAAGGTTTTTTTCTGCGGAAAAACGGTTTTAGGGGCAAAAGCTCTCACACAAAATTATGAAAGTTGACGCCGTGAAGGCAAAAAGAAGTGAACCGAAGTGAATCAAATTGTGCACGGACATTGTAGACATAAAATGAGGGAATATGGGTTTGCTATTTTCCTGGAAAAAAGGAGTGGGTGCGGCACGGACCCTCCCTAACGTTTGATCACAAAATATCAAAAGTGCTAGTATGTCAGATGTGTGTCAAGGACATGAAAAATTGCAACATAACTTTGTGTATGGACAATACGCAAAAAGTAAACGAATACGGGTTTTTCTAAGTTCTGCGGGAAAACGGTTAGGGGGCAAAAGCTCCCACAATAAATTTTGAAAGTTGAACTCGAAAGGCAAACAGAAGTGAATCGAAAAAAATGAAATGAAATCTTTAAGTTTTACGTCCCACGGTTATGCCGGTTAGGCTAAAGGAGACGGTGATGATGAGTAATGAATGAAATGGCGGAATGAAGAAAGTGGGAGGAAACGGGAAAACCCCGAGAAAACCCACGCACACGGTGTTTGTCCACCACAAAGTTCACTTGGCGGGGGCTGGGATCGAACCCGGGACCCCAAGCACCAGAGGTGAACGCTCTACCACTGAGCCACCGCGGCCCCAAGAAGTGAATCGAAGTGAGTGCAAATGTGAACATATATTGTAGACATAAAATAAGGATACGGGTTTCATATTTTCCTGGAGAAAATAGTCGTGTGGGGCACGGACCCCTCCAAACCTTTGATCACAAAAAATTAAAATGCTAATAACAGTATGTAGAAAGTGTATAAGGGACATGAAGAATTGCAATGAAACTTTTTGTATGGATAATACGCCAGAAATAAAGCAATACGGGTTCTTTTATGTTCTGTTGATAAATGGTATTAGGGGGCAAAAGCTCCCAAACAAAATTTTGAAAATTGACGCCCGAAAGGCAAAAAGAAGTGAACCGAAGTGAATGAATTTCTACACAGATATTGTAGACGTAAAATGAGGGAATACGGTTTTCTATTTTCCTGGAAAACAGGGTTGGGTGCTGCATGGACACCTCAAAACCTGTGATCACGAAATATTAAAAGTGCTACCAACAGTATGTCAGATGTGTGCAAACAACTTGAAGAATTCCAACATAACTTTGTGTATTAACAATACGCAGAAAAATGAATACTTTTTTTTTTGTTCTGCGGAAAAACGGTTTCAGGGGCAAAAGCCACCACCCGAAATTTTGAAAGTTGACGTCCGAAAGGCAAGAAGAAGTGAGCCGAAGTGAATGAAATTGTGCACAGATATTGCAGACGTGTAATGAGGGTACGAGTTTCGTACTTTCCTGGGAAAAACAGTAGGGTGGTACACAGACCCCTCCAAACCTTTGATCCCGAAAAATCAAAAGTAAAAATAACAGTATGTCAGAGGTGTGTAAAGGAAATAAAGAATTGCAACATAACTTTGTGTATGGACAATACCCAGAAAGTAAATGAATACGGGTTTTGTTATGTTCTGCGGGAAAACGGTTTTTGGGGGGCAAAACCTCCCAAACAAAATTTTGAATATTGACTCCCGAAAGGCAAAAAGAAGTGAACCGAAGGGAGTGAATTTGTGCACAGATATTGTAGACATAAAATGAGTGAATACGGGTTTCGTATTTTCCTTTAGAAATCGGTTGGGTGGGGCACCGACCCCTCCAAAGCTTTGATCACAAAAAATGAAAAATGCTAGTAGCAATATGTTAGATGTGTGTAAAAGACATGAAGAATTGCAACAAAACTTTCTGTGTGGACAAAAAATAAAGAATATGTTTTTCTTTTTTGCGGAAAGACGGTTTTAGGGGCAAAAGAACCCAAAACCAAAATTTTGAAAGTTGACGCGCGAAAGGTAAGAAGAAGTGAACTGAAGTGAATGAAATTTGGACAGATATTGTAGACACAAAATTAGGGAATAAGTTTCCTTATTTTCCTGGAAAAAACGGCCAGGTGGAGCATGGATCCCTCCAAACCCTTCATCACGAAATATCAAAATATCTAGTAACAGTATATCAGATGCGTGTAACGGACATGAATAATTGCATCAAACTGCGTGTATGGGTTGAGTTGAGTTGATTTTAGTTTAGCGTCCCTTTCAGCAGCGAGGCTATATGAGACGTGGACCTACTGATTAACGTGGAATCCGAACCACGCCGTCGTGTTCGAACCTCCCGCCGGGGATCGAACCCGGGTCTCCCACGCCAAAGGCGCGTACGCTAACCGCTTAGCCACGGAGGAGCTCTGCGAGTATGGGCAATACGCAAAAAATAAACGAATACATTTTTTAATTTTGGTTAAAAACGGTTTTTGTTGGCAAAAGCCCCCGTCTACAATTTTGGAATTTGACCCCGAAAGACAAAAAGAAGTGGACCGAAGTGAATGAAATGTCCACTAGTATTGTAGAGGTGTTTCGTATTTTCCTGAAAGAAAAAAAATGAACCGAGGCGTCGAGTCGCGGGAGAAGTGGACCGAAGCGAAAGCAATTGTATGTAGATATTGGATATGTAAAATATGGCCTCTCGTGTTTCACAAGTGTCGTGTCTCCATCCGATTTCTTCAAATTTGGCAGATCAAGTAACAGCAAACACAAACAGTATAGCGCATTTTATAGTATTTCAGAAGGCACCTTTAACCCTTGCAATGTTTTTTCAGCATAAAGAAAAACACGTGTCGATTTATTTCCAGTTTGCTATTGGTATGCCAAATTTGAAGCAAAACGGATAGGAACACTTGAGAAACACGAGAGCCCTTATTTTACATATAATGTCTACACACAATTTGATTTGCTTGGGTCCACTCCTTTCTGAGCTATTACGGTAATATTTCCTTTTTTTTTGGGATGGGACCTAGGCCCCAACACTGTTTTTCCGCAAAAATTAAAACACGTTTCATATACTGTTTTGCAAATAGTCCCTTTACGAAGTTTCGTTCCAATTCTCCATATTCTTTAGGAACTTTTGCGTATGCTTATTTGCACTTTTGCTATTCCGTAATCAACGGTTTTGAAGGTCCGTGCCTCACTCAACCGCTTTTCCCAGGAAAATACGAAACCCAATTATCTCGTTTTTCGTCTACAATATCTGCGCACAATTTCATTTAATTCGGTGCACTTCTTCTTGCATTTTGGGCCTCAAATTTCAAAATTTGGGGTGGGGGCTTTTGCCCCCTAAAACCGTTTTTCCGCAGAAAATAAAAGAAAAACCGTATTCGTTTATTTTTTGCGTATTGTCCCTACACAATGTGTCGTTCCAATTCGTCATGTCCTTCAAACACTTCTGTTATTAGCAGTTTTGATATTTCATGATCTAAGTTCTGGAGGTGTGTGTGTCCCACCTAAACGGTTTTCTTTTTTTTTCTCAGGAAAATGAGAAAAACGTATTCCCTCATTTTATGTCGACAATATCTGTGCACAATTTCGTTCAGTTCGGTTCACTTCCTCTGGCCTTCCGGGCCTTAACTTTCAAAATTTTGGGTGATAGCTTTTGCCCCCTGAAATCGTTTCTCAGCACAAAATAAAAAAAAACCGTGCTCCTTTATTTTTTGGTATGTTGTTCATACACAAAGTTTCGTTGCAATTCTTTGTGTCATTTACACACATTTGTCAAATTGCTATTATCACTTTCGATATTTCGTGATGAAAGTTTTGGAGGGATCCGGTCCCCACCTAACCGTTTTTTCCAGGAAAATACGAAACACGTGTTCCCTCATTTTATATCTGCAATGTGTGTGTAAAATTTCGTTTACTTCGGTTTCCTTGGTTTTTGCCTTTGGGGCGTCAACTTTCAAAATTGTGGGTGGGGTCTCTTGCCCCTTAAAACCCTTTTCTCCGCAGAAAATAAGAAACACGTATTCGTTTATTTCATGTATAGTATCTACCTTCCAAATTTTATGAAGATCGGAGTGTTACACTTCAAAAGTGTTGCTTGTTAATAATAATATTTCTCTAAAATTTTATGAACAAATAGAGGGAATTAAAGCGAAAAATTGGGATCAATTGGAACTTCGGCTCCTACCAACATTGAAAGAAATGACAGCACAAGTATTTAGATGCAAGCTAGACATAAAATTTAGAACTGAGATTTAACTATATTTCTGTCATGATTTTAATGCAGACTTCGAAGTTCTTAAATGCTAATTAAGTCAGGATTTCACATCCAAATTAAGTTGCAACATAATAATTCTTGTTAGAAAACCCGAATCGGCAATGCGAATTTAAGATTAGCCGATACTTTAGATAGCATGGGAAAAAGGTGAAGAGTGTAACCTAAGTGTGCTGCCAAGTGAGTTGCGAGGCGGTTTAATAAATTGGATGTCTTCTACTCGGCAGAGTCCACTTCAACCGTTTAATTTTGTTTTAAAACAAAACATTTTTGTCATGAGTTACATTTAGGGATGCGCACGAGACGAATCGAGACAGGATTTTCCTGACAAAATTCGAGTCGAGACATGGCACTTCCAATAGAGAAATATACATTTTTCGAGTCGAGACATCACTTTTACAGCACATTTTCGAGACTAGACAGCCACAAATCTTGTCTCGTGCGCATCCCTAGTTATATTAGCACACACTACATGAGTGACAATTTATATTATGATGGAATATACTATGAGCTTTAATAGAACAAGTGTAGACACTTGATAATTATTTTATGTAGTAAGATTTCAATAGATTCAGTGCTTGATCATGCCGTGTATGAAGTTATGAGATATGAATTGGTTTCAACAGGCGCGGATCCAAGAGGAATTTTATAGGGGATAGGGATACAGCCCCCCTCCCCCCCATGACGCTCAGGTGTACACTGGATAGAGTGGGTTTCAATCCTACTTTATTTACACTGGGTAAAGTTGGAAACTATGGTTTAGTCCAGCGTTTCCCAACCTTTTTCAACTTGTGGCACACCAGGGTAACTTGAATTCTCGCGGCGCACATATTATTATTATTATTATTATTATTATTATTATTATTATTATTATTATTATTATTATTATTGTTATTATTATTATTATTATTATTATTATTATTATTATTATTATTATTTGAAAATATAAAATACTGTAGTATTTTTTTCTGATTACTGACATCCTTCTCACAGAGAAGAAAGCTAGACCACTGTTTTTAACCCGTGGTAAATCATTATGCTTATTTTTCATTTTAATTTAAAAATAGAAAACAATTACAATCCGATATAGGGCTCAAGTTGTTAAAAATACATTTTTTTTCCAAAACTGTATCCAACCTTTCATTAAGAAGGCGGATCACTAAATAACGAACGAACAAACGAATCTCTTTTACTTTTAAAACACAAATATAGGTAATTCGTATGCATGTTTACGTTGCCGGAAGGATTGAATAATATTTTAAAATTTCAAGTTACGAAATAGTCTGCAACAATAAAGAAGCAATAATGGTCATAACAATGATAACACTTTTTTTTTCAAAATTAGAAATGTACAGAAAAATGTTCTACAGAAAAGTAACACAGTATGAAACTTTAAATTTTAGATTCATAGTAGGCCTAGTAATTTGAAATACAAATATACTTTTTTTCTGTATGTCTTGCAATTTGATTGCTATAGAATTAATAATTTTGTTCCGATTTCCTCGCGGCTCACCAGCGACCCATTCGCGGCACACCACTGTGCCGCGGCACACCGGTTGGGAAACGCTGGTTTAGTCCATCCCTTGATCATATTCTGGTTCTGCGGTGTTAATATCTGGTCAGAATTTGCTGTTCTAGAAGCCTTAAGTTCATACGCGATAAAATATTATTTCCGCATTATGCACCTTTTTAAACTATTTTCAATATTTGTATGTATCTTCAGATAAACCCTCCTCGAAAAGTTTGATTTATTGGATACTGTATTTCTGACGATGCTTCCATTATCAAATAGTGTATGTAGTTTTATTTAACATAGAATTGCATACGACAAAACAGTAGAAAACATTCTCATTGTTTTAACTTTTCTTGAGTTGATTTTGAACTTAACGTCCCTTTCAGCAGCGAAGCTATATAAAACGTGGACCTACTAATTAACGTCGAATCCGAATCACATGCACTTCCACCGGGAATCGAGCCTGGGTCTTCCATGCGTTAACTTTACTTGAATTTGGACTCGAACGCTCTGCAGCAGATTTAAAACGGTGGACTTGCCACCCCTGAGTTTTTCAATGAATGTATTTCTTAGTAATTATTTTAATTTTACTTTTGAAAAGGTGTAAGCATTTTGCTTTAAAAAAATCCTTGAATTATACGTAGTCAGTGTTGAATACAGGTTTCATTTTTGTACGTGGCAATAGTAACTTCCATGGTCCCCTCTCTTCTACCTCTAGACACAGAAATTTTGTTTTTAATAACGCCAAATTACGATTTTTATCAATAAAGAGTGGCTGTCCTACTAACTCTTGTATCGATTTCCTGCTAAGCAAAGATAAAGTGAATCTGAAAAGGTAGGGGAACGGTAGGTAGCGGCATGACATCACGCCGTCCCCCATGCCTATCTTTGCCCATTGTAATTTCTTAGGAACTGGGGGGACGCCGTACACATTTTTTGGTGGTGTGGGACGGCGTCCCCTGCATTCCCAAGCACTTTTACCTCTGCTGCTAAGTGTTAATTGCTGTAAGGACTAACGAAAAATATTACGTGGTAATTCTACTACTACTACTACTACTACTACTACTAATAATAATAATAATAATAATAATAATAATAATAATAATAAATGATCTGAATGATAAAGATATTTTTTTAACTTTCTAATAGAATACAATCTCTGTGGGCTTTCGCGAATCTGGATATATTGTTTTTATGAGGAATAAAGAGGCTTCAAACAACGACGATTTGTATAAAAGTCTTATCAGGTGTCTGACAGCTGACCTTGTATTTTTTTAACACAATATTACAAGGCACAGAAGCGTGCGGGCATTTTGCTTTTTTTTTTTTTTTGCCTGAGTGTAGTTTGAGTACTAAACTCAAGACTTTCGTTCTGTCGTTGGCACGTGTCGAAGCAGCTTGTTTGCTGTGCGATGTTTTGCCTTCAGGCGATCGACTAGATCGAAGAGTCAAGAAAGAAAGAAATAAACAAAACGATATGCTTGTTTCATGGAGATATGCTTGCTTCTTGGCATTAGTGTTTGAAAACCAAAACTGTTCTGAGTATCCATTTTGTAATGTCCATAATAAGTATAAAGGGAAATGTTAATTCTCATATATAGTAAGGGTAAAACTGAGGGGGGACGCGAGGGTAACGTTATATATATTAGGGATGGCCGGATCCGGATCTGGTAGGATTCGAAGATCCGGATCTGGGTCCGGATCTCGGATCTGGATTCGAAATTCGGATCTGGGTTCGAAATTCGGATCTCAGATCTTGATTCTTATCCAAACCCACATCCCACCCAAATTGTGATAAACTTGAATATCAAAAATTCGCCGAAAGAAATTTCACGAAGTCCTGACAGTGAAGAAGAAAACAGAAAATTAAGAAGAATACTGGCAAGTCTATTTGTCTCCTTCAATCTACACTAACGATTAAATGCTTGCCTAACTAAAAAATAATCTGATTTGATCCGGATGAGAGTTCGAATGTCGAATCTAAGTCCACCCGGTTGCAGGACCGAGATGAAATACATACATATTTATATTTGAAGCCGGAATACAAAACACGAATATTTAAAATTCCTCAATACACCTATTTCATTGACAGTTAAGAAAACATAAATAATTAAGATAAGTATTGACTAGTTTTTACGTATATTTATCTTGCTCAGTCTGCTCAAAATATCAAATGTATAACTTACAATTAGATTTAATAATTATTTAATAAATCACAATATGAGCACCGAGAATAAACTATGAATTTTGGTGCCCCTTATCTAGATTTGAAATTTCGGATTCATACATAGAATCAGGCTGAAAGATAAATATTTGAGATCTGGAAACCGAAACAAGTGCTAGTACCATGATCGTAGCCGTTTGTACCTAGGTAGTGCGAGCGGAAGGCACTTGCACTAAGTCCGGGTGTACTTTGGGGAACACGAGAAACTAAAAACAGATATATATTCTTTTTCAGGGGCAAGTCGCGCTTTAACATGACTTTTCATGAGTGTTGTGTTTAAATACGGAAACTGTAATGGCGAGTTGTTTGAAATAAATGCCATTTTTTTAGCAATAAAGTTAGGTACTTTCACATTGAATAAAAATTACCAAAGCACATTTCACTGATGAGAGTGCTGGTTCTTATGGAAGCTTTCACACTGAACCGAAGATTTCCTCATGTGGGTATCGGATTGCCACAATTCACCTTTCTGAAAGACGTGGTTTATCAGGAGGTCGGCCAAGATTCTTTTGGACTTAGCGTGTAGACTGCTTCTGGTCTCAATTATTCAAATATAGTAAGACTAACCGTATATAAAGTTGGTTCGAAATGATTTAAAATGAAGGGTGCGGTGGCTCCGTGGTAGAGCGTTCACCTCCGGTGATTGGGGTTCCTGGTTCGATCACAGCACGCGCCGTGTGGACTTTGTGGTGGACAAACATCGTGCTCGTGGGTATTCTCGGGGTTCTCCCGTTTCTTCCCACTTCCTTCATTCCAACATTTCACTCATTTCTCATTATCACCGTCTCCTTTAGCCTAACCGGCATAACCGCGGGACGTTAAACTTAAAGATTTCATTTCATTTCATGATTTAAAATATCACTAATTGACCTTAAGGGTATCATTGCGATTTAAATATTCGTAAATTAGAAGAGATGTAAAAATTAAGCGTTAAAATAAATCCGATAATTCCTAGTGCAACCTAATAATAGCAATAAAACTCCTTATGTAACATTTTCAAAGCTAAGATTAACAGTTATGTTCTTGAAGAGGGTTTATGGCAACATAGATTATAAATCCAATTATCATAAGTAGTATCTCTGACAGCCCCGCATTTCACATCACCATCGCCCTTCATCCTGACAATTCCGGACATCCGGGCAATTCACTTACCCACAATGACTTTTCAGGCGTTCCAGTGACATCAATATCTCAGTTTGGGTTTGGGTTCATGCTTCGGTGAACCTTGACTATCACCATCAGCAGCTATTAGAGAATCAGAACTTATTTCTGTATTAGATAATGTGTGTAACTATAGCTTTTCGTCTATAGAAGACTGAAAACCTGCCTTCGGTGCCCGTGGTCATGGGTTCAATTTCCGGAGAGGCACACAACAATTTCGATGTTGACCCAGCATCGTGGGGGAGTTATCTTAAGTAAGAGGTAGCGGACTCCAGTCTAGAAAGCCGGCATAAGGACTTCGGGTGTCGGTGCGTTGACTACACATCCCCACTTTGAACGTAAGGCCGCTGGTAGGAACTAAAGGACTGTCGTGCCAAGAATTCAGTTTGTTTTAATTATCATAAATGCCTTCTTTATTATTAAATTTTATCCAATATTTTCTTTTCAACTAGTTTGCGAAACTCGGAGCTAGCTACTTGTTTTCTTTTTAATTCATGTTCATAGTTAGAAGAACTAATCACTAAGGAAAAACAATCTTTTCAATAAAATTCGTCTCGCGTCTTTCGTAACTCTAAGTTTAGTTATTTTTAGTTTGTTTTTTTTAAGTTGAAGGGCGGTTTATCATTTCTCCTCGCTTTCCCTATTTTTTTTTCTAGTTTTACCTATATTTCTTTGCACGGACATTGCACCTATACCCACGTGCTTAGTGTGTTCGTTTTCAAAAGCGGGCCATTTTCCTGCCACTATAGAAAGTAAGAGTGCACTGTATCAGAGAAATATTAATTGACGTATGTAAGTGAATATATCTGTGACGAAGTCATAATTACTCAGTTTTTGCATCGTACATAGTTTCCTCATCCTCATTAATCTCTTTACCCCCGCTCCCTGAATTCCAGTTCTAGTATTCTTTCTTGATAGCGGACTGATGTCTCATGTAGACGTATTAAATATAGCATCAGCAAGAAATAAAGTACGGTTTAATTTGCACTAATTTTAAAACATTACATTAATTAAATAATAATAATAATAATACGGAGCGAGCTCAGGCTACTTGTTATGATTCTTGCTTCGCAATTGGATAATACCAGATTCGAATTCGGAGACCAGCCATCCTGACTGAGGATTTTCCAGGGTTGTTTCTCAGTTATACTGGGCAAATGCTAGGTTAGTACCTTGATCTAAGGCTCTGGAGACCTTCCTTCCATTCCTTTTCCAATGTTTTCATCTGTTGATTACTACAGTGTAAAGTAGCCTCTGAGGATGTATCTGGTAGCTTATAGTGAAAAAACAATAACGACGTAATATATCTTCACGAAACGTGTGGGTTAATTTAACTACAGCCTTACAGTCCCAATATATAGCTAAAGTTTTAATATCAATTTCCTGACTTTTAAATACTATTTTCATATTGTTTCAGCTCTCAATTTTCTCATGTATGTTCCCACCGAGAATTGAACCTGAGATCACATGAACAAATGCGAATATGTTAAATATTTTTGAACACTTTAATATACAAAACACAAAACGCTTCAATGATACGACGCATGGATATGTTTTGGTTACCTCCTGCAATGCATGTTTAAAGAAACATGGAAGGTGAAGAAAAAATAATAGAAATCTCTTTTATATTTACTTCTTCAACAAACGACCGACCTCAGAAGGGCAAGCCATAAGTTAGGTAATAAAGTCATACAACGAACACAACCATATCGCTCTCCTGAAATTCTCACGCCAACCAGTCTATATTTTTTTGTTGTATATACCTTCGAAGTGAAAGATATTCATTATTACATTTGTTGATGGTTGGACTCTAGTGAGTCAGAAACTACTATTAATAAAGCGTTTGTTTTGTCTAGTATTCCTGCGATTAAAAGGGCCTTATCTAAAAGATATTTCATTTGTATCTGAGAAAAGGAGAAAGTTTATTTTCTAAGAATAAAATAAATATTATCAATGTGAAGCTAACATTAAGTTTCGAAGAGGAGCTAAACAGAAGAATTTGTTACCATTTACATCAGTTTTCAGACAGTTCACTATACTCTGAAATGGGAAGAAATCAAACTTGGAAACATTTTACTAAAGCGACTTCGACAGAAAGTGCAACATGTAAATATTGCAAGGTTAAAATAAAATAAAGAACAAAGGTAGCACAAACGTGTTACGGAAACATTTAAAAGCACAGCAACCTACTATATCAGTGAATCCGAAAAAAGTTTTAACGAATTTTAGATATTCAATTTTATAAGATCACAATTTCAGATGTAGGTTTGGATACGAATCAAGATCTGAGATTCGAATTTCGGATCCAGATCCGAGATCCGGATTTGAGATTCGGATCCGAGATCCGGATCTAGGTCCGGATCCGGCAAGATCCGGATCCGGATCTCACTGGATCCGGGATATCCGGATCCGAAAATTTTTGGCCATCCCTAATATATATAATAACATAGCATATTTTTTTCCAAAATTTTATGAAAACTATTTATTTTATAGAGTTCAAAATTCGGCCAAATGTTTATTAGTATTAATATTGCATGTTCACTTTTACTTTTTGTTGCTAAGGTAATATTATAGCGCGCTAATTAAAAATTAATTTTCTTCCATTTAAAAGCTGTTTAAGATATTGGCTGCATTTTGCAACAGTGCAGAACAGCAGATAGGAATCTAACCAGGTAAATTTCTTTCTCTCTCTCTTCCCTCGCTAGGTCACGTGCGTGAACTTAGGATTGTCCGCGGAGAAAAAGAAACCGATGGAATGCAGATTGACAGCAAATAAGAACAAAGTCTGTTTTCTTTCTCTTCATAGATCGTAAAGATTTCCTTGATTCTATGTAAACATCTCCGCGAATAATTACCTGTACAGGAATATTGCAGCTAACAACGTACGAAAGTTTCAGAAAATCTGTCTATGTTGTTTTCAAGTGTGGGGAGTCTGTTCATCTTATAAAATCAGTTTCGAAATGTAGAGCGTAGAACAAACACACTTATTTTTTGCATCAACTGACAAAAGTTTACATACAGATCAAAGATAAGTCTTAGTGCGTTTGCACACGGCAACGATAATATCGGTGGAAGCATCGATAATGTCGGCGGTGAAATCGACTTCAATGTACTCAAATCGTAGCTTACACACGCCACCGATATTATCGGCCGATCCTCCGACACGCAGATGCTGTCGGCCAAGCCCCAGATAATGTCGGCGGTATCGCCGACACCGATTTTGTCGGTGGCAATGTTTTCTTATGATTGGATGCACATGTGGCCGATAATGTCGGCCGGCCAGTGGGTTAGATGAAGAGAGTGAGGGACAAGGCGCTGTATATTTTTGTTTCGTTTCTTGTCTTTGGAATTTTGTTGTTTCCATGTTTTTTCTATTATAATTGTATAATAATATTATTATTATCTTGTCCTATAAACAACTTCGGAACAGCTTATTATTTTTTTACAGTCTCTGTTTTGGAGTAGCTAATTCCCTTTATTAAATAAGTATAAAATGTGGGAAGTTTGAAGAGTACTGGTTTCCCTCTAAATAGCTATTACCAAATAGAATATAGAAAATTTAGATAACCAAGTTCTTGATTATTTTCCACTAATTTTTAATTTTTGTTCTTTCTCTCTCTGTCTCTCTCTCTCTCACACACACACACTCTTTGATGGTATATTTTTTAATCTATTAATGCATTTAAATTTCAATACATTCTGGAAATTAATTTAAGCGTAATTTTCAAATTTTGATACACTGTGAACATAAGCATATGGAAAAAATCCTGATTATTATTACTTCCTTTTATTTTCATTAGAATTGTGTGCAGATTACTTTTCCCGGTTCCACTCAATAAGCAGTGATTGAATACAATATTTTTTGACAAGTCAAAGTAGAATTATTATTTTGAAACGAAACCAACACAATCAAACACTCTTTCCCAAGCTCCAAGGACAAGTTACTCACTTGGCATTTTCTTGATTGTGATCTCAACAATAGTGATGTGACTTCATGCTTCACTTGTTGCAGATTTTTTCTCTCACTTCCAAAACTATCCCAAATCTCCCATTTTAAAAAATAATGTGTAGAATGGCAATTGAAAACAAAGACCAAAGCTATATATCCAAGTTTTCCCTCTCCCCTTTGTACCGGGATCGACCCCCTGATAGAGTTCTGCATTTTAGCTACAGTGACTGGATCAAAAGGTTGTATATTATTGCATTCTTACCTTTCTAGTTTTGCTTAGATTTTTAGAGATGGCAGGAATTTTTCCATTCGATATTTTAATCGTTATTGAACTTGTGGAATGTAGACTTTGCATATGGGATAAGATAACAGACTCTTTCAAGAACAGAGCTCCCTCGTGGCTAAGCGGTTAGCGTACGCACCTTTGGCGTGGAAGACCCGGGTTCGATTCCCGGCGGGAGCTCATGTGGTTCGGATTCTAAGTTAATCAGTAGGTCCACGTCTCATATAGCCTCGCTGCTGAAAGGGACGCTAAACTAAAATCAACTCAACTCTTTCAAGAACAGGATTGAAAAGCAAAAAGCACGGCGAGAAATTTATGCAAGCCTTGTCCAGGATTTTGAGTTCATGGACAAAAAGAAACGAGAAACGACAGGTATGAATGCAACAGCGCAAATCTGTCTTCAACATTAGGAGAGGGGGGGACGGGTAAGATCGTTCCCATATTATATATATACATATATAGCGATGTTCAAAATATTTCTGTAGCCGAGAAACAATGCTGTAGAGGATCAGGGGAGCAGAATTGTCTTCAACATTGGGAGGCGGGCAGATTTGAGGTTTATTCTGAGTGGACATTAATTTCATCTCACTTTCCTTTCTAGCGATCGGACACAAATAATCAAATTTCTCTCCCAAAAAACACATTTCAAATCGGATTATTGGGAGGACAATCTCCCCAGTTCCAAGATTGGAGGGGACATGTCCCCTTCATCCCCCCGGGATTTGCTCCTGTGTATGTATGGAGCAATGTAAAACAGAATTACTAATTCGAATTTTATCATTTAATCTACTATGACATTAATGTTAACTACATGGAAAACAAAATAATATATATACATGTGTTTTCATTGGGAAGGCCGATGGGGGCTGAATTTGAACGTAAACACTATCGGGGTTGTCACTATACATCTGAGCAATCCCGATAAATATGGATTCGACACAAATATTGGTCATTTTCTACTATTTTTACATGTCCCGGTAAACGCCCCCTGAGACCCCCTTGGTTCGAATTGTGAAAAAATCGCCTCTGGCCTCCAGCCGATATCGCGAAAACTATGAATGTGACACTAAAATCTGCCATTTTCTACTACTTTTACATATTCCGATAAAAGCCCCTATGATCCTCTGGTTCCAATTTTGAAAAAAACCATGCCTCTGGCCAGCAGCCGATGGGGGCAGTATTTGAAAGTCAACGCCTGTGTGAGTATCACCATTCATCTCAGCGACAGTGAAAACTATTGATTTGAAACTAATATCGGTCATTTTCCATTATTTTTACATGTCTCGCAATTCTCCACCCCGGTGACTCCCGGCCCACATACAATGGTGGCTGAATTAGAAAATCATCGCTAATGAAAGTATCACCATTGATCTCAGCGACCGCGAAAACTATGAAATCGACACTAATATCGGTCATTTTCTATTACTTTTACATGTCTGGGTTAACGTCCTCCTGAGACCCCCCTGGTTCGAATTTAGTCAAAAACGCTTCACCTTGGTCTGGGACCTGAACCAAGGTATCCGTGTCCAAAATTTGGTAACTCTCTGCCAACTTGTCTGGTTCCCAGGCCGGTCCCGGTTGAAAAAAAAAAACTCTTCGTCTTGATCTGTGGCCTAGACCAAGCTACCCGCGACCAAATTTTAAAAACTTTCGTCCACTCGTCTGGTCCACGGGCCGCACACAGATAGAGAGACAGACACTCAAGCAAACTCTATTTTATTTATATTAGAAAGGTCAGATCCACCGTTATTGTAATAGAGCGGTGCTTGAGTGATTGATCGTAGAAATTTAAAATCCAATGAGTGATAATTTCATAGCCTTGTTTTATTACAAGTTTAAACTCTTTAGTCAGTAGAGAAGAGGGCATGATTCGTGGTTAGAGTTGATGACAATGGGTTTCGGTGGGTCTTGGGTCACAGTGTGTGACAGTGGTTCATGGTGGATGGTGGGACAGAGTGGGTCACGGCGGGTCATAGGTCACGATGGGTGGTGGGTCAGTTGGTCGTGGCTAAAGTTTTCATTGCCCCACACTCTCTCTGAACTACAGTGTTGAAAATTAATCAGTGAAAATCAATTGCAATTGATCAATCAATTGAAAGTAATTGCTGTGGAAATCAAAAATTGCAATTGAATTAATTGCTAATTAATTTCAATTGCAATTACTTTCAATCGATTGATTAATTACAATTGATTCTCCTTTATTAATGGGCAACTGCAATTAACAATTAACCATTACTTACTTCCGTTGTCAATTGCAATTAACAATTAAATTTACAGATTAATTGGTAATTGTCAATTCAATTGAAATTTGCCCAACACTGCCACTCTTCTCTTCACTGTCCCGATCCGGCCCTTCAAACTTTTTTTCCTTCTATCGAAGCCAGTACTGCCTATTTGGGAAAAGTCTCAATGTAGAGTGGTAGTGGTAAAAACGATTCATATTCGCCGTTCTGTTGGAAGGGGGGCTGGTGGAATGTGCCGTAAAATTTTACGTTGCCTCCATAGGAAAAAATCTAGATTCGACACTACTAATATATATATATATATATATATATATATATATATATATATATATATATATATATATATATATATATATATATATATATATATATATATATATATATAAAATTGAGAAACACTATGTTTGTGACTATAAATCTCCCGAACCGCCCCACTGATCTTAATCAAATTTGAAGCTATTCACTTTGATGGTACAACTTAGGAAGGGGGTGTACAAATAAATAAAATTTAATAATTCCTGAGCCACTCGGCCAATCTTGATCAAATTTTCAACATAGATGAGGCTCAGGCCTGGGATCGTGTTTTTAAATTTGACGAAGTAACGTGGGGGCGGAGAAGAAGGAGATATATATATATAAAAATCAATTTATATAAGACTGAAAGCCACTATTTTTGTAACTTAATAACTCTTGAACTATATCTTTAATATCCGACCGATCGCAATCAAATTTTCAAGATGTATGAGGTTTGGATCTGGAAACATTTTTGTAATTTTATTTTAACGGTACATCCTAGGGGGGAGGGGGGAACGTATAAATAGAAACTAATAAAACCTAATAACTTTTGAACCACCCAACCAATCTCGATCTAATTTTCAACAAATATGAGGGTCGGGCCTTGGGTGTTTTTTTATCATTTCACTTTGACGAGCCAACGTAGGGGAGGGAGAGGGGGCAGATATCTGTAAAAAAAAATAAAAATAAAAATGCCTGTCTCTGTGACTTCATCACTCTTGAACGACCCGACCGATCTAAATCAAATTTTCAATATACATGAGTATAGGGGCAGGGATTACTTTAGGCTATTTACTTTGACGAAACAACGTAGGGGAGGGCGAGAGGGAGAGACATTTAAAAATGATCAAAAATGACCGATATTAATGTTGAATCCATAGTTTTCGGGCCCGATGAGACAAACAGTAACACTTCTGATGCTGTTTCAATCCAAGTTCAGCCCTAATAGTTGGGAAGGTGGAGGGTACAATGGAGGAGAGGGGGATAAACGTTTTAAAATGATCGAAACTGAGTAATATTAGTGTCGAATCAATAGTTTTAGGAGTAGCTGAGATTAACAGTGACAATTCTGATTTTGTGTGCCGCAGCACGGGGGAGGGGTAGCTATATATAATAATAAGAATTGAAAATAACCAATATTAGTGCCTAATCCATAGTTTTCGGGATCATTCTGATGAACTGTGACATCTTCGATCCGGTTTAAATGCAAAATCAGCTCCGCCACTTGCGGGAAGGGGAGAAAGTGATATATAAAATGATCGATAATGGCCACTATCAGTGTCAAATTTATAGTTTTCTGGGTCGCTTAGATGAGCAGTGGTACTTTCGATAATGTTTAAATTCAAATTCAACCCCACAACTTGGGGGAAAGGGAGGAAGAGATATTTAAAGATAATGGAAAATGACCGTTAATTAGTGCTGAATCCACATTTGTGGGGGGTCGCTGAGATGAACAGTGACACTTTCGTTGCCATGGCCCGCAACATAGGGGAGGAGGAAATATATATATAAATGACCGAAAATGACCATTATTGGTGTCGAATCCATGATTTTTGGGGTCGCCGAGTTCATCAATGATCTTTCCGATGCTGTTTAAATCGATGCCATTAAAAACGAAAACAGCATATTTCACGGGTACTAAACACATGAAATACGGAGTTGTGCTTTAAAATTTTCATTTTAACTTACCAAAGCGGGTAATATATGCTAGTAATACTAATAAAGCTCAGGTACTGTCCTTTCTCTATTTCAAAACCACCTATTTTTTAAATCTCTTTGCTATAATATCTATTACTGGAGCTATCAGTATATTTTTGTTTTTCGTCTTTATACAACACCAAGGTTATAAAGGAAGGTCTTTTATATGTGGGTTCGGAACTTGAATCTGATAGGTCGTTCCCAACCATACTATCTCGCCTCCAGAAAAACTGGATTACAGGGCAGAGTCTAAAGCAAGAAATTTCTCTCTCTTTTGCTAAAAAAAAAAAAAAAAAACTTTAGTTCGCATACTAGTCATAGCACATGTTTAGAGGTTTTTCAACGAATCTGTATGAGACGAGACCTGCAAATGACACAATACTGAAAGTTGAGCTTACACCAGGAGTCGATTCTGGTATCATCCTAAAACAAAAAAAAAAAAATCCTAATGGCTGACTACTTTAATGCTCATAAATCATTCTAATGTAAAAAGTTTTGGTGATCTCGGCCCCCTAGACTCCCCGTGGATACGAGCCTGTGTGACCCCCCACCCTCGAACACAATTTTCTGGAAGAAAGCCTCTATTCTTCCTTTTGTATGTCTAGTTTACTGAAAACATGAAAAGCAAACTAGATCACAGAGCATAGAGTTGGAAATGATGGACATGTTGCATTGCAGACATATTTCGTACCGTTGATGATTTTGGGAAGTTTTCCAGGGACAAAATTCACCTCGGAGTTATATCTCCTATGGTGCTCAATGTGAGTTGAGTTGATTTTGTCGTCCCTTTCAGCAACGAGGCTATATAAGACGGGACCTACTGATTAATTTACAAACCCGAACTACATGAGCTCTCACCGGAATCGAACCCGGGTCTCTCACGCCAAAGGCACGTACGCTAACCACTTAGACACGAAGAAGCTCGGAGCTCTATTAGAAAAGAAGAAAGCACATTATGGGAATTTCAGTGCAGACAACTAAGTACGACGAATGTTAAAAGAATATTTTTCATCTTGAATATATTGTAATAATGGTCAATCTTATTCGATAATGTCATTTTTTTAAAAAATAGCATTCTCTTTTCTGTAACTTACTACAGTATACAAGTTAAATTTCACACAGTGTGCAAAAGAGGGGAGGGATTACAACGTACGATGGGCTTCGTTCGCTTCCTATCCGATAGACAAAACCTTCCTTGTAAAATTCAGCGTTTCAAAGAACCTGTGTGGTTGCTGATAGCTACACATAAATTGACAGAATTTTAGTACTGTCTGCCTGAAGCAAAGTCTTAAGTTTAGTACTGAAGCTGGCTGAGGCAAAAAAGCAAGCACACCGCAGGCGTGGTGGCTTCTGTGCCTCGTAACATTGTGTTTAAAAAAACAGACACAAGGCCACTTGTCAGTTCTTGCAACTGATAAGGCTTTTTTTTTCTTTTATACAAATCATATTGTTTGAAGCCTCTTTATTCCTTTCAAAAACAATATAACCAGATTCATGGGAACCCACAGCAATTGTAATAAAAGTTGAAAAAATATCTGTATCATTCAGATACTTTATTATTATTATTATTATTATTATTATTATTATTATTATTATTATTATTATCACATAATATTTTTCGTTAGTCCTCACAGCAATTAATACTTAGCAGCAGGGGTGAAAGTGCGTGGGAACGCGGGGGACCCTATCCCCACCCCAAAAAACTGTGTACGGCGTCCTCCCACTTCCTAAGCAATTACAATGGGCAAAGATAGGCATGGGGGACGGCGTGACGTCATGCCGCTACCTACCGTACCCCTACCTTTTCAGATGATTCCATCCCATCTAGCCTAACCCCACCTCGCCTAACGATTTATCAGCCACTTATATCTCCAAAATAAGAATGTCTACCATTTTAGGCGAGATGGGAATTTCCATCTTACTTAATCCCATCTCGCCTAAAATGGCGGTAGGATGCAAGGAGGGAATTTCTGTACTGAAGAGGGAATTCCTGTAATAGAATTTTAACCAGATATTTCAATCAATATTGGCAATCTGTCAATTATAATATAAATATATAATAAGTATTATACAAGAAGAAAGCATAGGGGGAAGGCGATTTAGTGAATTTAGTTCACTTTTGGTTTATTTTGGGAATACTGGAAATTGATTGGCAAAGAGAAGCTAATCAGAAACAGGATAGAAATATAGAGGGTGTTTCAAAACAACACTTACAACGTTTGAGAGCTCATTCCTGACACCGTGATAAGACAACCTGGGTGCACAATGCTTCCTTTTGGCGCTATGACCAGCCAAAAACCAGTCGGAAAAATGCCCAAAACAGCCGTAACTCGAGAACAAAATGTCGGATCGAAGTCGGGGGAAAGGAAATGTATATTATTTTTAGCCATGGCTTCCACTAATGCACAACCCGATATGGTACAGAGACAGCACAAAGGTCACCTCAAATAAATTGAAGAATTATGGGGATATTTTATGAAAGGGGGTTATAGCCCCACACAAGTTACTGGCACATGCAAGGAGCATTAGAATATTAATTCTGTGACATTTGTGAAAAATCTGACGCTCACTGGCATTTCCGGAACAAAATTTTGAATTTTTATAAAGGTACATCATCTAATGCTTCGTCCCCTGTGCCCCCATAAGGCGGTGCGTTACCAAAATAGCATTCTATATTTCAAAAATGCATACTCTTTTGCCACAATGACGCCAAATTTCACACTAATTAACAAAAACACCTTCTTCTAACACATCACCCACCAGCTTTTTACGGCCCTTGCCCCCCGAAGGGGGCCTTCCCAAAATAATGTTTGAGACGGCTTTACTAGCTTTGTGAATGAGTGTTTTTGCATTTCGTAACAAATACAACTCATTTGCCCCAAAATCTTTACGAATATTTATTGGAGAAAACTGCTTCCAAAATTTAACATTGAACCTCCTATAAGGAAAATGAACTTCTGTGTTTACACTTCCAAAAGGAGGGCTAAAAATTAATTTTCTTCTATTTCCTTTAGAAATTCGAAAAATTCAGATATTTCTCAATAAGAGTGCCAAATTTTATATTAATGGTGTGAAAACTTCATCTTCTCCCAGTGCTGTAGAAAATTACACGAATTGTATAACAGTCTGTATATATATATAATTCAAAATCACGTTTTCAGTCAAAAGAAAAAAAAAACATTCCATTTGTTTACCTTTGGAATACCAATATCTAATCTAAATGATCTAGACCCTCAAAAGTATTGTAATATTTATTTTGTATATTACTGTTACGCACACGCCTAAATGCCAGGATTGTTCTTTCATTTTAGTAGATATTTCTTTTAAAGTTATGTTTTTAAGTAACATTCCGTATTTTGGAATGCAAAATATTGATGATAATGCTTCTACAATAATTTTGTTTTCCTTCTGTCGTATCTTCCTTTCTCACCTCGCAAAAGTCGATTTATGGTCAAAAATGGTTGCAAAATGAAAATAGGGATATTTCACCCTGTTTGACAAGTCTTGTTATAAAATACTGTACTTAGAAGGTAAATTCTGTACCACCAGACATGTCAACTCTGACGCGAAATCGTAGTAGTTATAGTAGTATTAACTGTGGTCGTAGTAGTAATAATACAAGTAGTAGTAATATTAGTAGTATTACAGTACTTTGCAGTCTTGAATAAAGAGTCAGTTTCCCAAACACACTACGATTAACATAGACTGACAGTAAGACCGTACGAACACGGCAAAGGCAGGGGTAGTGGAGGACATTTAAGGGAAAAAATGACAACATTAGTTTCCAATCCGTCCTTGAGTGCCCCGTTCCAACCCGGAAATACGTGCGCCCGGTTCGGCCCTATAGCATTTGTGTCCGGGCCGAACAGGACACGCCCAGCCCGTGCAGGGCAGAGCCCTGCAAACCCAGGCCCGAAGACGGCCCGGCCCGACCCGAATGGATCTGAATTCTGTGCCCGACTCGACCCGGCCCGGCCCGAATCTCGAGCCGGGCTCTAACCGGGCCGGGCACATTTCGGGCCGAGCCGGGACGAAACGGGCCGGGCACAAATCGGGCCGAAACGGGCCGAGCCGGGCCGGCCCGACTCGGCCCGAACACTGTGAAAGACGGATCGGAAACTAATGTTGGCAGCCTGTCTTAATCGTAATGTGTTTGGCATGGGCGGCGATTAGGGGGGGCAAAGGGGGGCAGTTGCCCCCGCACTTTTTTTAAGTAACCAATTAATGTATATAGTTCCATTTGGAAATATAACGATTTTGTATGTGTTACTGATTAATAGGAAAAAAATGCTGCCATATAATATTTGTTGTTGCGTGAATACGTATTGGTTGTCTTCCCGTGGAGTAAAGAAAGCTACAGTAATTGCGTTTTAATCGCCACAGAAAATAACCCCAAAAAATAACCTATTGGAGCACAATTTCAGCATACTTTCATTTCTTCTTACAAGGGCTCGATATGTTAGTGAGCCGCTTTGAAGCTAATCGAAAGAACATTATGCAAAAAAGTAGGGCCTATTTCACAAGTTATTCTTTAATTCCACAAAAATTGACAGTTCCTAAAATGTCTTTTCTTCTTTCTAAAGTAAGGAATATCGATTAAAAAGAGCGTGATAAGAAACAACTTCTACCTTTTCCATTGTTTTGTAGTGTAATATACGAGTGAAGTGTTGTGTTTAAGGATGTACGAGTGTATATACAATAAAATTTAGTAAATTGAACATAATTCTAGGTTTTAAGTTTATTTTGTATAACTGAAGTGTGGATTGTAAGTATTGTTGTGTTTTGATGTGTTCCAAGAAAGTGAAATCTGCACCTAATGGCAACGAACATATTTCAAGAAGTTGCAAAAGCAAATATTTCTTTAAATGTCGTAGCATATGCTTGTAGTATTTACTGTCTTTCATTTTCTAAGAGTAATAACATACATTTAATATCATGTTTGGAATTAAATATTAAGTTTTTCATTAATCCTCAGTTTCAATATAACTTTTGCAAAACAAGCATCATTATTCATTACTATGATTAATATTATCCTTTCTATTTATTTGTTTTGCAAATTTATTAAATAATCTGATCACACAATTTTCCAGACAGAATTTTAAGATGTTCATGAGCAAGGAATCAAATCTCTTCTTGCACTTTCGTTGTTTAAGAGTACAAAGGGCTAGTATCTACTTGCGTTGTTCTTCTCAATTTACTTAATAAACTATTATATACGATATACGGTATTTTAACTGAAAATATAGTATCCTATTAGTTATACAACCTTTCGTCAAACAAAATGTTAGAAACAACCAGGAAAACTAACATTTATATAAAATATTCATATCATGTATTGCCCCCTCACTTTTAACGTCCAACCGCCGCCACTGGTTTTTGTGAAATTAACTCTTTATTCAAGACTGTAAAGTACTATACTTCTACTACTCTTATTACTACTACTACTGCTACTGCTATTATTATTATTATTATTATTATTATTATTATTATTATTATTATTATTATTATTATTATTATTATTATTACTTCTACTACTACAACTGCTACGAGCGTCAGAGTTGACATGTCTGGTGGTACATACTTTACAATCTAAGTACAGAAAAAATCGAAGAAATACTAGTTATTATGGCCAGTCTGCGTAGTCTGGCCAGTAGAATGCATTCACATCTGGTGCTAGAGGTCGTCGGATCGATCCCTCCTCGTGTTATGTGAGCTTTGTTGTGGACAAAAATCGTGAGCGTGGGAGTTTTTGGATTAGACCGTTTTGGTCCACTGTCTTCATTCCACCAATTCATCCATCATCATTCATACGTCTTGAGCCGTAATTGCCTAAAGAACATATGAGAAAGTCAAGTCCTTGACCTACTAATTAGAATTTGTTCCGCTACATTAGACCACGGAGGCCGAAACCATGAACTGGCGTGTTCATAAGATTAGCGCAATTTGTAGTAATGTTCAATTAGCACGGCAGATTCCAAATCATATTACATGTTCCTGTATTCTTTATAATTCGATGCTACAATAATAATAACAAAAAACAATAATCAAATAAATCACCCAGACCCCAGGATCGATGAAATGTTCCTGGAACGGTGCGTAACAAGTAAATAACAGAGCTATATGACGGAATGCGAGGCAGTAAATCAAAACAAAATCCACACATATCATTGTTGATCAAAAAATACCTCAAAAGTCCCCTGAATGAAAAATGTATAGATATCAGCTATCAAAAATGCCTCTTAACATCACATATAATAGAAGGGATAGTTGATATTAAGAAAATGAAAATATAAGGTTTCCTAAGAAACCAATAGTGCAAAATGAACATCGCTTTACTGTATGTCCTTGTACGCATCGAATAGCACGGAAACAGATTCAACAGTTTCAGGCTTTACAGCATTTCTCCGTTCCTGAGTACTAAAATCTCTTTCAGTAGACGCACTAGAAGCAGGGATGACGAGATACTGACGCGTTAATTTACACAATTTTGGTAATGATTGTTCTTGTTGCTTCCACCACTGCAGTATATCTAGTTCTCTTACACATGATGACATGTTGAGGTAGATGTCTACTTCATCATCAAATTCACCAGAGACTGAATGTCTATCTTCCCAATCCATTAGTTTATTCTTCTTGGTAGGTGGTTCCAAGTTATGCCAACTAGCCTAAAGGAGACGATGGTGAGAAATAAATGAAATAGTGGAGTAAATAAAGTGGAAGGAAACAGGAGAACGCCGCGAACCCCCACACGGTGTTTGTCCACCACAAAGTTCACTTGGCGAGAGCTCGGATCAAACCAGGGACCCCATACACCAGAGGTGAACGCTCAACCGCTGAGCCACCGTTCCAGGAACACCTAATCGACCCTGGCGATTTGGTGATTTATTTGATCATTATATTTTGTTATATTTGTAGCATCATACTATAAACAATACATGAACATGTGACACCATTCGATATTTGCCTTGTTAATTGAACATTACTACAAATTGCACTGATCTTATGAGCACGCCAGTTTATGGTTTTGCCCTCCGCGGTCCAATGGTAGCGTACCAAATTCTACTTACTAGGTCAATTACTTGACTTTACCATACGTTCTTTAGGTAACTACGGCTCAGGCTGAATGGATGATGATGGGATGAATTGGTGGAAAGAAAACAGTGGGAGGAAGCGGGACCACCCCAGAAACTCCCATGCACACGACGTTTGTCCACAACAAAGCTCACATAGCATGAGCAGGGATTGATCCAACGACCTCTAGCACCAGATGTGAGTGTTTTTTCTATTGAGCCACTATTCTCCCTCGTAGATCAAACATCGGTTCAAATTCTACGCAGACCGGCCATAATAACTAGCATTTCTCAATTTTATTATGTACTTAGAAGGTAAATTCGGTACCATCAGACATGCCAACTCTGACGCGAAGTCGTAGCACTTGTAGTAGTATTAGCAGTGGTCGTAGTAGTAATAGTAGAAGTAGTAATAGTAGTAGTAGAAGTAGTAATAGTATTACCAGTACATCACAGTCTTGAATAAAGAGTCAGTTTCCCAAACACATTACGATTAACATAGGCTGACAGTAAGACCGTACAAACACGGCAAAAATAGAGGTAGTGGAGGACATTAAAAAAACAAGTAGGCTGACAACATTAGTTTCCGAACCGTCTTTCAGACTATCGGGCCGGCCCGGCTCGGCCCGGTTCGGCCCGATATGTGCTCGGCCCGATTCGGCCCGAAATGTGCCCGGCCCGGTTTGGCCCGAAATGTGCCCGGCCCGGTTCGGCCCGAACTGTGCCCGGCCCGGTTCGGCCCGAACTGCGCCCGGCCCGGTTCGGCCCGAACTGCGCCCGGCCCGGTTCGGCCCGAAATGTGCCCGGCCCAGTCCAGTTTGATATTACTTGAAACGGGTCGGGCCGGGCCGGGCACCGGGCCGAATCGGGCGCGCCCGGCCCGTGCAGGGCTCTGCTTCATATCCACTGCAAACGCTGTTTTTGTTCCATTTTGACTTTTATTTTAGTACTCAGACGAGAATTGTGTTCTATGTCTTAATTTTCTGCATTCTTTCACATATGGAAACATTCGTTTACGTATCTAAATGTTTCATTACGTATGGAGAGCTAAATGACAAACAGGCATGTGCTGATATTAATACAAAGTTTCGAAATATTGAATTATTAAGTATTTCAATCAATGTTGCTTTTTTATACAATTAATAACAAGTCTTATTATATTTAAAAGAAGAAAAACACATCTGCAAAATTTCTCCCGATTGCAAAGGTTGACTTCGAGGTTCGAACCTGGTTCACTTTTTCCCGAAGATACCCGAAGCTGGACTTAGAAATTTTTTTCCTTAAAATAGCAATAAAGAATGCCCTCGACCTTTGAGACAACATGTACCTTTCGAGAGTCAACTTTCAAAAGTTTGGTGTGGGTTCTTTTGCCCCATAAAACTGTTTTTCTGCAGAAAATAAAAAAGCATTCCTTTATTTTTTTGCGTATTTGTCCATAAAAAAAGTTCCGTTGGAATTCTTCGTGGCCTTTACACACATATGACATACTGTTACCAGCATTTTTTATATTTCGTGATCAAAGGTTTGGAGGGGTCGGCGCAGCACGCTTCCGTTTTTCTCAGAAAAATACGAAACCCGTTTGCCCTCAATTTAAACCTACAATATCTGTGCAATATTTGATTCAATTTGGTTCTCTTCTTCGCGTCTTTCGGGCGTCAATTTTTAAAATTTATGGTGGGTCTCTTGCCGCCTAAAACCGTTTTCCCGCAGATCATAAAAAACCCGTATTCCTTTATTTTTTGCGTATTGTCCATACAAAAGGTTGTGTTGCAATTCTTCATGTCCTTTACACACATCTGACATACTAGCACTTTTCATATTTCGTGATCAAAGGTTTGGAGGGGTCGGCGCAGCACGCTTCCGTTTTCCCCAGGACAATACGAAACCCGTATCCTCATTTTACATCTGCAGTATCTGTGCACAATTTAATTCACTTCGGCTCACTTCTTCTTGCCTTTCGGGCTTCAACTTTCAAAAGTTTGGGTCGGGCTATAGCCTTTAAAACCGTTTTCCCGCAGAACATAAAAAACCCGTATTCTTTATTTTTTGCGTATTGTCGATACGAAATGTTTCTTTGGAATTCTTTATGTCCTTTACACACATCTGATATACTATTAATAGTACTTTCGATATTTCGTGATCTAAGGTTTGGAGGGGTCGGCACCCCACCCTTCCGTTTTCTCAAGGAAAATACGAAACCCATACTCCCCCATTTTATGCCTACAATATCTGTGCACAATTTAGTTCACTTCGGCTCAATTCTTCTTACCTTTCGGGCATCAATTTTCAAAATTTTGGGGTGGGTTCTTTTGCCCACAAAATAATTTTTCCGCATGAAATAAGAAACAAGTATTCATTTTCTTTTTGCGTATTCTCCATACACAATGTTTCGTTGCAATTCTTCATGTCCTTTACAGACATCTGACATACTGTTACTAGCGCTTATGAAATTTCGTGATCAAAGATTCGGAGGAGTCCGTGCCACACTTAACCGGTTTTTTTTTTAGGTAAATGCGAAACCCGTATACCCTCATTTTATGTCTACAATATCTGCGCAAAATTTTATTCACTTCGGTCTACTTTTTCTTCCCTTTCGGTGCCATATTTCAAAATTTTGGGGTGGGGCCTTTTGCCCCATAAAACCATTTTTCCGCAAAAATGAAAAACCCGTATTTTTTTGTTTTCAGCACATTTCCCACACAAAAAGTTTCGTTGAAAGTCTTCATTTCCTTTACACACATCTCACATACTATTAATATTATTTTTGATTTTTTGTTATCAAACGTTTGGGAGGGTCGGCGCCCCACCTAACTGTTTTCTCTAAGAAAATATAAAACCCTTATTCTCATTTTACGTCTGCAGTACTTGTGCAAATTTCATTCACTTCGGCTCAATTCTTCTTGTCTTTCGGGTGTCAACTTTCAAAATTTTGGGTAGGAGCCTTTGACCCCTAAAACAGTTTTTCCGCAGGAAATAAGAAACTCGTATTGATTTATTTTATGGTTATTTTCCATACAAAATGTTTCGTTGCAATTCTTCATTTCCTTTACACACACCTCACTGTTACTAGTACTTTTGATATTTCGTGATCAAAACTTTGGAAGGGTTCGTGCCCTTTCCAACAGTTTTTTCCAGGAAAATACGAAACCCGTATTCACTCATTTTACGTTTACAATATATGTGCACAAGTTCATTCATTTCGATTCACTTGTCCTTGCTTTTCGTTCGTCAACTTTCAAAATTTTGGGTGGGTGCTTTTCCCCGTAAAACCATTTTTACGCAGAAAATTAAAAAAAAACAGTATTCGTATGTTTTTCGCATATTATCCATACATTAAGTTTCGTTGCAATTCTTCATGTTCTTTAGACACATCTCACATACTGTTACTAGCACTTTTGATATTTCGTAATCAAATGTTTGGAGGGGTCCGTGCCTCACCGAACCTTTTTTTGCAGGAAAATACGAAACCCGTATTTCCTCATTTTAAACCTACGACATCTTTGCAATATTTCACTCATTTCGGTTCACTTCTTCTTATCTTTCTCGCGTCAACTTTAAAATTTTGGGGTGGGTTCCGCAGAAAATGAAAAAAAACGTATTCCTTTATTTTATGCGTATTGTCCATACAAAAAGTTTCGTTGTAATTCTTCATGTCCATTACACCCATCTGACATTTGTTACTAGTACTTTTGATATTTCATGATCAAATGTTTGGAGGAGTCCGCGCCCTACCCAGCCGTTTTTTAAAGGAAAATAAGAAACCCGTATTCCCTCATTTTATGTTTATAATATCTGTGCAGAATTTCATTCAGTTCGGTTCACTTCTTCTTACCTTTCGGACGTCAAATATCAAAATTTTTCGTGGAGGCTTTTGCCCCCTAAAACTGTTTTCCGCAGAACATTAAAACCTCGTATTCCTTTATTTTTTACGTGTTGTCCATAGAAAAAGTTTCGTTACAATTCTTCATGTCTTTTACACACATCTGACATACTGTTACAAGCATTTTTGATATCTCGTGATCAAGGGTTTGGAGGGGTCCGTGCCCCACCCTACCGTTTTTTTCCAGGAAAATATGAAGCCTGTATTCCCACATTTTACGTCTGCAATATCTGTGCACAATTTGATTCACTTGGGTTCAGTTATTCTTGCCTTTCGCGTGTCAATTTTCAAAATTTTGGGTGAGTCTTTTATATTAAACCTTTCCTTTATGTAACTTTTTTAAAATTCCTTTTTTTTGGGGGGGGGAGAAGGAGAGAAATGTTTTTTTTCTGATATGTGTCTTTTGCCATTCATCTTTTTTGAACTGCTTAAGTAAGATCATTTTGTAACTTTTGATGTCATCCAACTCCGTCACGATAATAATATTGTCATTCTTAACAATTTGTTTTATTTCCTTATTTTTCAGTTTGCCACACTGATATATTTTTAACAAAATTGAGGTTTGGTCCAACGCCTTTCGAATTCGGAACCAACCCAACCGCCGAGCTTTTTGGGTTGCCTTCTATTGCAGGAAAACGAGAATTGCAGGTGGTAATGCACTTTTGGAGTCGTGTATACAACATAATACAAAGTAGCCAACAAATGATTGTTAGTCAAACGTCTTTTAAGGTGGAAATAGCACAGGAAAAAAAACATGCTGCATAGGTTACTGAATACTAGAAGTAATAACAAGACAGACAATTGTTGGGAACGATCAAATATAATAAACGTCTAACATAACAAATTAAGTGCAGCCGGCAAGACTTGGATATCTGTGGGTGATACATTTTCACGCATATACATATATTTACAAAAAAATCCAGACAACAAGCGCTAACGGACTGGTTTAGCTACGTTTAGTAACGAGTCGGGAAAATAAACTTGAACGTTACTTGCATATTTCCAGAAAGCACTTAGACTAGCCTTAAGAATACGCTATTACTTGGCAACACCATGAACACTTCTTAAAACACTCATAATTAGTCCGTGCAACACTACACTCACGATACAAAGAGTAATGCTGGTGCAGTGTGATAATTGAAAGTTCCAGCGCAGAAAAGTGCATTGTTGAAGAGATGGATCGAAGGAAGCCCTGTTTCGGTGGAGATGGACAGACCAAAGCACGTCGCCGCAGGCAGTTTAAGAGGAAGGCACAGGAGAAGTCCGAGGAGAGAACTCAGGACCCAGGACATTCGTCGCACAGGCACGAAACAAGGGAACGCAAGGATCTCTGTGTATGTGGGGTCAGCGCAGTGGCGAGAATGAAAGGTAGGACCCACCTAAATTATTTATTGGTGTTGAAAGGGCGATTCTCAGCATTCAATAAAAATGCGAGACGTTCTCTGTACCGAAATTAAAAGCCGGAAGTAGTTGAGATTTCAAAAACTTAATTTCATCGCATTGAGAATAGGTACTCTATTTCGAACTTTAGCTATTAAAGATAAAAATGTTTACCTTAAAGTCGGTTTACATTGAACTATAAAGACACCTTAGCAATTTTACATATATATTATGTGATATTAGTAACCGCATCGTTCTCATTAAAGACGTATTAGTTCCCGTAACTTTTATTTTTGTGAGTTATGATCCATAATGGTGGATAAAGAAAGATAAACTAAATGTAGAAAAAAACGCATGTAGATTTTAGTAGTTCGAATTGAAATTTGTTGATAAAAGAAGGCAACCTATTCATTTAAATTAGGATGTTTAGATTTGCATGGAGTGAAAGTGACTCATCTACGCGATTGATAGGCACTCTTTGGATGTAAGATAATTAAAAAATAAAGCTTGATATATTTTCTAAAAGTGCATTCAGTGTATTGTTTAAATTGTATAAAATCACTATGTTTGTAAAGTTATTCACATAGGAGTTGGTAACTTAATTAATTTATTTCAATCAATCTGCTAATAGGAGTTAAATGAATAATCTGTAGTAATGTCTCAATAAAAGTATTTTGCGTATTGATCTCAAAGGTTAATTAGTGATTAGAAAAACACAAATAATCTCACGATCAGTCATTTTTGGGTTAGAGATACGGAATCCGTCAATAAAACGGAACAGATATTCTGTCATGAAGAATACGTATGGGCCAGTAACCATAAAATAGGCTAAGCAAAGCCGCATTTAATGTATCATTCTGTTCCTCTAAACAATAGAGCAATCGGATACCTATGCGGGTAGATCACACTAATGACGACAACCTACAGCTATATGCTTATGCTACTGTTGCAACATAACAAAAAACATGAAAACTAGACATATTTGCCAGAGAATCTCTTAAAAGACGTCTTTGCATTTAATATGAATATTTGTGTATTAATTGTATTCCATGTATGTATGCATGCCTATATTTATAATTTCTCTCTCTCTCTCTCTCTCTCTCTCATATATATATATATATGTGTGTGTGTGTGTGTGTGTCTTGGCATTTTTCTATACTTGTCAATATGTGCGTATATATGGTATGCATGGTTAAATAACAATATTACTCGCATTGATATTGTGTATGCATGGTGTATTCTTGTTGTTTGTGTTGATGTCAAATTTCATATCTGATGTAATTATGTCCTAATCTCATTTATGATTAGAAACAATTAGAAGTCAGACATTGGCTTACTCAGTTTCCTTAGGTCATTGCATTTTTCTTTCAAAAATTTTCACTAAATCTCAGATCGAAGTCATGACTTATTTCAATTTGTTTCACCTCATTGCACGTATGCTAGAATATTCTCCTTACTTTCTAAATTTAATTCAACCTAAATCGTATGTATTTATATTCAGATTCCATAAAATTATATCATTCCTAAATTCATTTTTTTTAAATGTCAGTAGTCATAAAGTGTCAGATAATCAACGTTAGTCATATGTTTATTATCCAATGTCACGTGGATAGGTATTTCAAGTGTAATGTTGTAAGTTAACCAGTTTTGTATTGTGCATAATTATAAAAGCTCATTATGTAAGGATAAACAATCTTAAATTTCACCTAGAACCGGTTATGGATATTGGCTTCATTAGTTTGTTTATATGTGTCGGGTTACTTATAATTCATTCAAGCTATAGGCCAAGAAAGAAGACAAAAATATAATTTACTTAATTTAATTTTGTGCTAAGGCCTTATGAATTATTCTTCATATTTTTCATAAAATTTCAAATTCAATGTTAATTTTCGTCACGCTTAATTTTTTTTTGTTTTTGTTTTTACTCATTAAAGCTTTTGTTATATTGTTAATCTAAATTCATGATTTTTTTTTCATGAACAAGTTGTATCCCTCATCTCAAGAAAAAAACATTGGTTTTGAAGGGTTTGTTAGGCTAAACTAATAGGGCAATGTAGGCAATTTTCCAATTCTAAGTTCAAATTACAGATGTTCAAGATGCTTGATTACAGATGTTCAGATGTTCACTAGCGACACGAACAATATAACATCGATATTCAAATTCCTATCATACTCGGGCAAGCATGTCCTACGTCACTGATGTTATTGCGGTACGGGCCCGGTTTTTCAACTCTTCCAGGTTCTGTGGGAGTGGGAGTGCATAAACCTTGTCTTTAACGAAACCCCACAGGGTGGCAAATCCGGTGACCATGGAGGCCAGCTGAGACATGCTAAGTCGCCAGCTCCTTGACGATAAATCCAACGGTTCGGTAGAGTTACATTCAGATATTCACACAATTGGCAACTCCAGTAAGGGGGTGCCTCGTCTTGTTGAAAAATGAAGTTGTCTTCGTGCAGCCTCGGAAACAACCATTTTTTAACATAGCGAGATTCTGCTGACTGTTAACCGTGTTTCCATTAAAAAAGAATGGTCTGTAGACAGTTGATCGGATATCGCACAAAACACATTAACTTTGGGCGAATCTCGTACATGTACAAAGACTGCATGTGTATTCTGTAGGCTCCAAATCGAACATTTTGTTTGTTTACCTGACCACTAACACGGAAAGTCGCTTCATCACTGAACACGATGCGTTGTGCAAAAGTGTTATCATTGTCAATAGCATCCAGAATATCGTTACACAATGCCACACGTTTGCGTTTGTCATCAGGAGGCAGAGCTTGTTACAGCTGTAAATTGTACGGCTTCATAGCCTACCGACGTCTCAAGACGCCAAATTGTAGATGTAGGCACTTGTAACTCCTGACTGGCACGACGAGTTGATTTTGAAGGACTAAGTTGGAAAGTAGTTTCAATTCGTGCAACATTTTCTTCAGGAAAACGAGGGCGGCAAGGACTCCTTCCTTTACATACACATCGTTTATCTACAAACTGGCGATACCATCTTCGAATGTTCCACCCATTTGGAGGATCAGTTTGGTACCTCAACTTGAAACGTATTTGCACTGTAATCATGGAATTGCACTTCGCTAACTGAGAACACAAAATAATTTCTGCTGCAGAGTAGCCATTTTAAACATATGACGGTTACCAGGCAAAACAGAAGGCAATTGACATCTAGTGGCTATTAATATAAACTAAACTATGTATTCGTTTCTCCAATATCCTAGCCGAGGCGCAGCTATCCATAGTTTGGACAAAATAATTCTTCGTTATACGTATATTCTTTTTGAAACACCCTATATATTCAATCATATTTCAAAAAAAAATATTAAGAAACACGAGGAAACAAAATCTAAATTAATAACTACTTAAGAAATGCCGCGAGTTCTATGAATACCAGGAATTCCTATAAATCTTCCATGATCTAGGTTCGGCTTCCGTTTAATCGCATTACCAGAGTGTGTCAACACTACGAAATGCAAAAGCGAGAACAAGAGGTTTTGTAGTTAGCTGTTTTATTCTTGCTTTTAAAACTGTTACCTAAATTTGTGTGTATTTGAATATGTGTGTTAATTATGCATTATGTACAAACCAAATGATTAGATATATATTTATTGCACCAGTTATTATTAAATGGCATGTCTACGCTGTCGTATATAAAGTTTAAAACCAACCAATTTCTGAGTTCATTTTTTTGAATTAGGGATCATGTAAATGCTCCCGGCAGAGAATCGCATATTCTCATTTAATTTACAGAGGTGAGACAAGTAGAAATATATCATACATGTGAAGTAAAGTATAAATTTAATGTATTTAGTGCATATACGAAAATTCTTTAGAATGAATTAATATCCATAAATCTGCTTAATTTCATCGTTAAGGTCTTCGCTGATCAAAACTAGGTCTTCATATTTTACATACAGTACTGTAACCTTATAAAAATCAGTTTCTAACGAAATTATCCTTAAGAAATTCACATTCCTTTCCAACTCCGAAGCTATATGAGATATGGACTCAACTTAATATTGGTTCCGAGCATTGGGATTAAACCTAGTGCTCGTGAATTGAATAGATTTGAGTTCAGCATCAAATTGAACATTGAGGCTAAATGAGACGTGGACATACAGCATTTCGTGAGATCCGAAGCACATGAGCTCCTCCACGAATTGAAGCCAAAGTAGTGTATGCTATCCACATAACCACCAGAGATCTCCCCAGGCTTCTGTACCAAAAGTGAAAACACTAAGCACCACGATTGACTAACTATGTCACGAAGAAATTCATGCTGGCGAAATTATTTCCTTTAATTTAAGCCTACTATTCTTGAAACTATCCATACCCTATGTTAATTAAAGAAGGTAATGGACTATCGTATCAATCGTAAGGAGCATTGATACTTCCAAGCAAGTAATGCCATGTTATGAAATAGTGAACACAAATAGTGAATATGAAATAGTGAAGTACAATTTTCGACATTACTGGCTGCTTTGGAGAATATATTTTCAAATTTGTAAATAATGTACGATTTGAAGAAAATGAGTAGTTGTCAAGAGGAAAGATCGCAGTATTTATATATCGTTAAGGGGAAAATGTAAACAGTATCAAGATATAATCATGTTCTTTCCAGAAATGTTGATTAATAAAAAGCTCCTACAACTTTATTCACTCAGAGGTTTTAATCATAAAGTAAAATGAAATGAGATGATATTTTTTAGTTTAACGTCCCACGAGTATGCACGTTAGGTTAAGGAAGAGAGATGATTTAGGCAAGTGAACGATGATGGAAAAATGACAACGTAGGGAAACAGAGTATTCCGAGAAAACCGCATGGACACGATGTTGAATACCACAAACTTACATGACCGGGTTTCGAAACAGCGATCTCATGCACGAAAGGTAAGCGCTCTAACACTGAACCACCATAGCCCCATCAGAAAGTAAAGCCTCAAGATAAGATATTGATTAGGTTCAGGATGTCGATGTGATATTTTGCACTATGTTCGTTCTTTTTCTAGTAATAGATTATATAATAGTTCATGTTTATACATGTGGATACTTGTGAACTGTAGGCATATGAGTTTCAGGTTACAAGAGATGTTCGACTACGTCAATATTGAAATGAGATCTTAAACTGCAAATAATTTAAATAAATAAATTAATTAATTAAAAAAAACGTTTAGCCGAGAAGTCTAAAACTTATTACTGCAAGAAATTTTAAATGGGTTGCCTATTTTTGTGTCAAATATTTAAATAGGGACCGTCGTGGATTAGTTGTAGTTCAGTCACCTCTAGCGCGTAGGGTTTCTGGTTTGATTCCAGATCCCACCAAATAGACTTTCTGGTGGGTGAACACCATGTGTGTAGTCTTTATCGTTTCCTCCCAGTTTTCTTATTCCACCGTTATTATCCAACTATTTACCATCGATATTTATCTTAGCCTCGGTGCATAATCGTGGGACATTGAACTCTAACTGGAGTTTGGAAGAAGAAATAACACTGTCTACACGTTGCGAAACTTAACCTACACTATTGGTATCACTGCATTCCTGAAATCTATTAATAATCAACAACGTTTCTAAAATGTTGTTGATGCGTAAATAGGAAAGGAAAGAAACATTCTGATTTAAAGTTAAGAAATTAAAATATTATGTACGAAATGAAAAAGGATAAAGTAGGGTTTATTACTTAAAAGTAATGAATTTTCTCAAATAAAAAGGTGCCGGTACTCAGCGTGAATTTGTAATTACAACAACTTTGTCATTTTGCAGTTGGTATCAAAAGAAAGATAGGTAGAGATCATATCGAACGATACGTTAAAAATGTTAATCTCAAGGACTTAAGAATGCACATACACTTGAGTTCGATTCCCGGAGGGAACTCATTTGGTTCTGATTCCACGTTAACTTGTAGGTTCACGTATCATACAGCCTCGCTGCTGAAAGATACGCTAACTCAATTCATATCTAAGTGCAATCATTAATGCCCGTATTTTCTAGGTTAAACCGTGAAGGAAATGATCCTACTATCATGATAAGTAACAGCAGAAAGGCTGTTCATACAAGCAGAGATGGCCAAAATGAAATTGCTGTAAGATTTATCTGAGAGACACCTGAGAGAAAGAATCCTTTCACATTTGCTGGAATATATTGCAGATAAGCCCAAAGTGATTTAGTTAATCAGCCGCACTTTATTTTACGGAAATCACGAGCTGATCATCTACATTTAGATGGAATTTGCGTGTTAATTTTCGAATTTCTGCTTCACCAAATGTTAGCTAGGAATTTTCTGGTCAGTACTTGACATTTAAAATTTTAGCATATGGGATAAAATCAATATCGTCTCCTTCAAAAAGACACCTTCAACAGAATCTTTCATATTTGTATGACAAAAGTTATAGTAGTATTAATAGCGACTAGAGAAATCGCATTTGTTTGAAAACTTCAAGAAATGTACTGATACTACCCACCCACCACAACAGAAGAGGACTGCATAAAATAACGATAAACATTAGAGGGTTAAGGAAAATTGCTAATATTATATTAAAAAAAAAAAAAAACATGAATAGCCTAAATATAAGATACGTGAACTAATATGAGTTCGATTTGCCTAAAGTCACATGATCTGCAAACAAAACTCACATTATACTGTATATGAGAAAGTGTTAAGTATAAGTATTAGGAACTTGAAATAAACTCCGTTGTAATACAAAATTATAATCAAAACTAGGTTTTAAATAGTCAGAAGTGTACCCTTTAAATGTACTTTATTTTTTATATTAGTTTTATGGTAATTAGCTTTCCAACATATATTTCTACATAATTAACCGTTGTTATGGAGAAAACGGAAACCTGAGCAGTTATTGATGGCAGCTTAGTTTGTAAACAATTTGTTTCGTAAATCTAAGTTCTAGGCAAAAAAGCACGTGTTTAGTGATCATTTCTCAAACACTGTCATTCAAAATTTAAGTGAAAGTAAAAGCAAGCTGATTTTTCTCACGCCTCCAGTTGGTATTACATGATGCTTCCTTAACTATGGTTCTTCGACTTTAATTCTGTTGTAGTATTAGAAGGAAAAGTAACATTTTTTTTCGAATCAAAACTCTTTGCCACTTTCTTTTTTTATATATATATATAGAATTATACAATCAAGTTTCCAAGGGATTACCTACAAAGCTTGTGGAGCCGTCTACCGATTTTTTCCACGAACAATATTGTATCATTAGGTCAAGTTAGTAGCACTGATCCAATTAATAAGGCATGGTACCAAAACTGTGGCTTTAATTGCACGACTGATTCTAACTCAACGGTCTCTCATAATCCTAGTTTGTTAATTTCAGAAAATGAGAGCTATGTATTTTACCCTCTCAGTGCGGTTCACTACAATGCGTTCTTCACAATCTATTGCAAAGAAAGTTCCACAATTACACAGAAACATTATTTTGTTCCTAGCCTCACCCCAATCCAATTAAAGTTTTAGGTATTGGTTTAAGTAATGCGGTGAAATGAACAAGCTGTTGCAAGTGTTTCTCTGCAATTGTTTCGTGTTCTGTGAATGCAAATCAAAATAACGAGGTATATTATTGTTATCGGCAAAACCATGTTTACATATTAATATGTTTCTTTCTAGTTAAATTGGCGAAGCCGCTGTACTGGTATTAGCTCGTGTTCTTTCATTTCACAAAGCTTGAAACGGGGTATAATTGATCAGTGGTAGAGCAATTATATGCGATACGAAAGGTTTTTGATTCGATCACAGAACACATAATGCTGTGATGAACAATGTCTTGTTCGTGGATTTCCTTGCAATTATTTTTCCCCTATATGTTCATTCCATCAATTTTCCCATGATTATTTAATTTTATAGAACACTTTTATTATCATAAAGAGCGGAACTAGGAGAAGTTAAATTAAAAATTCCATTTTCACTTTTAACTTTGGTGTGGAAAAGCTGTAAATTTTACATAATCCAGTGAAGAGTATCTGAATATTTAATTATGTAATTCATTCGCTTTAACTTTATCCTGGGATCACGTTTTATTGAGACCAATCAGTGCAGTAATATTAAGCCAATTGTAAAAACAATGCGCTGCTGAAACGGTCGAAATTACATATGTATATATGCATTTATACAGGGCGTTTCGAAACAACACAGAAAACGTTTGTGAAATGATTCCTAACACAAAGCTATAGGGCAACGTAGGAGCACAAATGCATACTTTCTGAGTTACAGGCTGCCGAAAAAATGAGAAAATGAACTTTAAAAGGTCCATAGCTCCAATACCATGAGACCTATTGTAGTCGGGTCGAGACTTCACTCAGAAACTAGTATGTGTCCTATCCAAATATCCATGTTTCAAAAACCTGCGGTACTGCCGCAACAATTTTTATAGAAGCAGTTGGTGAGTACTTCAAATGATATGCCTGTAGCCGAACTCATTCTATAAAAATGTTGCGTGAGTACCTTAGGATTCTGAAACATGGATTCTGGATAGCGCACATACTAGTTCCTAAGTGAAGTCTTGACCCGACTACAGTAGGTCCCATAGTTTTAAAACTATGGACCTTTAAGTTTTTTTTTTTTTTTCATGTTTTCCGCAGCCTATAACTCCGAAAGGAAGCATTTGTGCACCCAGGTTGGTCTATACTTTTTTGTCTTATTTTGGTGTCAGGAATCACCTCCCAAACGTTGTCGGTGTTGTTTTAAAACACCTTATATAAATACATATATAAATATGTAATTTCGACCGTTTCAGCAGCGCATTGTTTTCACAATTGGCTTAATATTGAAATGAGGTGTGGCATAGAATGCTGTGCATATCATGGACTGAAAGGAAAGGGAGTGAAAACGTACTAAAGGAAGCTAATGAAGGACAACAGATCATGAAGATAAATACGAAAAAGAAAAAAAAAAACAATAACATGCTTAGCCATATTCGGCACTCCCACTGGATCACCGAGTAGATAGAGGGAAAGGCAGAAGGAAAACCAGGAAGAGGAAGACCAAGGATCTAGATGAGGTTACGAAGAAGATGCGTTATCAAAGTATAAAACAGCTCTCTCAAGGAAGAGAGAAAATTAAAATTTCCATGTTGCCCACCAATCTGTGGCTGAGGACAGAAAGAATATATACATGTAATTCGGAGATCTTCAACAGAATATTTGGAAAATGTTATTACCAACGAATAAGAATAATTCTTAAGCTATTATTAGCTTAAGCTTAAGCTTAAGTTATTATTATAAAAATCAGTTGAATTGAGTTGATTTTGAGTTTAACGCCCCGTTGAACAGCGAGGCTATATAAGACGTGGGTCTACTGATTAACGTGGAATCCGAACCACATGAGCTCCCGCCGAGAATCGAACCCGGGTTTCCCACGCCAAAGTATAAATGTCAGATTTTATTTCCAAACATAGTTACCCTGAAACATATCCTTATAAGTGGAGGTTGATTGACTCCCTTCCTCTGAATTCAAGTCAACACCAAGTAATAAGCCATATTGGAAACACTCAAGGAAAACACATATTTATGATTCTTTTTTAAAGGAAAGTTACAGTTAAACGTGTTTCCTAAGGTTAAAGCATCTGACTAATTTAAACCACGAGAAGTATTGGCAAGTGCTAACTCTTGAAGAAAAAAAAATTAAGTGAATAAAACAAAAATCAACACTAAAAAAAAATAAGATGTTTATGTTCGAAAGTTAATAAAAAGTGATAGTCAATAAAATCAGTATTGCCTTTAGTTTAGAAATGTCGTGGAAATAATAATAATAATAATAATAATAATAATAGTAGTAGTAGTATTAGTAGTAGTAGTAGTAGTAGTAGTAGTAGTAGTAGTAGTAATAAATCGTATTAGTAGCTTCTAACAAGGAACCCCTTGAGTCTGAGGTCGCAAGTGCAAACTCTAGTAAAGCTCATTTGAAAATGTAATGTGAACAATGATGACATGAAAAATATTAGCTGCTAATGACTCACCATGCGCATGAGGACGGCGACAGAAAATATGTTTCTGGGAGTTGCAGAGATCAACCTTTAATGTTATGTATGTATTACAATTCACAAAATGGACATCGTCCACATTCATGAAATGTTCAAAGTAAACCTAACTTGCACTATGAACACCGAATGGAAAATGACGCGCCACACTGATCGCAAACGTTCACACCATCAATATCGATGGGAAACTCCTCTGCAGTTACAAACCGTTCAGGACGTTCAGCTAGGTATCCACTCTTAAAGAATACATATAAAAACAGATTGGTATAACAAGGAGATGAGAACTGATGGAATGTGATGACACCTGTTACACCAATATGATATATATGCACCAAGTGAACTTTGTGGTGGACAAACACCGTGTGCGTGGGTTTTCTCGGGGTTCTCCTGTTTCCTCCCACTTTCTTCATTCCACCATTTCATTCATTTCTTATAATCACCGTCTCCTTTAGCCTAACCGGCATAACCGTGGGACGTAAAACTCGAAGATTTCATTTCATTTCATTTACACATAGCCCTGAAAAAAATGGAGACATAGATGGGAGGAAAATCTCTTTCTCAGTTTTAGATTTAATTAAGTAGTTTTCAATTACTCGATTAAAAATGAATTCATTCTTTCCCAAAAATGACCAATTGTCAATGTTTACAATATAGTAGTGTAAGGTATTTGGCGAAAGAAAACAACCCAAAACAAGTGCTACGTTTAATAAGTATTAAATAATTTTATGCAAATTGATTGTGAAATAAATATTTCAACATTTGGCATGCAAATTTACCCTTGTTCTCGAACAATTTTAATCTTAGTAGTGGTGAGTTTAGAAAAAAATAAGTCATACTGCATCTAAACAAACTATTTTAAAGACATCTCATGCAAATCTGATAAATTTATGAGTCATGTGGTTTAAAACATGTTTGTTTTTCAAGATGGGCGAATTGCCCTTGATATCTGACTATATTCAACTCTAAGCATCAGGAATAAATGTTCAGTCCCAACCAAAGGATACTCCAAGTTTCAGCAAAGTCGGAGGATGTCTATAGAACTATTGTTGGAATTATTTTGGTGAATTCAGTCCTTGCTCTTAACTGCTATCAAGCAATAAAAATCGTTTGGAGACCTGAAATAAAATGTATATAATATATTGAACCAAAACTTATATATATATATATATATATGTATATATATATATATATATATATATATATATATATATATATATATATATATATATATATATATATATATATATATATTTTACCGATGTTTCCTAAAACTCTTATAATTCACAGAAAAGATACAGCTGAAGATTTAATACATATTACAGGAATCCACACGCGCTTTGAACATCACGTGCTGGCTATAAATAACTTTAGATGACAACCACAAATAAAACTATATTTAACAATCGTCAAATAAGGAAGATCAACGAAGGCAGTCGACATTCTAGGACAAAAGAAGCCACAACACTGTAGAAGGCATCCATCTTGTCCAGCTGATCATGCCTCCACTCTATATCACGCCTGGTATTTGAGTTCTATCCTCCTCTGTAGGACACTCGGTCTCTGAGTGAGAGGTAGCTACAAACACTACTTCGCCAGAAGATCCTTGGATCCTGTCATCCTAAAACCCTCGGTCTCTGAGTGACTACAAACTCACCAACAAACTACCAAATATCTAAGAAGAGCTTAATGTTTCCCTGGTAAATACATAGGGAAATAGACCTATGAAGTTGTTAAATAAGATGAAGAAGAATAAGGAAATAAATAGAGAACTGTAATTATTTTTAACTGTACCTAGCAGAAAATTTTATTAAAAAAAGGTAATTGAGAAAGTACAAAATTCACGTGTACAACTTTAGCTCCAAAGTTCTTTAATTAGTTCTTTAGTTCCATTCATTTCGGAATATTTAATTAGCTCTTTAGTTCCATTCATGTCGGAATATAAATGGATTTAAAATCTGCTAGAAGCAAAGTCGCTCTTCATTCGCACCTGATCTTAACTACAAGCAATGAGAGCATTTTGTAAAGTTAAAATAAAATATACATTTTATTGCATACAAATCGAAAACATTTAACGCAGATTATTTGAATATACTATTGAAATTGAAAATGAACTTTAACAAGTCTTAGTTCAAAGGTGTTGGGGATTACGTTGAACACAATGACCCTACAAAATGTTTTCTAACAAGTAGAAAAAATAAGCATTCTTTAATCTGTATTGTTTGTTTACTGCATTTCTATATACAAGTGAACTTCTCTTTGTTATCATCCGGTAAAACAACTAATTATCATAACATAATTACTTCTCTCTTGATTGAAAATTGAAACAAGAAAGTGAAACTACAAAAGATACGTCATCACTTTGTAGAAGAGGACGCAGAGAAAAAGCGCATAGAGGTTATAGATATTATAGATATTATACGTTATTGAAAAGCAATACATGTTGAAGTATACAGAAATTCGTTTTATAATGAAAAAAATGAAATGAAATCTTTGAGTTTTACGTCCCACGCTTATGCCGGTTAGGCTAAAGGAGACGGTGATTATGAGAAATGAATGAAATAAGAGGGAGGAAACGGGACAACCCCGAGAAAAACCCACGCACACGGTGTTTGTACACCACAAAGTTCACTTGGCGGGGGCTGGGATCGAACCCGGGACCCCAAGCACCAGAGGTGAACGCTCTACCACTGATCCACCGCGGCCCCCTCGTTTTATAATGCATTGTGAAAAAAAATATGTACTTTAGGTATTATACAATATACTATTGAATGTATCATGCGATATTCCTTCGTTATGCAAATCGCGTGAGCAATTTTCAAGGGTTATTCGTTTGCTTTCTAGGATTATATGTTTTTTAGTACAAGCTACCAGTTATGTTTTTCAGTTTATTTTCTTTAGATAGAACTTAGTATTTAAATTCAGCTTCATGTGCTTTCGATGCAACTTAAACCATAGTTTCACCTCAAATATTGCTTCAGTGCTAAAATAGGTCCTAACCTTCAACAATCAAACATATAAACAAACAGTATTTTAGGTGTTAATAACTTTGACAACAATATCGATTTGTATAATTTAACAATTATTATTATTATTATTGGTATAATCAAACTAAATAATAATACATAAATAATGAAGAATGTACTTACCTCCGTCATAAGATGGATATATATTAAAACTATCTCCCTGAATCCACGATGTCACTGTTAAGTAGTCTCGAACATAACTCGGAATTTGACACCTGAAAACCGCGGTGTTACCACGTGTCATATAAACATCATGCACGAGAATATCATAGTTTTGAAGCACCACTGAAAAGAAAAATAAATTAAAATATATATTAGTGAAAGCAATAACTGTGCATCACAAATCGAACAATAATTCACTTTATCAATTATAAAAATATGAAACGGATCTTATTTGAGATCGTAGCAATTGAAAAAAGACTAATCAATTTGAAATTATTATTTTATTAGATATACAATTATGGATATACCACTATACTTTTTAAGGGGGGAAGATGAAATTTTCGGGTAAAACTCAATTTAAGGGTACACATCTGTTATCGTGATTTTCATCAGAAGATTTGCTTCTTTCCTGGATATCGTTCCACCTGACCAATTAGTCATACTTGATTTTCCCACGCGAGATGCTACGTGACTCGGATAGGTGCTGACTGCCACGGGTGCTGACTGCCACAGCCAATTATTGGTGCTGACTGCCACGACTGTGACTGATTGCAAATATGAAGGTGCTGACTGCCACGACGGCGTGCTGACTGCCACGAGCCTGGGAGAAACTGTATTTGGAAATAGAGGAATTAATCCCTCATACTAAATTTATGATTATTAATTAATTTAGTAGAGAATAATTAGGGATTAATTTAGTAATCATCACAGCAAATCTATGTGGATTCCTATAAATTACAAAGTTGCCCACTAAGTGTAACGACATACGCTTGGATGTTTATAAAGGGATTGTCTTTTCTGTTATATGTACAATTTGCACATTTCATTGTTTATATTAATTGTTTTATTGTATTATTTAATGGATATGAGTGTCTGAAGCCAGCTGACAAGGGAAGTTTGGGAGAAGCACTCGCCTGCAGAGAAATAAGCATGTCATTTGAATGACCAATTCATGCTGATTACAACAGGTAATAAAACTCCTGTACGTTGAGAACTGTTCGAGATATTCAGCTTAGAAGTTTATATGAGAAAATGAGTGATGATTGTTTCAGTTTGCGTTCTACAAGGCAGGTTACGAACAAATTATAGGCCTATAACTTTTGAATCAATTGTCGAATTTGCTTTTTGCTTTGGTTCTGCGAACTGTTCCCTTGACGGATGCAACGCAATTGCACATATAAAATGTTCGTGGTGCAAGGGAGTCTTTCGCCTGCGTCATTTCTTCATAAAACAGAAGAACAACAGTGATCAATTTTCATCTCTAACCAGTGGCGAAGGGAAGGGGGGCCCGGAGGGGCCGCCCCCCCCAAAGAGGTCCGACAATGTACTTTGGTACTTTGATGTTTGTAATTTTTTATATATTTTTATGTTTATATATTTTTTGTTAGTAATTTTTCAATATGTACCTATAACAGCACTTGCCCCCCCCCCCAAACACACATCCTGGCTACGCTACTGTCTCTAACCTATGATTATTGTGAACAATGCAATGACTAGTTGTATCTAACAAACCCGCTAGTTATTGCGAAACACTTTTTTTTTTCTGTTAGTTCCGATAGCTTTCAATTCGTATGTCAATATTCCTTACTAATTATGTTGAACTTAACACGTATAAATGCGTATATCCTCATTTTCTCATATAAACTTGTATGAAGTTAAATATCTCGAACCGTCCTCAACCGTACAGGAATTTTATTAGGTTGTTGTAATCAGCATGAATTGGGACTTTGAATGGCATGCTTAGTATCTCTGCAGGCGAGTGCTTTATCCTGAACTTCCCTTGTGAGGGACAGCCAGCAGTGCTTTTTTGATGGAACTTTCAAGAGCTGCTCGAAACAACTTGCGCAGCTGTACACAGTTCATGCTGACATAGGGAGTTCAAGTGAGAATACATAAATCGTACCAATTTTGTACGCACCGCTCCCTGACAAAACTGAAGTACACTCATGTTCAAAATTATTGTCCCATATCTATAACTGTCTTCTTGTAAGAATATAATTTGATAATTTTGCAGAGTACTTTTAATACTGATATGTGTATAATCAGGAAGTAATATATTTGTGGTAAATTTCATAGGGAAAGAATTATAAATGCGAAAATCATAATGAGTAAAATAAAATGTAACTAATGGACAAGAAAAATTTATTTTCGTTTTATTGTTCTTATTTACTGCTCTTTTGACATGAAATTTACCACATACTTGTCTTTGCCGATTATACACATACTAACATTATAAAAAATACCCGGAGAATTCGTTATCAAATTCTCAGTGGTAGAGCGTTCACCTCTGGTGCTAGGGGCCCCGGGTTCGATACCAGCCTCAGCCAAGTGAACTTTGTGGTGGACAAACACCGTGTGCGTGGGTTTTCTCGGGATTCTCCCGTTTCCTCCCACTTTCTTCATCCCACCATTTTCATTCATTACTCATCCTCACCGTCTCCTTTAGTCTAACCGGCATAATCGTGGGACGTAAAACTCAAAGCTTTCATTTCATTTTTTTCATTTTTCGTTATCAAATTATATTACTAGAACAACATATTTATAGTCATGCGACAATAATTTTGGACATGAGTGTATATACAGAGACCTTTGCTAGGTGTTCGTCTGAACAACACGATCCTAAGGTTCATCTAGTTTCTTTCATGCTTCTTGGCGTCCGGTAATGTTACTTCTAGCAACTTTCTCTCAGGCTCGTGGCAGTCAGCACGCCATCGTGGCAGTCAGCACCTTGATATTGGCAATCAGCGCCAGTCGTGGCAATCAGCACCAATAATTGGCTGTGGCAGTCAGCACCCGTGGCAGTCAGCACCCCACCCGTGACTCTCCCACCTCAGTTGTCATAGTTGTTGTCAGCGCCAACCCCTAGGCGGTAAGAATTACACAATCTCATTTCAAGGGTATATATTTTAATTAGTTGTCAACTAGTTTACAGGCCAGTCAACATGGACACCTTTGAAAGCATTACAGGCGTACGTAAAACTATCGCCACTTATGGACTGAAACAATTTCTTTTACAATGGCATCTGGTTCAAGCTTTGAAGTTCTGTGGTGCATGCGGAGGCAATAGTAATATTTGTAAAAATGGGAATGGTAAGCTATTTTAGGTCTCTTAACATATATGAGTATTTATGGACAAAACAAAATGAAATAATACCTTTGAGTTTTACGTTCCACGATTATGCCTGCTAGGCTAAAGGAGACGCTGATGGTGAGAAATGAATGAAATTGTGGAATGAAGAAAGTGGGAGGAAATTGGAGAACCCCATGCACAATGTGTTTGTCCACCACAAAGTTCACTTGGCGGGGGCTGGGATCGAACTCAGGACCACAAGCACCAGAGGTGAATGCAATACCATTGTTTTAAAAGTTAACTGACTCACCGAACGTGTCTCAGTAACTTACCTGAACTACTTATTACTTAATTTTAATTGCTTTACTCGACTTTGTTCCAATCACCTAGAACGACAGGGGCACGAACACAGAAACGTCGAGGACAATTAAAATCACAAAAGCTCTCCCACCGGGAATCTAACCCGGACCCTGTACACCAAAGGCGCACGTGCTAGCTATTAGACCAGCGGGAAGATCCTGAGCCATCGCGGATCTTTGAGTATTTATGGAAGTTTGTCATTGTGAAGAAATATGAATTATACAGTATATTTTTCCTAGTGTTATAAATAACGAAGAGCTCGGTTTTAATGTAGAATATTACAAATTATCTTGTATTGTTAAATGGTAATCTCTTTAATATCGAACATTTTTGACACTCATATTGTGCACTAGCATTTGCTATGGATGACATGCTCATAATAGGCATTTACTTTTTAATTATGAACCGAAGATACATTATTTTTTTTCTTTTTTTCGTTTGTTTAAAATGAAATCTAAATGTGATGTTTGGAAAATTGTAAAATTTAAGTACACAATATAAGGTCTTTACACACACACATATATTATATATATATATTCTAATTACGTACTAAGTAAATTTTCCACCATGTTCTTTAAAAATTTGTGACTATGAAAAGTAACAAAATATAAATGTAAAAAGATCACTACTTTTAGAAATCTGCTGTATTTTATTTTTGAATATAACATATTTGTCAATATATTTAATATATGTACACTCATGTCCAAAATTATTGTCGCATGTCTATAAATATGCTGTTGTAGGTATATAATTTGATAAGGAATTCGACCGGTATTTCTTATAAGGTTAGTGTATGTATATACAATCGGCGACGACATGCATGTAGAAAATTTCATATCAAAAGAGCAGTAAATAAGAACAATAAAACGAAAATTAAAATTTTCTTGTCCATTTAGCAACGTTTGTTTCACTCACTCTAATTTTTGTATTTATAATTCTTTTGCTATGAAATTTACCACAAATATACATTTCTCAATTATACACATAGTTTCAGTATTGAAAGTACTCTGCAAAACCATTATCAAATTATATTCTTACAAGAAGACAGTTATAGATATGCGACAATAATTTTGGACATGAATGTACCACTGTATTTATTTAATTTTTCGATAGAAAACTCAAATTTAGAATTATAATAGCAACCAATCAACAGTACTTTTTTAAATAGGTAAAAATAAACTCAGCTACAGATAGGAACTGTAGGAAGAAATCTTCTATTCGACATGGCACTTTGTTTTCGATAGCAAAAGTAAAACTTGACTTGTTTTTTTGAAATTCTACTTTGGTGGTTTCTGCGATACCTAGCCTCGGTAAATACAAGTGAAATGGGTCTCAGTCAAAATACAATTTCAAAACTGTTAAATGAGTTTAGAGAGCTCCTTGCAATGTGGCTGTTTGAAACCAGTGCCAAAATTGGAGGTAAGGGCCCCAAAGTTGAAGTGGACGAGAGCCTTTTTGGCAAACGCAAATACAACAGAGTCCTATAATGTGCACCAAATGAGTTGTTGGAGGAATTGACCAACGAACTAGAAGAACTTTTATGGTGTTGGTGTAAGCAAGAAATGACGCAACGTTAGGAAATGTTATATCAACTAATGTCTTACCCGTCACAATTATAAAAACAGGTTGCTGGAGAGGATTTAGCAGATATATCTGCTTTAGGATACCAGCATGATACAGTAAATCACAGCATTAATTTTGTTGATCCGAATGACAATACAACATATACATCAATGATTGAATTTTATTGGGCGAGAGTAAAACGAGACATTCGACGATTCATAGGGAGGATGTGTATCAGAAGAACTGAATCATATTTAACAGAATATGTATGGCGCAGTAGACTTCACACCACTTACGTGCCATGCAGTACTTCTATCCACAGTAAAGTTATGAAGTAAATGAAACAAAATAATGACAAGGAATTTTACAACTCCTCACCCCAAAAGAGGATACGATATAAAGGATCTGAGTTGTTTTACCATTATCATATACAGACAAGAAGATATAAGATGTTTTCGCAACTTTTAAACACGCCAATGGAAAAACTGTTTCTAGTTTGGTAGAAACAATTGAGTCATAATCAGTCCTAAGCTTGAATAAAGTGTGAAGGGAAGTTACAATAAGAAGATAATTGGGTTCTGAATTTGTATTTCCTATGCGCATGCATCTATGTTATCTAATAATAAGTAACCTTAAATTCAAGTAACCTAAGTAACTTTTTATTCATTAAAAAATAAAGTGATTTCTGTGATTTCAAATATATGTAGTAGCCAGAGTAAATTTTGGAATTTAAATACAAACATTAAACATACACTTTAGCCTCATCGACCAATATTGAGAAATTCGCAAAGAAGGCTCTTTCTGAATTCCCATTATATTTCACAAACGTTTTTACCGTAAAATTATCGAAGTTAAAATGTTATTGTGCGATCACATGCATAATAACATTTCAAAAGTTCACGATTATTACTGGAAATTAATGCTGACACCCATTCCGAATATTTTAAAAGCACGTAGTTTGTGATGTACTGAAATTGCATTCCTTATTGATATTATGAAACGTTGTAAATAATTGTAAAATTCCGTAACTGTTCTCGAAATATATATGCATAGCATAGCAACCAAAGAGAGTTTTGTAAATTTAACTAAAAGCCAAAAATAAGCCTTTTGAAAATAGCTCTTATTTAACACAAACAATTTGCTGAGCAAAATAATATAGCACATTTAAAAAAAAAAACAAAAAAACTACATATTATCATGATAGTGTCTGATGAAGCCAAAGTGTTAGTTGGCGAATCTGTAACACTATGTAGTTATTTAATGTGAATATATTGTTTCGCTCAGCAAATAGTTTGTTTGTGTTAAGTATATACAACGCAAAGCTTCTACTTATGGAAAATATTACAACTCTTATTTGTAAAATAATATATTTTTTTAATGATCACTTTGGGTTGTCGCAATTGTCTGTCCGAGTAGCGTAATAAAAATTCAGCCTATGCATAGCCTTACATGCATAAAAGAAGCTTAGCGAGATGAGTTTAGGGGGCACCGCGAATTCTACTTCGCCCCGGGGACCGAAATATCCAGCTAAGGCTCTGATAATAAATAAAAATAACAATAAAGCCGCTATATGAACTGCCCAGTACTTGGTTAATTTGTGCTTATGTCCTTAGCAGCGTGGCTACGTAAGACGAAACATAGCCTACATAAAATTGAATCTTTTTGAAAATTAAATCCTTAACGTTCCACAATTATGCAATTTTTTTGATCCCTGGCGAAGTAAACTTGTAGTGCACAATATCGTGCCGGTGTGTTTTCTTACGGTGCTCCTACTTCCTCGCACATTCATCATCATTCATTTGTCTTAATCATGCGTCTCTTTTAGTTTAAAGAGCATAATCGAAGAATGTTATGTTTCATTTCATCTTCAATCATGCACTTTGTTCTACGGGAGATGGATGAGGACAGACTATTACAAACAAACCGATAAATTTAATATGCAGGAAGAAACGGGATAAATTTGAGAAAAAAAAAACTACAAGCATGATGTTGTCTGCATGACCTTTTATTGAATCAGTGCACTATCATTCAACCGTCTTGCCTCCAGAAGTGCGACCAGAACCACAGCTGTGCGTTCAATAGATGCCTAGCGAGGATCGAGCTCTGGACTTCGTGTACCAGAGGGACATATTCTTGCCAGTAAACTAGAGAAGAAAACCATAGTACTTATACATAAAATGTGGTAGATGAGATTGGTTTCTTTCTCAATCTTATACATAATGAAAAAGCTATGCTTAACAATTTGAGAATAACATTATAAAGCTCTTAGGGTAAATCATAAAAACGATACCAGCAACGAAAGTTGTTTTTTTCTTTGACTATAAAAATGATAATATGCAACGTTCTTAAATATGATTTTCTTTATACAAATACATATCAGGTCATTCATAACAAGTGAGTATCTGGGACTCCCTTTTTCATTTCTTCACGCTTAAGCGGTTCTCTTTAATTTTCAGTGTAGAATGAAAGTAGGGATCGAACAACGATACAAAAGGATTTCTACAAGAAATGGAAGTAGATGAGTGGCTCCCCTATTTACATTTCTATAGAAATTATAATACGTTCCTAAGGAGAAATATTCTGTTTCCTGATAAGCCAAATATATAAAAAAAAAGTAATGATGATAAAAAATAAAAATAAAGAAATGCGAATCTGCCATGCAGCGAACTATAAGTAAGAAGATGAGAAATCTCAGATAGCTTTGTACATCTAAAAATGCAATGCCATTATCACTGTTTATTTAGACCTTCTCGTATTCTGTCAATACAACTTTTAAAAATCAAAGCCATTTCCTCGGAAGTTGGTGTGTCAACACAGATAACATCGCTGACTTGGTTTTGTTTGGAGATGAAGAATATGAACCAGGCTTTCGATTCTGCCAGCGTCTTTTGTAGCTGTTACCAACATTTTCACTTTTTCCCTTGATATTTCCTTTTTCCATTTTTTTTTTTTTTTTTTACAAATAATTCCATACAAGGTTTATGGATAATAAATAATTTCTTGCTCTAAATTTATTATGGAATTAGGGTGAGTGAGTTAAATCGATAACCGTCCACAATTACTCAACAATATATGTCAATTTCTATAAAAGTATGATTCAAGATACTTCGTTTTCTAAATAAATATAAAAAATATACATAAATGCTATCGCTTAGGATTTATTATTTAAACATTATTAGAAAACTAAATTAAAAGTATGGTCCAACGTACTACATTTTCTTGCTCTTGATTTTTTTAAAATTATATAATGAAACATACAATATTGTAAAATTATTAACACAATGTTATTCATAAAATTTGAAGGAAATCACCTCAATTTTTTTATTTTTTATTTTTTTATTTTTTAGAAAATGTCTATTTTAAATTAATCTTCCAAATTTTTGCATTAAAAATTATATTTTGTTCTAGGTTTATTAATAAAACATTTGTTTATGAAATATGAACCAAATAACTAATTCTCTCAAGTTTTTTTTTTTTTTTTTTTTTGACAAAGTATCCAAAGGTGGTGAAAATGGTTGCTCGACCATCTCCGAAAATTATAGAAATTGGAGTGTGACTAACCTTGTGTATGGTTAGGTCAATGACACTATTCACGTTGTCATATGTACAAGTGTTCCTGAATGGCGGCCATCTTTCTTGTCGGTGGGGTGCATTTGCAAGCATTTACGAAAACAGCAGTTGCTCAGAATGTTTCATTAAACGAACATAAAACAAAAACAAATCTTTACAGGAAAGACTGAGGTACTTGGAGAATATAAACTTTTGCTTCTAAGTAAATATGCATGGTTGCAAACCAATACATGAAGTCACCAGAAAACTACAGAACATAACACATTTAAAGAGGCTGTATTATGAAATGGCATAAAGTGGGGGGTTCATAAGTTTTGTGCTGAATGTTATTGCATGTAAAGATCCTGTAGAAATATCCACAGCTACGATACTACTGACACCGTAAATTTATAGGTGTCCTAAAATTAAAATTTGTGATGTTGATGCTATTTCTGAGGTGTATTATCTCAGGAGAGCAAAATGCTAAAAATCGCTGCCTAGGTCACAAAGTAGTTCTGTATGTGTATAAACTATTGCAAGAAAATTATGACTGATATTACAACGATAAAAAATGAGACATGGTAAAAACGCAAAAGAAAGCACGTGCGTGACGATGGTCGCAGCCCGGAAAAAAATAAATGTTTGGATATTTTTTCAGACTAGAACTCAGAAACTACGCATGGTGCAGCAATGAGGCCCGCTTTGGTTTGTGTTCAGTTGTGCAAAAGCTTGCGTGTAGCGTTTGCTTCATCTTTCTAGCTCCATGATAATTGCCACGCATATATCGTCGCATTAACTCCAGAGGAAGGTAACTCCAAAAATATGGTGTTCGTTTTCTTCACGTTTGGACTAATTTTGAAAGCCCCACTTGGTGTAAATGGAACGTAACGCCATATGTTCTCCTTGTCGATCATCTGCTGTAATGCAGCTTAATTACCATCTTATTGAAACCACATCTTTCTAAGAAAATAATATTTTTGTTCTCTCGCCTGTAAACCTACGAAAATGGAGTTACGTTATTCTGGTTCTCATGCGATGATATGAAAGGGAGTTAGCTCCTTCTTGCATCCACGACACCTATCGTCGAACTGTACCACGGTGTTAATGCACTTAATGTATCAGCAAAGTGTTACTGAAATCCAATCCCAGTTTCGGAAGTTATGTTCACAAGATTGCGTTACATCTATCCTAACCGTAACTAGGGCCTATATATAAAACTATATGAAGTGACCTAAAATGAATACTTCCGTTTGACGTGGAAAGTTGAGATTTAGCATGATTGTAGCTTTCAGGTACTGACTCACACGAAAATTGCAAAAAGCTAATATTTTTCATTTGTAGGGGGCCTAAGGTGGATGAATAAATTCTCCAAGTTATTTGAATGGGCCCTTTTTTGGACTTATAATCTCATATTTCAGATACTTTGAATTGGAATAAAAACATGAAATTCGATATGCGTGTACGTTTTTGTTAGCACTACCTAAGTAAGTCGTCACAAATAAACATTTTCAAGCATAGAGAGGTTTTATGGAGAACTGAAAAATCTTCCCAATGTTATTTATATGGGACGTCTTCTACACCCCAAAATTTTTAGACCCTTTCAGCATGATCAGAATGATTAAATTTGGCATAATTGTAGACTTACCGAAATAACCCACAAAAAATTGCTAACAATGAATATATTTAGTTTTTAAGGGGTCTAAAGTTGGGATGAATTTATTGCTATATTATTTAAATGGGTGTTTTCTTGGGATGCAAAATCTTCTCTTTTAGATAGTTGAAATACGAAGAGAAACTTGAAATTTTGTAGAATTGTATGTTTTGAAAGATCCGAGGCCGTAGGTCGAGCAAACTTGGTGGTCCGGGGGCGGAGCCCCTAGCTAGCCAAAGAGAACTCTAAATTATATAACGCAACCGTGTGAACATATTAACTTTAACTGGGATTGGATTTCAATGACACTTTGCTGCTACATTAAGTGTCTTAATACCGTGGTTCAGTTCGACGATGGGTGTCATGGGTGCAAGAGCAGAAAACCCCCTAACCATATATCCGTAGCAATTATCATGGAGCTAGTAAGATAGAACAAACGCCACTCATAAGGTTTTGCACAACATACACACACACACACAAAAAAAAAAATCGGGCCTGATTGCAGCACCACGCGTAATTTTTGAGATCTAGCATGAAAAATACCCAAACATTCATTTTTTCCTAGCTACGTTCATTGTCACATACGTGCTTTTTTTTGCGGTTTTACCATGTCCTCACTTTTTTCTTCATGTAATATCAGTCATGACTTTTTCTGCAATAGTTTATACACATATAGAACTAGTTTGTGGCCTAAGCAGCAATTTCTAGCACTTTGCCCTCTAATTTCTAGCCCCTAATTGCTAGTTTGTTATTCAGAATTTCGGCTGGACTTAATTATAAACAATAACTCACGTTTGACGCAACAGATCTTTCGTCATAGAGCTCGATCTTATAATAAAGTACTTGCTGAAACACGCAACCTCCCTTAGCAATTTTCTTGATTCGGACTCGTGGGTTATTTTGGTCTTTTCTTTCTTTATTTATTTCACCTAATTTACCATAAATATAGATTGTTGTTAAACCTATATGTTTCTTGGAGCAGTAAGAATTTCTAAACGACTTGCACGTTTCTTATATTATACGAATATAGTTTGTTACCTTTAGTATTGACGAAAGTGGCTCACATGATATCTCCAATATAATTCTGAAATGTGTGATATTATATATATATATATATATATATATATATATATATATATATATATATATATATATATATATATATATATACGAAGACAAAGTGTTTTTGTAAGCATGCTACCCCTCGGATTTAGGCAACTAAGCTTCGCAAATGTACCAGGTGGTACATATATATACTTCATCTAATGCTTTAAGGCCATAGTTTGTCCTTTATTGAACATAGGCTACCAAATTCCTTTCCGACACTTATTGGAAAACAAATTTTTCAAATATGTTCTTCCTAAAATACTAAAATTCTTAAGTTACAGAAGGAATTTCATAGTTCTCAAGATTATGAGGTACTCACGAATGCATATGAAAAAGACATTCATAAACTTAAAACTTATTGAGTATTTATTTCTTTTACACGAATTAAATAATATAAAGAACTTCATGTTCTTGGAAATACATGGTTTTATATGATCAGGAAATGCCTTCAGTAAATAAAGTCAAATAAATAAATAGTTAAAAACATCAGATACGTTTCATCTTTGAACTTAGTACTTTTTTAAGTAGTTACTTTTCTTTGGTGTATTATTCATTAATAAATTTAGAGAGAAATTACATATTTGCAGTAGCATACACATATGCACCGCTGTTGTAATTTTGATAAAATAAACATATTTCAATCATTCCTATTTAAATAAAACTAGGTAAAATAATTTATGAACTAGCTATTTATTCAATATCATTTTAATCGCTTTTACGATACTGAATAACATTTTATATGCGCTTGCAAGTAAATGTCATTTTCCAAAAATCCGGGATCCATGAACTGCGCATATATTTAAATAGAGAGAATCAGAAAGGACTACAGGGAGAGTCTGCCCGAAAGACTGGAAAGCAAAGGGATATGGAGGAGATCTCTAAACCCGTCGCCGGAAAACAGATCAGAGAAGTAGAAAGATATAGAGTGATAGGTGCAGTAGGGTACAGGGCAGAAAACGATAGGATATGTGCAGTTTACGCATGTATGTCAATGAACATGTGTATCTCGTCTTCTTTTCTGGTCATCTCTTTGGTGACCTGTCTCACGCTCTCCGCGCCTGTCCGCCAGATCATTTCACTTCTCTCTCCTCCCTTTCTCCTTCATTTACCTGAAAAAGGTATTCCTTTATGTATGAATTTTTGTCCTTGTATCTCTCTCTCACTCCTATTGAAACTCTGGAATACTACTCGTTTATCTCATTTCTGGTGGCTATACTGGTTTAATCCAGCCTCTGGATGATCATTTTATCGAACTGTACAGTCAGCGACAAAACTTGTTTCCGATTCGTAGAATATATTTTGGGAATAACGGTGGTATGGCTGGAACGTACCGAAAATTACATTATTTTTAATTTACTAGAAACTTTACTCAACTTGTCCTTTCATTCTGAAGTTAGTTACGAAACTAATTTCAGCAAACAAACAAAACTTTTTATCGTTAACTGTCATTCATCGTACACATCACTGATATAGTTCTTTTGGAGTCGAAGGAACACATCTGACTCCGTGACAAGCTTTTACGGCTTCAGTCGTTAACTTTGGACCCAATTTTTGCACTATGTTTTAGGAACATGATACGTTTAGCTGTTTACAAACCTGGGTACATGGTCGAGGCTCCTGGACATTGGATTTTACCGCATGACTTCTGTTTTCACCCTATAGGGAACGGCAAGAACACAAGTAAGAGATATCGAGAAGCGATTTTTTTTTTTTTGGCGATCAACTTAACGTCTCAAGAATAGGCTTCATCTCTTCTGTTAAGGATCTTCACTAAAGCGAAATTAAACTACCGCTAATTTTAGAATTTTTCTGCAATATCTTCAAAACAAATAAAAATATTGGAAAAGCAGAAACGTAGTGAACTAGACAATACGATTTTGCATGTGAAACCGTTATCATAAGTCACATATCTGTTTTTCGTATACCGCTATTTACAGAACCCGCAAAAAATGCTAAATCTATCTTTAGTTACAAATCGAAAACAGATAGGTGAGTTGTGATAACGGTATCACATGCAAAATCGTATTGTCTAGGTCACTACGTTTCTGCTTTTCCAATATTTTTATTTGTTTTGAAGATAGTGCAGAAAAACTCTATAATTAGCGGTAATTTAATTTCGCTGTAGTGAAGACCCTTAACTCTTTATTCAAACCAGAAGTGGTTGAAATTAGTCATTTCCGATTTCAACATCTCTTGCTTTCAAAATTTCTTCGCTGTATAACAAAAAAAATGGTAATAGGAAAATACAAACTTTTTTTTTTCTACTTTGTTTCTTTTTTTCCCTTTCTTTGGTTTCCTTGAAAATCGATTCAGTGCCTAAAGGGAACATGTCACAATCCGCAATACTCTAAAATCGGAAGTGATTTAAATTTACTACTACTTCCGGTCTCAATGCGGATTTCCATAGAGTGAAAACAGTAAAATATATCAAGAAACACTTCTTTTGTATTAGGCTCAGCGTCGGAAGAATGGGTTCCACATCCTAGAGTAACGCTCTATTCCAACCGGAAGTGGTAGAAATCAACTATTTTTGTTTTCTACGTTTATCCATAGAATAGAAACGATAACAGAAAGCGATTTTTTTAATTTTTATTTTTAGTTTTATTTATTTATTTATTTTTTGCAACCGGTTCATGCTTCAAGAGAACATAACAACACTACCTGCAACACTCTACTGAGACCAGAAGTAGTTAAAAATTTACTAGTACTTCCGGAAAAAAATGAAATGAAATCTTTGAATTTTACGTTCCACAGTTATGCCGGCTAGGCTAAAGGAGACGGTGATGATAAGCAGTGAATAAAATGGTGGAATGAAGAAAGTGGGAGGAAACGGGAGAACCCCGAGGAAACCCACAGACACGGTGTTTGTCCACCAAAAGGTTCACTTGGCGGGAGCAGGGTTTGACCCGTAACCCCATTCACCAGAAGTGAACGCTCTACCACTGAGCCACCTTTATTGCAAGCAGAAGTGATCAATTATTACTTCCGATTTCAATGTTAATTTCCATAGAGCAGTAACAGTAAGATATAGCAAGTAATTACTTATTGATATGGATCCAGCGTCCAAAGAACAAGTTTTATCTTTGATATCCTTCATCTATTCAAGTAGTTATTGATGTACTTCTTCAAATTTGCATAGTTTGGAAGTCTATCGTAGTTCTACACTGTGAAACGAAACTCACTTGTTTTATATATACTGTGGATGAAAATATATTAATAACAAATTTGAATAACTTCAGAACTAATATTGATAGAACCATCTGGTTTTATTGTTCGGAAGGAGGAATGAAAAGAATTTTGTGTCCAGCATTGGGATTACTCAACTAACATTAATATTTTTTCTACACTTCCTCGTGTGCCCTCTTCTTTTTTTCTCGGCAAACGTCAAGGTGGTACTCACAACCACCCTGCAGGTGTTGTGTAAGACTTGCGGTAACATGGATATACAAGCATCGATAATTCTTTGTCTTAGATCATTCAAATCTTGAACTTGGTTTGGTACAAAAAAGTATTCACATACCTCCAAGAAACAAAATGTCCAGGGGTCAAGTCGGGTGATCTTAGAGCCCATTGAATAGGAGCTCCCCTTCTAATTCAATTGTTCTTGGAAAAGTTACCTAGAAATTCTCTCACGGAATGGTCAAAATGAGGGGGCACCCGTTTTATTGGAACATGTATCCCTGTGGAGGCAAGGTGCAGCATAATTTTCCAACAATACAAGGTACGTAGCTCTTGTGATTGCATCCTCTTCAAAGAAGAATGGATCTATGACATAATTTTCATGTGGATTTTTATAATCCCATATCATGCATGCAGTTTACCTGACATATGAAAGGTGACTTCATCAGAGAAGGTACTCTTGTAAGGAAATCATTGTTCCCATCAATGTGCGATAATATTTCAATCGCGAATTCATATTTGCAAGGCTTGTCATTAAACTGAAAATTTTGAAAAGTTGTAGCTTGTATACTATTAGATGTAACCTTTCATCACGATATCATGCATAGTCGAATGAGAGATTCGCAGTTGTGTACCCACATGCCTTATAGATTTGCGTGAACTTCGCTGAAAGGCTTCTGGAATCGTCTCCACTTCATCCGTGTTTTTTTTTCCACTGCCTTTCTTCCTCAACAAAGAGACAGTTCCCAGCATTTTTTGTGTCATCTAACAATGCAATGATGGTATGGAGCAATTATGAATCTTTTCGAGCCTTGCGCTCATTTGGGAGAATGTGATTGTCCTGATCACCTCCACCGTCGTCACCTCAACCCAATCTACCCACGTACAAGAATGAAAGTAACACTTGGGCGAAGCAGTCTAAGAACCAGAAAAAAGAAAGAAAGTATATAATTCTTAAAATCAGCCTGAAAGAATATGCATTATGATTTGTAAAAAAAAACTGTAAACATATTTGTAAAATGCAACATGGCCTTCGTCTAATAATAAGAACAAAAAATGGTCTAACTGATCATGAAATCAAAAATGCCTTGTAAATAGTTTATCACTGCCCAATCACCCTTTTACAGACGAGAATGTCCCCTGGGGGTGTTGTCGTCCAAGTTGAGAGCCACTGCGAAATATAACAGACTAATATTCGAACATCAAATACATAGAAATAAGCATGTGTCGTATTTATAATCACTTTCTGTTTCCAACATCTTCCCTGTTTTTTCCACAGAATTTGTAATTTCGCTATATCTAGAGATACAAAGCTGTACTGAAGTTTCCAAATGTGTCACAAGGGAAGATCCAGAAAAAAAAAAAGGTCGCAAATTCGACCTGCTTCAAGATACTGTCAATTTGATGCAATTCATGGATCTCAAAGTGTTTTCTGTTTCTCGAAGCAGTATTTAAACTCTTCAATGTAATGTCTAATTAATGCATCCATGCTTTTTATCGCCTTTTTCTACACCATAAAATGTTTTTCTCTGCGATTTTTCCAATTCGGTGCATAAAAAGAAATCACAGAGACTATTTCCAAGTGGCCTCTCAATTCAAGACATCCATCCACTCGGGGCTGTTTTCGATCAGCCGTAAACATAAACATGTGAGTCTGGAATTTTGCTACAACTCTTTTCATTTGCAATTCCTCGCTCAAAATCCGTAGATAGGAACTTGGCAACATATCAAAGAAATCAACAAGTTCTTCGACGTTTCTCCAAGTAAGGGGGACAAGGTTGGTCTGGAAGTGACAATTAGTGTTCTTCACGAAAGAAGAACTATATTTTTAAATTTGAGACGATACGAAATTCGACAAGATAAGAAAAACAATAATTATCTCGTAGGCAATAAAAGTCACCCAGGCCTGAGATTTCAAACACTGTTTTAGTGTTACGTGATTAATTGTGTAAAAACTAAAAACCACCGTTATCAATAAATATCAGAAAAAAAGAGTGGCAAACTATTGGTTAAAGAAAAATGACTTTGTTAAAATAGAAGAAAACATAGAAATACATGCAAACACTAACGAAACAATAGAAGAACAAACGTTAAAGTTCTTGCAAGAACGTTGGGCCTTTGGAGAAACAGGAAGAAGAGTGTATAACTTAATACTAAATACCAAGACAAACCTATAAATGATACATGTAAGACATACACGCTTTCTGACCGGACACCGGTCCCTACAAAACTTATTTACACAAAATAGGAATAGCTGCAAACATAGAGTGTGAATGTGGAGAAGAAACAACAACTCCGGAACAAATTGTATTAAAATGTACACCAATTCCACATGTGCAAGAGTTGAGAACCTCAGAACAACTTACTATGACAGATATTATAGAGGATGAAAAACCTTTTAAAAACCTAAATAAATTAACTGTAGAAACGAATAAATATCACAAAACTATTTACATCAACTAACAATGAACACAAACTCATTTTACAACACCGGACACATAACGTAAACATCAATTCGAAGTGAAGTGAGTATGGAATGAATGCGCAAGGTGAGTCTGTACGTGAAGACAATGAAAAGTGGAAATTCTAAAATTACTCGTAAGCCAAAATAACGGATCGAATTAAGCAAAGACAAATATGTGAAGTGTTTCCTTGTAAAAACTAAAACTGGATTCAAATTCTGGATTTCCAAAATGGTGCTGGATGGTTGAGGTCGTATTTTCCTTAAGCGAGTTTGTGATTCCTTCCCGAAACAAAGTGCACACCTACAGGTGAATAACTAATATTATAATTACTTAATAAGTAGTTAAATATAGAGTGGAAGCAGAACTTAAATGTTAAACATTTTTTAATGCAGGCGAAAAGCTTCAATATATATATATATATATATATATATATATATATATATATATATATATATATATATATATATAACAATAATCTGACCCTTCATTCTCTATGGAAGCGAAACATGCTCGCTTACTCTGAGGGAAGAACGTAGAACGTGTCCAGTTGGACAGAGACCACAGGTCACTATTTGGTACCAAAATGTTTATCATCCTCTTAGGTATTGATTAACACCATTATCATCACTCTGTGACTTACCGTTCCCAAGATATTGGCAAAACAAAAATAAATCCGATTTCGAGAGATTCAAGAAGCCATATCTCGGAAACCGTAAGTGATAGAAATATCATATTGGTGTTGGTCAATACCTGAGAGAAATGGCGAATATTTTGGTATCAAAGAGTAACCCGTGACTACTGGAAAACTGGCAACCGTTCCCCAGATATTGACCAAATAGTTCGGATTTCGTGAGATTTAAGGAGGCATATCTCGGGAACCGTAAGTCTAGAGAGATGATATTTTGCGAATGTTTCAATTTTGAGACCTCCGTTTTGAGCATGTCTTCGTAAAACAGCACATATATTATAATGTTTTAACAGAACTCTTCAACAAGGCATGTGGGAAAAAATAATACTCAAGGAAATTATAAATGGATATATATATATTACAAGAATTGTTTAATGAGTGTAATAATAAAATACATAGAACAATTGGTATAAACCCTGTAGAAATTACGCGTAATAAGAAAACTTAATTCTTTTTAAGTTCATTCGGGCAATGCTCTTGGAGCATTCTAAAGTGTTTTATTATATTATTATTATTATTATTATTATTATTATTATTATTATTATTATTATTATTATTATTATTACATGTCTTATTCTAAAAGTTAATTTTGCTCTTGTATGAAAAAAATATCAAAACTCTAACATAAGTTACTAACCTGCAGGTGATTCTACAATATCAAAAATAAATGATGACGAAAAAGGGATATCTGTATATGATGATTTAAGTCCATGTCTACTAGCAAGTCAGAAGGACAAATTACTATTCAAGTGCAATCCGAACAACTCTTTGGGTTTGTATTCGAGTTGTTACACTGCCAACATATTTTGTACCATCTACCATGCACACCGAAGGCAAACTTTCTATAGCCGCGTGCTAACACGGAATCTCTATGTTACACTAAGAGTTTGAAAACTTAAATGACTGGTTCCGCCATAACGTGTCTAGAATTATTTTGTGAAGTTTGTTGGCTTTTAATTTAGCGTCCTTCCTATAGCGAGGTTATACGATATGTGGCTCTACAGCTTAATATGGGATCCGAATTACATGAGATTCTACCGGGAATAGAACCAGGGTTTCTTGCACAAGGTACGTGCGCTAACCATAAAGCCACAAGGAAGCTCATTATTTGGAGAAGTAAATAAGTAAAGTTGTTACTAACTTCAGCAAATGAGTCTATTTTCTTAAAATAAATACTTTTTTCTTCTATTTTCTTCTCCAAAAGTGTTTAAGGAAGATAACTTTTCATTCTTTCATTTATCATAATTTTTGAAGCAACAAGGATGAGTGCAATTTAAAACTGCGTTTGGTTTTTATGAACGAAGTCAATATAACATGAAAGTAGGCCTAAGGTGAGTTACCTAATTTTAGTTGCAAATACTTCAATGAGAAAAAGAAATACAAGGGAGAAATTCTCATCTGTATCATTTATGACAGAAAATCTCATTACCATAGTTTCCGTTCAGCAATATTTCCAAGGCTTTGTGTTTATGTGAGCGCTTTTTAGAATCTCAATTAAAGTTCCTTTTCGCCGTTCCCACCTCTGGCCTCCTCTCACTCACATTCTGTTTATCTCTCTCCCTCTGTCCTTGCTCTCTCGTTTCATCTCATCTGTCGCAGTTTTGGACCTCATCGCGCAGTTCGCTGGAGGGTAGGCAGGCAGGCAGGCAGCTAGCTCTATTTGCCTAATCCAGAATGCCTCCCTTCCAGTTCGGAACAGAACGGGTGGGTGATGCTGGCGGTGGAGGTATGATGCGAATCGAAAAATCCCCACACCTCTTTATCCAGCAGGGAGACCGGCTTTTCGCTGATTATGGCAGATTTTACGACATAGGAACCCCTTTTTTTAGTTCGTCGAATTCCACAGCTGGTATTGATACTGCTTGTGAGAACGTGACACGAACCACTCTTCTTAAAAGTGTTTTTTAATCCTTTTCGTTGGATGTCATTGTATTCGATGAGAACTGTATCCATATATTTTGCCTACGTGCGAAAGACAAGCGCTACGTCATTCATATATTATGTATCATTATAACTTAAAAAAAAATCCGACTTTTACAACGTTCTTTATCGATTTTTTCCACCTCGGATGCTACGAATCGTCAAATATTCTGCCCGTGCATCAGATTTGTTTTGAAGTTCCGATGGTCTCCCTCACGAGCTGGCTTGTTTCGCTCCAATAATACGACAGATGGAACCTACAGCTGCCACTGTGATTGTCTTCCGGGAATTTGCCGAGTCGTTGTTCACTGGAGTTGGTGGTGTCGGCATCTTCCGCATTTTCAACGCTCTACACGTCGAACTTTACGAGGGTTCTTTGTCTCCGGGACGAGACAACCACAGAAAACCATGTCGTTTCGCAAAATTAACTTCCTTCGGGTTCGAAATTGGAACAACGAGACAATTTTATTATTGTTTCGTTTTTCTCCCACTGTGTCAAATATAATGAAAAGATAATTTGATAAAATTGTTATATTTTCTTTACTGTAATAACTAAAACTGACTATATATATATATTTGTTTGGCACACACAGCCTGGAATTTGTAACCTTGTAATGAAGAGAATAACAAAGACAGGTCCATGAGCACCGAAATACCTTTCACATTGTATAGTATTGATAAAAAAAAAAAAAAACTAAGACGCAGTGGCGTAGCGACAAACTCATCAAGGGGAACTCACACACAAGTATCATATATATATATATATATATATATATATATATATATATATATATGTGTGTGTGTGTGTGTGTGTGTGTGTGTGTGGCTTGAAAAATCCGAAGTGCCAGGTAACCATTGTTGATTGAATATTTCAGTTTGACGGTAGACATTTGCGTATACTACATATTACAACAAAACTCTATGATCTAGTTTCTGAATTCGGACCTCAGGTTTCGTGGAGTGCCCATAATATATAGCAAAGCAGTATATAGAAGTCATTACATATACCGGCCTAAAAAAAGTCAGAAATACGGCGTTAGAAGCGAATAACTGACCATGTACAGGGTCAAATGAACACATTCTTACACCCAAGACCATACTTCAGCCCCTCCCCTTCCATCAAAGAAAATATATTCGTAGCTCCTATGTTGTAAATTGTCAAATATGTAATCCTAGGTCAAATATGTGACCCTAGGTTGGAGCCGAGGTGCTAAATTAACCTTGACCGCCGGTACTTACGTGAACCACGTGGTTGGCTAGAGTAATATTATTTTGTTTTCTCTAGTTGCACGGTATTGAGAAACTGATGGAATTTGCTTACAGTTGGAGGAAATTCGTATTACTTATTTCGGTACAGTTCATAAAAATCTCTGGACGGCTCCATCCAATCGGTGATGCGTGGTTATCCAATCACCGCCCAGACGCCGTTATCTTTGGCTTCCTGGACTGGAGTTTGATAGCTCTTGATTCAGATAGCACCCCAATTGCCTCATGATACTATATTAACACTGGATAATTTTAGTGCTACCGCTGGGATAAATTTTAGTGCATCAAAGTGGCGCACACAAACAATTCGGCTAAGCGGGAGTTCAGTAATGTGAAAACAGTATGGGCCTTATGCATAGTCGTTCTGACACGTAATTAGTGCAATACTAAAGAGTTTGATTAGGATTAGGATTTAGATTTCTGGGCTTTCGGCATCTATGGCCACTTAGCCCGTCACGTTTGATGGATGACGTCCCTTTGCGAGCATACAATCCGGGGAAAGGGAAGGAACAAATGATTTGGAAAGGAAGGAAGCGGCCTGGGACCACATTTTCCCGGTTGAATGAGAAAAACCTAGCAAAACCTCATTCAGGGTGGCTGGCCTGAAGAAGCGTTATACATTTTTTTTCGACCAAGTGCCCCCATCGGGAATCGAACCCGGGACCGATCGCACCGAAGGCGAGAGCGTTAGCGACTACGATACGTGAGGACACATTACTAAAGAGTTTAACATATGTTTCCTTCAGTAGTCTAGTCTTTAGTATGACGCTAATCATACGTGAAAACGACTCTGCATGAGGCCCTTGATTATAGCAAACATTTCTTTTTGTTTAATGCTCTCTGTTTGCCATCGAAGTTAGCAAATTTCTATATCTATGTCACAGAGAAAGAGATCGATAAGATGAAGGATACTGCATATAATAATTTGTTGAAATCTTATGTAGGATTAAAACTAGAGCCCCCAGCATTTTTAAACATGACTAATCCTTATTTTTCTTTGTGATAAATTATAACAAGGAGAACACAGCCAGTGAATCGAACTCAGAAGCTCCGAGCGTGCATAGCTGTAGAACACTGCCTCTGTTGCCGAGCCGAGCCTGTACATGGCAGATTTGGCCACCAAATAAAGTGAATTAAATACACACTAATTATTTGCTGAGCAAAACCATTATATTTTCATTAAAAATTAAACACGTGTTACAATTTCACCAATTAACTTTTTGGCTTCATCAGACACTATGAGTTACAGGGTAACTGTACAATCTTATATACGTGCACCAGCTAAGCTAAGACTTTCTTCTGATTGTGATTATGGAAAATATTACAAATAAAGTTATTTTTATTATTAGGCGATGGACTATTTCCCCAGCGAATTTCCTTAAAATCCGGCCAGTAGTTACTAGGAGATAAAGTATAATATACAAGCCAAGCCGAGACTATCCCTAGTCGAGTCAGTCACCAAGTATAGCGATCTTTGTTCCTTGGATGATGGGCTACTTGTCGAACAAATTTCGATTATATTCTGCCAGTAATTAGCGAAAAACAAGTTACAACATACGAGGCAAGTCGAGCCTAGCCTGTCGCCGACGGAGCCCAAACATCATATATAATAATCTTTATTCCTTAGTGATTGGGTACTTGTTCACCAAATTTTATTTAAATCTGGCCAATAGTTACCGAGAAATAAACTACCACATACAAACAGAGCCAAGCCGAGCCTGTCCTCGGCCAGTCGGCCACCAAGTATAGCCATCTTTATTCTTTAGACAATGGGCTATCTGCGCACAAATTTCGATGATATTCGGCCATTAGTAACCGAGGAATAAAATACAACATACAAAGGCAATAAATCTTAAACGTTCTTTAGCTAAACGTCCCACATTATGCAATTGTTTTTAAAGAGGACGGATTGAAATAATGGATAGTATTATGAGTATATGGAAGAAAGATGAAGAATTCTTGAAAAATCCATCGATGTATATGAAACCTTACATGGTTAGAGGTTAACTAGGGAATCTTTTTCCTTCAGAGGTGAACTCTCTAGTATGCAGATGTGGAATGGGTCAATGGAAACGTGATTCATAACTCACTGACCCACCACCAGCCGTGACTCAATCTGATCAACCACCCACCTAAACCCATCGTCATCAACACTGACCAATGATTCACGACTTCCTCTGCAGTGGTAGGGATGGACACGAGTCGAGCTTAAACTCGACTCGACTCGACTTGACTTCGAGTCGAGTCAAATATAATTTTCTCGAGTCTAGTTTCGAGCCGAGTCACTATTTGTGAGGTATGCTTTCGAGTCGAGTCGAGTTCGATAAATAGCTCGCTCATCCATCTCGTTTTAACTCGTTTTGAAATCTTGACCTGATTAAGTGATTTTGCAGAGTGAAAGCTAGGAGAAGTGTAAGCAGTAATGCGGAATACTTTTAGTGTTGCTCTCAAGGGGACACTGCTCGCATCTCGTCTAGTTTCGATAACGAGACGACAATGGGTTTTTATAACGAGTCAACCTCAAATGTCATAAGCACCAATATAAGTATATACTGTTGTTCTTACAATCAAGGCAGAGATATGCAAGATCGAATTTTTGAGCCCAAGCAGAAGCCCAATTCGGGTAGTGATGTCAACCAGCTCGGCTCAATTGAGCTGATGGCTTGAGATGGTTCGGTTGGGATGAGCCACCGACTCAATTTGACTCGGATCAGATGAATCACCGGCTCGAGAGGGCTCAGTTGAAATGAGTCCATCGGCTTGGCTCAACTGAACCGATGGCTCAAATGGGATCGGTTAGGATGAGCCATTAGCTCGAGCCGGCTTGGTTGAAATGAGCTGTTGGCTTAACTAAATTCTCGGTAGGGATGCTCACTGTCTCGACTCGAAAATGTATTCCTGACTCGACTCGACTCGCAATTCGAGGCGAGACAAAATGGACGTGGTAATATTATATATATATATATATATATATATATATATATATATATATATATATATATATATATATATATATATATATATATATATATATATAGTAATAAATGTAGGAAAATGACAATATTCTGATTAACTTGCAGCAAATCACACAAGTTATGACAAGAAGCAATTGACACTTGGACAGCAGACAGTTGATGAGCCAATATTTTTCTGGCTTTAGCGTTGTTCAATTTTCAGTGCAAGAAATACTTTATCCCTTGTGTAATTTTGATGCTTTGATGCTTATCAGTTGCGCCCCAACTCTTCTATAATTTTCAAAACAATTCGAAATTTAAAATCAATACTAAAATTTCTTTGCCCATTTTCAATGAATTTAATGTATATATACGTCTTCTTAAATTGCATGCATATGTTGTTTCAACCAGACATATAAATGAGACTTTTCTGAACAATGAAATTACAAATTCAATGTTCTTACATTGTTTGCTGAATGTCAAAATCGGGGAGGAGGTTGGAAATACAAATTTTTGCATTTCCTTTTGAATACTTATGATTTGGTGTAACTATATATGTTTGCATTTTGTGATTTATCGGTAAGGAGAAAAACAAAATAGTTTTTCCAGTTCATAATAATAATTAAACGATACAATGCACAGTTTAGATACGTCGTACATGTACACCTTCGCATTCAATATCAATTCAACTTAAGCCGCTTCAGATATTTGTTTACGAAGAGTTAATTGATCAGTATAGAAGCTCTGATTACTACCTGAATTGTCAAATCGGAAACACTATTACATCCTCCATACTCCCCGAATATTGCACCATTCGATTATTACCTGTTCCATTCCTTGGACAATTAGCATAGAGAACGCCAGTTCAAATCGCTATAAAGGTGCAAAATGCATTTGATACCTTCTTCGCTTCGCGGCCCACCAAGTTCTACCGAGATGGAATCCTTGGCCTTCCAGAACGTTGGCAGAAAGTAGTCGATGCTTATGGGGACTATTTTTGATCTTTCAGGTACATCTTGGGTGACATGAATGTTCGGAGGTGGAGGGTGAGAAAGCGATAGAACTTTCTTAGTTACTTTTCTAGATAGGTTCTGTGTATTGAAATAGTTATGCACAAAGGTATTATGTTTGTTCCGGGACAGTAGTTCTTTGTTAAACATAATAAAAATACCTGGAACATAATTTATAAAGAAGAAACAATAAATTAATAAATAAGAAATAATAATAATAATAATAATAATAATAATAATAATAATAATAATAATAATAATGATAATAATAATCTAAAAGAACTATTTTTAATTTTCGGGAAGAAAACCAAATTTTCCATTTTTTTCTGGCTTCAAAAACACTAGCTGCAATACATTTTTAATTTTTCGTTTTGCACATTGTAGCTGCCCCCCCCTTGAAAAACGATGGGCCCCTCCTACAGAAATCTGCTGGCTACACCCCTGACATTAATACTAAATAAACTGATGGTGTGTATTCGGCATTTTCGTACTTAGGAAGATCTTGAAAACAACTAATAGGCCTATTATATATATATATATATATATATATATATATATATATATATATATATATCTTTTGAGTACTCGTCTGGAGATGCAAATTGCAATATGTGGCAACGTCGCAATAAAAGTACCATAGATTAGATTTACCAATCTGTCAAATAGTTATATCAATTCTTTCCAGATGGCAGCTCAAATCGATATTGATTGACACTAGCATCACTTATTAGTGTAGCAATCGATTCAAGTGCTTGTTGTATTCGTAGAGTAATGCTAATGGCTCCAAGTTAATCTGCGACTTGCCATATTGTGAAATTTTGATTCCCCATAGCGGCTGAAGGAGGCCCAGGAGAGCATTTCATCATATAACATTTTCGCTTTATTTTGACCTGAAGAATAGTGCTGTATGGTCCGTGGGCGCCATTTTTAGAACACCCGATTATATAATAGTGGCGGATCCAGAATATGATTAAGGGAGAAGCTAAACCATAGTTTACAGCTTTATCCAGTGCAACGCAGGATTTAAGCCAATTTTATCTAGTGTATACCTGTGCGTCAAGGTGGGGCTATAGCCCTTATACCCCCTTGGATCCGCCTTTATATATATATATATATATATATATATATATATATATATATATATATATATATATATATATATATATATATATACTGTATATGGATGTTCTGCATTCTTTACTATTTAAATTTCAAATACTCTTTATTGTACGATTATTTACAAATCATGAAGCGTATTTACCATCTGAGCTTTGAGAGGAGATCTGCAGTTTGAAATTAATTTCCAGCCACTTCTTTCTAAGTACTCAACCTGTGTCTATGGGGCAAAATTATCACAGATGCAACATGTTATCCAGTGGACTACTGATCAATTTTGTTTTCTGCCTGTTCAGACGAATAATTAGAAATAACAAATTTACGTCGTACTCATCTCTTCAAGAACTGTGAATGTAAGGGCTTTGATGATAAATCATCAGGATTAGAGATTTTTGTATCGTATACAAGAGAGATATTTTCTATGTACACACGGCGATATCGCTTGGAGATATCTCTCGCAGAAGGTCAATAGACTCTGAGATATTTCGGATGTTATGCGAAGTATTTCAGAAACTTCAACTTTCTTCTTAACAAACAAAAGAGGGTCACGATGTTTGGTTGTGTATCTGTGTGCGTTTCTACCTATCACTCGTGAATGGACAATTCCTGTTTCTCGGTAATTTATGTTCCTGCCATAGTAAAATAAAGAGCTTGAAATGGACAAAAACGATTATGCGGTTTTTATCCGTGGCAATGATATAATTGTACTTATGTTTAAAAAAAGAAAAGCAATATAGCACGGTGTTACCTATTTAGACACTTAAGGACTCGTCAATCATAAGCTGAAAGACGAGTGCCGTTTTATTGCTGAGGTTTTTCATTCATTCTTTTGGATTTGTGTCCACAGAATATATCTAAATTAAGAGATAAAATATACGTTCTTGCTCCAAGCATACAATATACAATAAACCATATATATATATATATATATATATATATATATATATATATATATATATATATATATATATATATATATATATATATATATATATATATATATATATAAATCCGTAACTACGCAACTTCTCGTTAACCCTTTTAGGATTTATGGTATCTTTAGATACCATAGCGTAAGTGTTGTATTTTACCGCTTATTTAGGTTCTATAACAAGTATTTGGGCCGATTTTTTATTGGTCAAGTCAAGAATGGACCAAAGATCACCCCAGATGCATTTTGAAACAGATGATCAACTTGGTGGCGCCAAGTGGGGGCGGGCGGAAATGACTTTTTTCCTTAAGGTACATTTCAAAACCATTTCAAGCCTTTAGTTTTGAACATACCAGAATGAAACTTTCATACGGATTGTGTGTACCTTTGCGTATTTCTCATTTTTTTTAGATCCCTACGTATACTCGGGCCCAAGTCTGAGGGGGTGATTTTTTTTCAGAAAAAAATCCGCTTTTTCCCAATTTTTCCAGTTTAGGTGTATGATGCGGGCATGTGAGTCGTACCGTTGGAAAGGGATCGCTATATTAAAGAAAATGGCATTTGAACCATGACTCTAGGCCAAATAGGAACGACGCAGTAAATTTTTATAATATCAGTTGAGTTCATTTTGAGTTTAACGTCTCGTTAAGCAGCGAGGCTATATGAGACGATGACCTACTGATAAGCGTGGAATCCGAACTACATGAGCTCCCACCAGGGATCGAAACCTGGCCTTCCACGCCAAAGGCGTGTATGCTAACCGGTTAGCCACATATATGTGTGTGTGTGTGTGTGTGTGTGTGGCCTAAACTCAGATTTAAAAAAAAAAAATCATCCCTTTGTTCACAAGATACAAGGTTGGAATTCTGCACACGCATTTTGTACGTAAGTACGTATTGTTCAATAATTTTTCAGATCCCTACGTGAACCCAGGGACGGGCCAGAGTCAGTAGCGGATGTAGAAAGTAAAAACTCGGGGGGCCAGCCAGACCCCAGACTATGATCGGTATATCATGACTTTACTATAAACTTTCAACAATATATAAATAATAAATTATTTTTGTCACTCAAAAAAAACTGGAGTCCTACGTTTCCCTGCCCCGGGGTAGATCCACCACTGGCCAAGGTGGTGAAGTGTTTCGGGGAATTATGTTTTTTTTAAAAAAATCCGTATGTTCCCGGATTTTCCGGTTCAGGTGTATGATACGGGCATGTGAGTGGTATCGTTGGAAAAGGTTCGTTACACTGAAGAGTCGGAAGGAGTCAAGTGACCTTGACAAATCGAAGATATCGCAGTGCAAAGTGTTTCCTTATTTTGGCAACAGATGGGGTTGTTGCTGAAATGCCACCAAAGCAAATGGCACCCCTCCTTTTCCTTCGTTTTCCCCTGCATGTGGTCAAAGTTGGACAGCGTAGGAGGGGGGTGGTTACGGATGTAAATGGGACAGAGGAGTGAAATTCCTTTCTTTTGGCTTAAAGAGAAACAGAACTGAAGAAAAAATAAATACAGAGATATTGTAAGAGGGACCAACATGATATCAGCCGTCAGCCACTCAAATATCTACAACGGTCACAAACATACCATAGAGAACTAAAGCCCTTGTCGCCTGTCTCTTTATCAAAGGATTCTACCTATGGTAAATAACGCGGGAATAGTGCAGGAAGAGTCTGATATAAAATGAAGAACTATGCAAATATTAAAATAATAAAAAAAAACAAAAAAAAAACGGGAGAGTCGATATTCTAATTTATTTTGGGCCTTCGTGGTTAAAAAAAAAAAACTTGGAATTGAAAGGCAGAAAACCCAGACAAAGATCTGAAATGTATTGGCAATGTGACTCTTTTTTAGTGGAATCCATTTCTTTATTTTCTTTTCAAAATATGATCACCAGATTTACCCTCTGTATCGCCTTCACATTCGAATGGTCCTGGGATCGATACCAGTAGCTGACCATCCTGAATTTTTCCTATTACAACAGGAAAGGGGCGCAATGTTACATTTAGCCTTGGGTACCGGCTTAGAAGGACAGGAGGGAGCATATGCTCTGCTTGGTATTGGTTTTTATTTGGGGAAATAGACCACTTCATTAACAATATAATTAAAAGATGTGTCACCTTCTTCAGGAAGGTACACTCATGTCCAAAATTATTGTCGCATGTCTATAAATATGTTGTTGTAGGAATATAATTTGATAACGAATTCACCCGGTATTTCTTATAATGTTAGTACGTGTACAATCGGCAGAGACATGTATGCAAGTTTCATGTCAAAAGAGGAGTAAATAAGAACAATAAAACGAAAACAAAACTTTCGTGTCCATTTAGCAACATTTTATTTTACTCATTCTAATCTTCGTATTTATAATTACTGTATTTTCCTATGAAATTTACCACATATATTTCCCGATTGTACACATAGTATCAGTATTAAAAGTCTCCTGCAAAATCATTATTACATGATATTTTTACAAGAAGACAGTTATAGATATGCGACAATCATTTTGGAGATGAGTGTACAAGGACGTAACAGGTGTTTGTTTCACACATTGAATAAGTGTTCGTATACATTGAACTTATTTCCTGACGTCATAGAATTAAGGACTGTCACAGAGCAACGTAAGTCCGGCGACAATACAATATTTCATTTTTACTTTCATACTTTGCAATATATCTATTTATTTTAAAAGCAAATTTTAATATGTTTTTATTTTCAACTATTTTATCCTAAAATAAATACTAGCCTTTAACCAGCCCTTATTTCCCTGGTTGCATATCACTTTAGGATTTGGAAAATGTGTCCAACGAATAAAAAAAATGATAAAACACCTTTTAAAGACATTCTTTTGTTAGTCAATTCGCACTAAAAAGTTAAAAATAATCTTATTTATGCAAGCCTAAATAAAAAGAATGGGGCGCGTCATTTTAAGAATTTATAAAGTAACTGTATGTAAGCCTATATTAGAGCGCGTCCCATTTTTTTTTTTTTTTTTAAGTCATGCATAACCAAAATTGTTTTCTACTTTTAAGTGCGACTTGATTAATGAAAGAATGTCTTTAAAATGTTTATTAGTATGTTTTTCTATTATTATTGTTAATGTTTGCATCCTTGGCATAGGATGTTTATTTTGTAAGGTACCGTATGGTGCGTTTCTATACTACTAGGGTATATAAAAATTTAGTTTCCTATGCGATACATTAAACAGCACTTAAAAAAAAATACTACCAAATATAGAGGATTTCTCCGCTAATAAGAGGGAGACAGATTGAGGATACCAAACACCCCTACCATTGATTGAGAAATATTTCGGTGTCGACACTGATGAACAACATTTACATTTGAATTTGAATGTTTTATGGGCTTTAGGCAATTGATTCAGACCGGGATACATGGGGGACAGAATGTTGGAAGCAAGTAGTCCAGTCCCTAGTTTGAATGCCTGGAATGAGTAAGGACTCTTCCCTCCTTGGTAAAACCTGCCGGAATCTGAAGCAATATCAAAGAAACAGTGCTTCGAAAAGAGAGGGAGCAAACATGCATAAATAGATAGTCAGAGTCGGATTTAGGTTTCGTGGGGCCCCAAGCTGTTTAAGGTAATGGGGTCCTTTATGTGTCCAGATGAACATAGGCACCCTACATACAGAAATGAACAAACTAGAGATAATTTAGGAAGCAGACTAGCAGAAGGAGCCCCATTAATTACATGAACGTAGGCTACACAGCAGGAAGCATTGTTGCTACGTATATATACATTTTATTTTATTTTTTAATTTTCTTATATTTTAGAAATGTATATCCAGTTTTTCTTTAGATTTTTGGGCCCCAAGGGAGCAGGGCCCTAAGCTATAGCTTGTTTAGCTTATACGTAAATCCGGCACTGTAAACAGTATACACATACAGGCGCGGATCCAAAGGTGGCTATAGAGGCTATAGCCCCCCCCCCCTTCCTTGACGTTCAGGTATACACTGGATAAAATGGGCTTCAATCCTGTTTACTCTGGATAAAGAGACAAACTATGGTTTAGCTCCTCCCTTGATCATATCCTGGATCCGCCACTATATATATATAATATATATAATGTTTGTGTTTAGTATGTTGTACGATGGAAGCTGATGAAAGAGCTTTATATTATTCTTGATTTTTTGACAGGTAAACAAAGAATATTTCGGGGATTAATCTACTCGATTATTATAATAAGATTATAATAATGTACCGTATTTTATTTTTTCTCTTGTATGTATATTCTCAGTCCTGCAGGAAGTTTTCATTTCTTTCTTGGAATAGATAAACGAAGACTTTGGTTCGGCTTCTCCTTCACAAATCTCTGTCGAAAGGTTGACTTTATCGCTACCAACACAAATTACTTCTTCTCATAGAAACCATCTACAAATACACTGTACTGCTGAAACAGAAACCATCAACAAAAGAGGTCATAAATTTTGCCATTCCTCGTGTTTGAAGTTCCCCGTTCTTCACAATGATTTCCTTCCTCCCGCCCCTGTTAAGAAGTTCAAAGTAGATTATCAAAAGGACTGGCTCCCGCTGAGAAGGAAAGTGGGATGAGGAATGACTATAGTGCCATCTAGAAGTTATACGGCCAAGTACGTGAACACGAAAAAATCTGATTTCTGATTTCTGTAGATTCAATTATGAAGGATATAATTTCTCATCGATTGTGAAATGGATGTCTTTGGAAACAGCGAAAAAATAGTACAGTAGCGCACAAATACAAAGATTGTACTCCATTCTCAAAAAAGTCCGGAGTTTTTAGCTCTTTTCCTTACTGTAAAAAAACAGAAGACTTTTCCGCCTGATTTTGATCATTTTATTTTGGGAATTTGGATTATAATTATCTGTATTTATAAGAAGAAACTATCACGCACAGCGTTCAAATTGCACCTTTAAAATGAGATGCATCATATTTAGTGCGCTACTGAGACATTTTCGCGAAAGAACGAAATGAAACCGTGATTTGCCTAAAAAATGGTTGAGATCCCATGTTAAATTGAACACCAATATTCCGGCCGCTGTGGCGCACTCCTTCTCCCTCTGAAAAAAATAGAGTTTGAACCATGACTCTAGGCCAAATAGTAACGACGCAGTAAATTATATATATATATAACGTTATTACATATAATATTATATGTTCTTGGGAGAAGATTAACCCGACTAACAATGGTTAACGCGGTGACATTTGGTTGAAATATTTTAATACGATATTTTACTTTAAAATACAATTTATATAGAAGTAAAGTAAGCATGAAATAACTATACATACATTTAAAAGTCGAAATTTTAATTATGAAGTATCTATATACAATTTCGGAATTAGAAATTGATTATAATAACTCGAGATAAGCACTAAAGCGCTTGATTGACAAACCAGAGTTAGAACTGAAAACAAAACCATATTGAATAGGATTAGAAGAGGGGTGGCTAGCCTATTTTTTTAGGTTTGAGGGCTACTTCTCATTTCTGAATTCACTAGTAATTTACTGTCAAAATATAGACTAATAGTGATGACGTGATGGACAGTAAAGAAGAAGTAAATACGGACAATAAAATTAAGATTAATTAAAAATTTTCTTTTAAAAAACCTAATAAATTCATTTTTATTTTCTCAGAAATATTTATTTGTTTTCAGAAACTAGAAATCAGTCCATCGATACTAAATGATACATACAGTGTGACACAGACTACCGTGAGCTACTTCTCACGATTGCCCGTAGACTAGTAGACTATGGTTGATGTGTTGGCCATCTCTGGTCGGTTATAATGACTTGTTTCGAAGACATGGAAAAGGGTTTGAATCAAAGATCTTTAGCTTCTGATGTATGTGGTCCAGGTTTCAATTCCCGGTGCTAGTCGTTTTTATCTCAATTTTTGCTTTAGCCGAGGTTAAACTTCAGATATTAAAGCAAACCAAATTGAACCGGTTAACTTGTTGTAGCTTTAGTAGTTTGGAAGACTCTTCGCATTTCATGAACATAAACTGGGGAAAAAATATTTCTTTCTTTTTTGTCAACAGAACAAACCACTGGATGACAGGTATAATCAAATTCTTAACAAATCCTGTTTTGAACCAGATATTTTCCGCTTTCCTTCCGAGAAACTGCAGTCAGAAAGGGTTGGAAGCGGTGACCTATTCATTCCTTTGTTTCTTTACGGGGGGCTATACCTGGGTTGCATGCGATAAGTTGAACAGGTCCAACTTATCGCATTGTATCATATGCAATAGAGATATGATGAGATAAACAAATTTAGACTTGATGATTTCTGAAATTTATCTCTACCCTTGATGATTTATCATCAAATCTAAATTGCGCCTATCGAGAAAACGATCCATAATAAAAAGCTTTTATTCTTTCTAAGGTGGCATTGCTTCTCTTTGTTTAACTACCTGATAAATATTATGAACCTATTGAAATATCCTACTCCCTGTTTGTTTTGCAAGTTAAATGATGGCAACAGCTATTTCATTAAAAAAAAGTAAAATAAAAATAAAAATATACTGAGGGTGATACCTTCTAAATATCAGTGATTCCGACATCATTTGTAGCTTTTGTACCGTTTTGTCATTCAGCAGATGGCAAGACACAAGCAGTGGTAAACATCAAAGCGCACTGCATTGGAAAGAGAAAACAATTGGAAGGTAGTAAAACTCAAACATCCCCAGGGTTAAACAACAGAGATCTTTCGTTGTTCTCCAAGATTTTGGCGCGAGAGCAACTGGTTTTCCCTTGAGAGAAAGGGAGACTGACGAGCAAATTGAGGTCAAAATGTTAATTTTGGAAAACCTAAAAATTACTGTCAGGAATGTCCACGAAGTATTTGTAGAATACCCATTTGGCATTTTTTTTTTAATGACGATATCTTTTAATCTTTACAAAATTCTTTAAACGAGCATCAATAAAAAATTAACCCCTGAAAAACTTAATTGATTAAGTTAAAAATTAGCAAAAAATATATTATTGTAGTCGTTATCTCTTTAACGGATTAATAGCAAGCCTTAAACGGATTAAAATGGTGGGGCACGGTGGCTCAGTGAAGAGTGCTTACCTCTGAAGTGAGTGGTTCCTCGTTCGGTCGCTCGATCACCGTCCAAGCAAGTGTGTGGTGGGCAAAATTGTATTTGTGGGTTTTCTCGGGTTAATCCGTTTCCTCACACATTATCATTATACCACTTTTTCCGTTATCATTCACTTGTCTTAATCATCGTCTCCCTTAGCCCATAGGGCAATATTGTGAAGCGTTAAGTGAAATATTTGATTTCATGTCATTTTAAACTGAGAAGGGCATTTATCTTACCCTGGAAGCTTGGACGAAAATTATTCAACTCAAATATTTAAATTTTCCAGGAGTGAAAGTAAATGTTCAGAAGTGTCTCATGAACAATCCACCTTTCTGTTGCGCCGGCAACCAAAATAATAACTATATAATGTATAGTTTTTTTTTTTTAATTTACTGTTTACAAAAATATCTTTTTTTAAATATTCTTTTTCCTTTCATTTTTTGGAATTAGGCCACTTGACATAAAAGGGGTTCATTTATTTTAATATACTATGCTAAATAGATTTATATACAATGTAGGGCAATTGAAGAGAGTACTTGAAACTACTAACAGGATTTAGCTGTATTTGGCTCATTTTGGTTCGACTCGACTCGAAACTCAACCCAAATTCGAGTCGAGCTTCGACTCGAGTTTGAGGACATCTTTCTAGCCTAGTTCTCGAGTCGAACTAAAAGATGTATGTTACGAGTCGAGTCGAATTTCAAAGAAAAGTCGCTCGAGCTTGCTCGTGCCCAACCTATCCACTGGCTAGAGTTTACACTTGTAATAAAACAAGGCTGTGAAATCTTCACAAATCGGAATTTGAATTTCTACGGTCAATCGCTCAAACACCGCTCTGATACAATACTGGTGGATCTGAACTTTACAATATAACATTGTGAAGTATTTGTCATGGACAATGTTACGATGAATTTCAATAATAATTAATAATTATTTCCTTGCTGAAAAATACGTTTTCTTCCAGTAGTCACCTCCTCTAAAAACGCACAGACTGTGCTTCGAAAACCAAGTAGTAAGTCCTATTGCTTTTATTACAATTACAAATATCTATATCCAAAATGCCTGAAGTTCTTTTTTCACTTAGATATACTCATTTCAGGTAAGAAAATAGAAACAAATGAAAAAAAAAAGAAAAATGAAGGCCTTGAAAGTAAACCATAGACAAATTCACCAATACTCAGAAGATGCTATCTGCAATGCACTGATCTGAGTGAGTCGGTGGGTCGCAGTGGGTAGTTGGGTCAGAGTGGGTCATCTGGCCGTTGGGACACAGTGGGTCTCAGTGGGTGACGTCCTGTTGACCCAAGACCCAATGGCCCTCTTACAAATATTGACCCTCGACCCACTGACCCATTTCATGTTTGTTAGTATGCAGGACCATTCATCCCTCAGTTGTTTTAAGGGTCACATGTACACTCCGCATTAAAAAATTGCGACACCTAACGCCCTGCAGTTAGGCCACCCAATATACACCATCTTATCCCATAATCGTGTCAGGTAAAGAGACCCCCTCTCTCTCCTCCTGTCTTCTCTCCCATACTAAAGTAGCTAACAAAATGAGCACAATTCTTATTTCAAACTACACATGTATTCGTTTCGATAAAATGAAATAACAAAACCGAGACGAAACAAGATTCGTAAGTTGATTTAGGGATAAACTGAGACACACACAATGAAAAATTGAAACCAACGGATACCTATAACACAGAGATTCATAAATGACGCAGAGAGAGAGAGAAGAGGAAATAAGAAGAAAAAAGAAAGGGAGAACAGATAAAACTGGAATTCAAACGTAGTAGGAAACGAACCTAACATGATAAAGTTCCGTTTCCAGTAATCCAACAGTAATATCGAAATAACGTTTGTTTTTACATATTTTTTCAGAACTATTCAAATATATAGAGAATGCTTTAAACATTCATTATGTCACTTTCATAATGGATAGCATACTCAATTTCAGGTAGAACTGTAGATCTCAGAGGCAAATCGAAAATAATGTGAAAAGTTTAACACACATGCTTTGTTTCCACGTCCTTCGTTTGCAAATTCGGTAGTGTTCATTGGACGTACTGTTCCAAAATACATTCTAATAAACCCAGTAGATAGCATTGGTCATATCCTCCATTTCAGACTACAAATGCAAACAGAACAAAAAAATAATAAAATAAAAAAAATAAAATAAAAAACGAAAAGAAAAGAGAAAATAGAAGACAGTTCTATTTACTATTAAATTTCTAGCAGAAATACCCCGTATTAAATGTCCAAACTGTATCGTAATGAAAAATTACAAATGTTAGAAAGGGAAAGTTTATATTTATTATAGATGTAGCATGTTTCAAATTTTAACGTGAAAAAAATCACATTGAATTATAGGATGGGAACAAATTTTGTATCGAAATAGTATAAATAAAATGTTGTTTTCAAATTACCAAAGAGTTACCATTTTCTAGTCTTTTCCGAAGATTTATCTGTTCCGAACATCCAGCATTGATTTTATCTCTTCCGGATATAACGTAACTTGCACAGATAGAATGAATACACTAAGAGCTCAAACGGATCATTGTGTCATTCGGATGATGGGGTCGAGGATTCAAATCCGCAGTGACCCGGTAATTCGACTGATACTCGGTAACCCAGCGGATATAAAAGAGAATTTACTTATTCTCTTGCGTTTAAACAGAATTTCTGTCAGAGATGAGCAAGACTGGAGATGTTATCCCCAGAGCACGAAAAACACGACGCCGTAGTTAACAGTTAATTAGATTCTCCAGACCAGGTATATCGGGCCCTTGCTCCGTTTTAACTTTGGAACATGAAGTGCCTGTGTGTGTGAGAGGGAGAGAAGGGGAGAAGTGAAAGATCCAAAGACAGGATAGGGAAACGTCAAGACAGAGAGAGGGGGGACGAATATAAATATGAAACATACTTATCATTATAGTGTATGATATAGACCGCACACACTGTTTATTTAAATTATCGCCAGTGATGGTTTGTAAGTTCTCCATCAGAGGATAAATCTCTGCAGCCATTATTTTATGCGATAAAATCATACTACTTGATGAGGAATCGAACCTTAATCTTACATTTGGGAGTCTGGCACGTTACAATTACACCACCGACTTCTTTAGTCAAACTTTGTTTAACAAATGGTTTAGTGTTTATTTCTGAGAAGGATAACACGAAAAGTGTATACTACAGATCAATGATGTCTTTGGAATATCGTGGTAATTCCCTTGCCCTTTCCTAACCAGCTTTCGTAAATTGCCATGATACAGGTGTGTGTTTCCACATTCTTATGTATTGCTTGTCCAGTATAAGAAGTCGATTCTTCACAATCACTTTGTAAAAAGTTTAACTTTGGCCTAAACAGGACTTGAACTTACGTTCAATAGCAGTACTATTTATGAGGCCATTACGTTACCCCTACACTATCACACCAACTGAAATTACAAGCCAAATATTACTTAGTTTAGCTCTGATCTTTAGAAGGAACCAAAGTACACAACGAAATTGACTTATTCTACGGCCTAGAGAGAAATTAGTGCCCACTAATGAAGGAAAACATACAATCCAGGAAAAATTACAGAAAAAAAAAACATATTTTGCAGAAATTTCGTCGTGCAAGTTCAAAAGTACGTGAATAATAATAATAATAATAATAATAATAATAACAAATGTTCACATTCACAATATAGTAGTCTATTATTATTATTATTATTATTATTATTATTATTATTATTATTATTATTATTATTATTATTAATTGGCCTTATCGCTGGGCTAAATTGAGAAAAATAATAATATGCTCTGTTATTCAGTCACTTTTTACTATTACTAAAGCGCTCTTTGATATCGGTCATTTACGATGAGTTTTATATATCCCCTCCCCGCCCTATGCTGTGGGACACGGCATCTGCAGTGTCATTGTTCATCTCAGCGAGCCGGAAAAGTATGAATTCGTCACTGATATTGGTTATTTCGATCATTTTTATATGAATCCCCCTCCTTCAAGTTGAGGAGCTGAATTTGGATTTAAACAGCATCAGAATTGTCACTGTTAATCTCAGCGACTCCGAAAATTATATATTCGCCACTTATACCGGTAATTTTTCGTTCCTTTTAATTGCAGCTCCCCCTCTGCATTTCATAAGTTACAACGTCAAAGTGATATGACACAAACCATGTCAGGTTCGAACTTCATCTAGGTTGAAAATTTGATCGAGATTGGTTTAGTGGTTCAAGAGTTCAGTAAGATTTATTTGGTTATATATATATATATATATATATATATATATATATATATATATATATATATATATATATATATATATATATTCCTCTCCCATTCCCCTCCCCAAGTTCTGTCGTGAAAGTGAAATGATAAAAAAATCATCTCAGGCCCGAACTTCACCTATGTTAAAAATTTGATCGTGATAGATTCTTTGTTTTACGAGTTATCAAGTTTTATTCATTTTTAGCTCCTCCCTCCCCTCAAACCCTAAGTTATATCGTCAAAGTAAATAAATACATATCATTTTAGGCCCAAACTTCATCTATGTTGAAAATTTAATCGCGACCGGTGGGGTTGTTCAAGAGTGATGAAGTCAGAAAGGCAGTCACTTTTATTTTCATTTTTTTACATATATATATCTCCCTCTCTGCGGCCCATACGTTGCACCGGTAAACTGAAATGATAAAAGTCGTCCCAGATCCTAACCTTATCTATGATGAAAGTTTATTAGAGATCGGTCTGGTGGTTCAAGAGTTATTACGTTTTATTCATTTTTATATCTACCCTCCTCTCCTCCTCCTAACCCTAAGTTTTACCTTTAAAATAAAATGATAATAAAGCTTCCCAGGCCCGAACCTTATCAATGTTGAAAATTTGATCGAGATCGTTCAGGTGGTTCAAGAGATTAGGAGTCACAAACATAGTTACTTTGAATATTATATGTTATTATTATTATTATTATTATTATTATTATTATTATTATTATTATTATTATTATTATTATTATTATTATTATCATTATTATTATTATTATTATTATTATTATTATTATTTGCGTACTTTTGAAATTGCGTGGAAAAATTACTCCTAAATATGTTTTATTTCTTTATATTTTCCACGATTTTATGTTTCTGCTTCATCAGTGGACACTAATTTCTTTCTAGGCTGTCGAATAAATCAACTTCGTTGTGCACTTTGGTGCAAATAATGTTACAGAAAGAAGCCGGTTCGTTCCAAAGATCAGGGCTAAAGTAAGTAATATTTGGCTTGTAATTTCAGGTAGAGTGATAATGTAAGGGTAACGTAATGGCTTCATAAATAGTACAGCTATTGAACGTAAGTTCAAATCCTGTTCAGGCCAATGATAAACTTTTTACAAAGTGATTGTGAAGAATCGACTTATCATACTGGACAAGCAATACATAATAATGTGGAAGCAAACACATGTATCATGGTTGAGACAATTTACGAATGCTGGTTGGGAAAGAGCAAGGGAATTACCAGGACATTCTAGTCATCATTGATCTGCAGTATACACTTTTCGTGTTATCGTTCTCAGAAAGAAACACTAAACCATTTGTTAAACAATGTTTGACTAAAGAAATTGGTGGTGTAGTGGTAACGGCGCCAGACTCCCAAATGTAAGATCTAGGTTCCATTCCCTATCAAGTAGTATGATTTTTTCGCATAAAATGATGGCTGCAGAGATTTATCTTCTGATGGAGAACTTACAATGCATCACTGGCGATATTTCAAATAAGCAGTGTGTGCGGTCTATATCATACACTATAATGATAAATATGTTTCGTATTTATATTCGCCCCCTCTCTCTGTCTTGACGTTTCCCTATCCTGTCTTTGCATCTTTCACTTCTCCCCCTCTCTCACACACATGCACTTCATGTTCCAAAGTTAAAACGGAGCGAGAGCCTGATATACCTGGTCTGGAGAATCTAATTAACTGTTAACTACGGCGTCGTGTTTTTCGTGCTCTGGGGATAACATCTCCAGACCTGATCATCTCTGACAGAAATACTGTTTAAACGCAAGGGAATGAGTAAAATCTCTTTTATATCCTCTGGGTTACCGAGTATCAGTCGAATTACCGGGTCACTGCGGATTTGAATCCTAGACCCCGTGGTGGTCTATAACCTAAACTACATCATCCGACTGACACGATGATCCGTTTGAGCTCTTAGCGTATTCATTCTATCTGTGCAAGTTACGTTATATCCGGAAGATATGAAATCAATACTGGATGTTAGGAACAGATAAATCGTCGGAAAAACTAGAAAATGGTAACTCTTTGGTTATTTGAAAACTAAATTTTATTTATACTATTTCGACACAAAATTTGTTCCCATCCTATAATTCGGTGTGTTTTTTTCACGTTGAAATTTGAAACATGCTACATGTGTGAGGAATATAAACTTTTCCTTTCCAACATTTGTAACTTTCATTACAATATAGTTTAAACTTTTAATATAGGGAATTTCTGATAGAAACTTAGCAGTTAAATATTACTAATCAGTTTTTTTCTTTCTTTATTTATCTTTGGTTTTCTTTTTGTTTCGTTTCTTTATTTTTTACCTTTTTGTTCAGTTTGCATTAGTAGTCTGAAATGGAGGATATGGCCAACGCTATCTACTGGGTATATTAGAATGTATTTTGGAACAGTACGTCCAATGAACACTACCGAATTTGCAATCGAACCACTTGGAAACAAGGTGTGTGTGTTAAACTTTTGACATTATCCCATATGTGTCTCTGAGATCTACAGTTCTACTTGAAATTGAGTATGCTATCCATTATGAAAGGGACATAATGAATGTTTAAAGCATCCTCTATATATTCGAATAGTTCTGAAAAAAATGTTAAAAACAAACGTTATTTTTATATTACTGTTGGATTTTTGGAAACGGAGCTTTATAATGTTATGTTCTTTTCTTACTACGTTTGAATTCCACAGTTTTATCTGTTCTCCCTTTTCTTTTTCTTCTTCCCACCTTTTCTCTCTCTCTCTGCCTCATTTATAAATCTCTTTGTAATAGACATTCATTTTTTTTCATTGTGCGTGTTTCAGTTCCTCTACATCAACTTATGAATCTTGTTTCGTCTCGGTTTTGTTATTTCGTTTTATCGAAACTAATACATGTGTAGCTTGAAATAAGAATTGCGCTTATTTTGTTAGTTAATTTTAATATAGGAGAGAAGAAAGGAGGAGAGAGAGGGGGTCTCTTTACCTGACACGATTATGGGATAAGACGATGTATATTGGGTGGCCTACAGAGATGGAGTGGGTCGGTGGGTCAGTGGGTCAAGTGGGTCAAGTTTTCTGAGTGGGTCAGTTGGTCGTGGGTCAACAGCATGTGCCCCACTGTGACCCACCACCCGCCGTGACCCACTGCGACCCACCACCTACCATGACCCACTGTGACCCAACACTCACCGTGACCCACTGCGATCCAATACCCACCATGACCCACTGCGACACACCACCCACCGTGACCCACTGCGACACACCACCCACCGTGACCCACTGCGACTCACCGACTCAGTATGATCTACCGACTGTCTCTGCTCACTTCTGAAGACTGGTAAATTTGTCTCCGTTTTACTTTCAAGACTTTCATTTCCCTTTCTTTTCCACTTGTTTCTGTCTACTTACCTGAGGTGAGTATATCTAACCAAGTGAAAAAAGAACTTCAGGCTCTTTTGGATACTGATATTTTTAATTGTATCTGGGTAAAGCCAAACAGCCTTGTGTAGATTAAATTACACTCACATAGTTTAATTAATTGTATTAATGTACGTATATACACATCAGTAATTTACACTTCTAATGTAAATATTGTAGTGTAATGAAAAATTGTATTCGTATGGATACCCTTTAGTGAACTAAAATTGTATTTTTTTTTTTCGCTGGGTTCGGGATATTATAATGGATGAAATAACAATTCCTGAGGCGACGAAAGGCAAACCTGGTTCAAGTGTAAGGGAAAGCTACTTTACACGATACAAAAAAAAGTTGAATTATTGGGCGCAAAAATCCCAGTGAAAATATATAGCGGGCGCATTTTTTCCTCTTTCTGGGGTAGGGCGCAAATTTCCCGGGCACGAAATTCTCGCGCATCCCTTTACATCACTCGAGTGACAAAACGGGTTTTTCCCTTTTCTGCTCTTTAAAATTAAGAACGAAAACTTCTGGTTCAAGAAACACGTAGATGACAAAGACCAAGTAAGTGGCTAATGACTACAGATGATTTCAGATGGAAGACCAGGAGGAACTCACCCCCAAGGCATTTCTCCGATCGTCCTAAATGGGTGGCTCTTCACTATTTTAGCAATACTATTTTCACGCACAAACACCTCCTCCTTAATTCAAAGTCAGGCTGCAAAAATTTAATAAAATCACTGAAGTGATCTAGTTCTTTGCACAACAGAAATTTAAAATTACAGGAGATATATAAAATTAATCATTTTAAAGCTAATTGTGATTACTAAAACGAACTTTCTTCATGAAGCAATAATCAGAATAAGAAATTAGAGGAAAATAAAAACAGCTGTAAAATACGAAAAAAATAAACTAGAAACATGGTTATTTCACCAATATTCTCAGAAAAATATCTTCTACAACTCTCAATTACTGTTTTAGATTAAAAATATCAAATTTCTATTTTAGTTCCGGCCGTAGCAGTTTTCCAACTTATTGGGCTGGCAACGTCGCTGCAAACGGGTTGGTCGACATGAGAGCAGTGCTGAAGGTCATACGCCAGTTCAAGTGACGCGTACTATAGATATTGGCCATAATACAGTGGATAATGTTTTGAAACATCAAGCATCGATGTGGACTTAAGAAAGAGACAACCCGAGATTGTGCAAGGCAGGTTGCTGCTGAGATAAAATAGGACTTAGGTGAGTGTATTTTGCACCAAGTGAGTGTTAAGAAGTCTGTCATACCTGAATATTAATTAAAAACTGCCTGGAAGTAAGTCTTATTTGACACAGAAGCACATCAAGGCCAGAAAAATCATATGTAGACATGTTTGAAAAGTGGATAGTTAATGATTGGGAACAGTTCATTTTTTAAATATCTTTTAGCTAAGAAGACATTAAACGTTTTCGGTAATGATAGTGGTGTAAAACTGGATGTAGCCGGGAGAAGAGTTAAATCAAGAGTGCATCAGGAAGACAAAAATTTTAGGTCAGTGTGCAATGTAATGGGTAGCTATTAGTTCTAAAGATGTAGGAAAAAATGTAAAGTTTGCACAGGCCGATCGTTGACTTATCATATGAGAGAACTAAAGAAGAAACTTTTGAACATATCTAGGAGCCATTTCAGAGATTTAAACCTTGGACGGTTCATTTCTTCAGATGAGAATGCATCGTGCCACAAATCTAAGGTTGTCTAATAGTATGTATCAGAATTAGATATTCAGGTGTTATGGTGGCCGGCTAATTCACCTGATATTAACCCAATCGAAAATTTGTGTGCTATTACGTCTTCCAAATTGAGCAGATATTGTTGTAGTAACAAAAAATGATGAAGAAAATGTTCATGTTTGATACCATGAAACCGTGCCTGCTACATGTGAAAATCTTTTAAAAAAAAGAAAAAATGGACGACATACACAATATTGAGAAACGTCTCATTTCTATGTTAAATAATGTAAACTGTATTCTAAAGATATAACATGAAGATATATTACATAATATGAGTAAATAGCCTCTCAGTTAAGGTACAACAAATATTTTCCAGAAAGCATACGTGTGGGGTATATATAGCCTTGAACTTTTCTTGGATCCGCCAATATATATATATATATATATATATATATATATATATATATATATGACCAAACTGTATGTATCATCGTCTCTCTTAGTTCTCCATTCAAACCTGAAGTAGCTGCAATTAATATCTGGTTTTAACGTTGATCCCTATAGAAGAGAAACGGTGATATAGAGCAAGAAGGATATTTTATCTCCAATGTAATCTATCTACCCAAACCGGACGTGGTAGAAACCTACTAGTACCTCCAATTTCAATATTGAGAAAATATCACGTCACACAAATTGAACTCCTTCACGTGGTGTACATGTGACACAACTCTAGGTTTGCTAACATATTATTACTCTGAGCACAAGCCAGTACAACTTTGATTTCAATTTAGTGCAACTACAACATGTTGATATCCTGATTTCGATAAACCCAGTTGACAAACCGCTGAAAATTAAGCGATCCAATTTCAGCACACAGCTGTATCGTACTTGCAAAAGAGAAAATGAAATGAAAATATTTCAGTTTAACGTCCCATGGTTATGCCCTTTACGCTAAGGGAGATGAGTGATTAACACAGGTGAATGATAATGAAATAATTGGTGGAATGATAATGTAGGATGTAACGAGAGTACGCTGAGAAAACCTACGGGCAATATGGCGTCCACCACAAATTTACTTAACATGGGATCGAACCATAGTGGTAGGAAACACCAGATTTAAGCGCTCTGCCTTTGAGCTACCGTGCCCCCTACCTGCAAAAGAGCAAACACAACCATTTAGTCATATAGTTGTAATCAGGTGATTCGTGATTTATATCATTACATGGGACCTAATAGAGGAATCAAGTGTAATAGAGTCGTATTTTTATATATCTCGAACTAATTGTTCTATCGAAACAAAAATTTTATAATTTGGTACTAACAAAACTGTGTTACAATTACAGTCTATATTCTGTTCTCACGCCTCCATCTTATCAAAAAAATATTTAGTTTCTTGTATCTTAAAATAAAAAAAAGAAAAAGAAAATAATGAAAGAAAAAAAAAGAGAAAGTCAGCTGTCACCATTCTACAATTTCTCAAAAGATTTTCAACCAGTACTTGAGTCTCGTAGGAAGTGTAACTTCTTTAAAACATTTTAGTTTTCAATCTTTCGCTAACGTCCCCAGAATTTTTTGTAAGTATCGGTGTTTCTTCGCTTCAATAGTAGTCGATACTCGGTCGATAGTCCACTAAAATTAGATGGAATGCAATTTTATCCTATTAGGTAGAGGCATAACTAGAGTTTTTTTTTAATATATTACGCACTAGTGAGCATATTGGATTGGGAGTTTGATCGTTTGGTGAGGCTTAGAGCTCTTTGTATTTGTTCTAGTAGTGGAGTAGATTTGCAGTCTCAAACACTCTATTTTATTCAAGATTTAAGAATTTTCCTCTTTCTACAAGTAAACTTTCAGATAATTATTTGAGCATACTATACAATGCCTCCAATCTTCACACGTTGGGTGGGCTTATACGACCACGTTCCCTTTTGGTGGAAAAAAAATTTTTTTAAAACATCTTAAAATCGAAAAGTCCATCCGATCAGAATTGGTATGTTCATTCAGCAAATCTCTTGAACTAAGCTAACTAATGATTATGTATTATTATTATTATTATTATTATTATTATGTAAAGAACTGTACATACGTTCTTCAGACTCCCCTGTAGGGACCTTCTTACAATTATTATATTAAAGGCCAATTGTTCTCCCTATTTTGTACGTTTTAAAATATTCAGTTATCTTGAAGTACATACACACATACATACATACATACATACATATGTTTATATATATATATATATATATATATATATATATATATATATATATATATATATATATATATATATATATATATATATATATATATATATTAACGCTCTCAATTATTTAACTTTGGAAGTACCAGAGAATAACAAAATAAAAATATTGATCGAGTGTGTTTATCAAGGCGATGTATATGGTTACTATGGGTTCAGGACGGAAAATAATAAAATCTCAACTGTTATGATCCAATTTTAAGTAGGTGTGTAGTCAAGTTTGCAATAAGATTATACGGTACCTATATAATTGCTGTAATGTAATAAAATAACTAATGAATTTTATTATTATTTTTTTCTAGATAGACATCCTATTAATCAAATTGATACAGCATGAGGAAAACATATTTAAATATTTTAACCTGATACATATATACACAGATTAGACAGATCTATATTGGATTCTAATAGCATGCCGACACTGAGTCCAGTATGCCACTTTATACCAGCAAAAAAGTTATATAAAATTTATGTGTCACTTCAAGCAAGACATCAATAACATGTTGTACAACCACAATCACAAATATCTCCCCCTAAGTACTCTAATTCTATCACGTGGGGTCCAAGCAGTTTGTAAAACGCAACCCAACTCACACTTAACTTTTGTCGGCATTCACAGCAGTTGGTGACATTGAGTCAGGTCTTTAGGCAAGTAACATTGTGAGTAGATGACGCACAAAACATTTCTCGATTTTGAGATGAACGGATATGCTTCAGATTGTGTCTTCCAATGAACACCATACATTAATCTCAATATTGCTGTCTATGTAATGCATCATTTCATTATTTACTGTACGTTCAAATAAATAAAAATACTGACAACGCATGAATCAGAAAATGCTTGAAAGTAGCTGAAAATATCAAATATAGAACAACTACTGGAAACACGTTTGTAAATCATTGATTCCATTGTCAGATCTCCAATTCTCCTCATTTCAACCTATTTTTCTTCGTGGAGAGTAGACCTTGCTTGTCGCACTGAGTATGTATTGAAATCGAAACATTTGAAAAAGTTTGAACCTGGGTCCGCCGAATAGAAGTTCCAGGCACTAACTACTTACCTATAGCTCCACTGCAACTTCCACCCTAAACTATTATTTAGTACAATCGTTTCATGTAATACTATACACAATATATTAATTGCCGTATAGGAGACGTTTCCTCTCTGAGTGTCACAATTACTTACTCGAGATTCCCTTCCTTAACTCAAAAACAAGTCATATAGACCTTCGTCAATGAGAAAAATATCACGAAACGATCTTCAAGTTGAAACAACATCATGGTTTTAAACGATGGTCCTGATTTACATTACTATTCTCCCTTAATTTAATTTCTAATTCCCAAAGAAGAAAAGACAGAAAACATTATTTTCGCATTCCTTGAATTGTATCAACACGTGTAGAAATAGAAAGTTCTATTTTTATCTTCTGTAACTACTAGTTTATTTTCGCATCTACCCGTCTCAGGTCTATCGATGCCTTCGGCATGGGATAGCTTAAGTTTAAGGAGTGCGAGGGCTACACATCGTGTCTTCGCGGCCCACTGGTTAGAAATGTTCATTTCCCCAATATCGAAGAAACTGGATAAAATGGTGAACTCGACTATCTGCAATGTATATTAATGGCTCGTGAAAGAATATAAAGAAATACCCGAATATTATATATATATATATATATATATATATATATATATATATATATATATATATGTGTGTGTGTGTGTGTGTGTGTGTGTGTGTGTCTCCTTTGGCCTATCCGGCATAATTCTGAGATGTAAAATTTCAGATTTCATTTTATTTTCGAAGGAATATATTTAAACTGTAGTTTCAGATAACATTAGCATCGATGCTCAAGCAGGGCATTAAACTTCGTAATATCTAAATGCTGCAACAACATCCACTAATAATACCTCTATCACTAATTTTCAACAATTTACTTTGACAATTTGGATTTAAATTCTCTTGACTATTGTTTTATAACATTTCAGTTTTATTGTGACCGAAACAAGAGTTTTTGCAACATTGAAATTGTAAAACTCTGCAATTTGCTGAAGACACTTCAAGCCAAGTTTCCCCTTCATTATCAGCGATATCTTACAGTAGTTGAATAAGTGTTGGTTTCACGTCCCGGTGGCCCTGGATTCGATTTGCGTTGGATAATTAAATGATATGTGTATTATTTGTAATGTTGATTCTTCCAATGAAAGATAACATGGAAAATATTCAATTTCTCTCGGACTTAGTGTTGATACGACTTTCTTCAGTGCATTCAAAATAGAGCAGTTACCTACGAAACACATCCCCAAGATGACGTCAGCCATATCAACCTCGATTCCTACTGTCTGGGAACGTAGCATGTATAGCGACAATTGATGAATACGTAAGTCATAATGTTAGTATGGGTCGAAAATATGACTGATCAGCGTATTGTTTCCCAACAATTGCTTATAAGTTTCTACTACTACTTCTACTATTGTTACTGCTAGAAATATTAATGTTTTAAGCAATTCAGCATTTCAGATACACTCCATATCAACAAAAAGACTTAAAATTCAATGCTTGAAACTTCATATAATAAAAAATTTGTAGCCAAGTCTCGACTTTCCAATAATAATAATAATAATAATAATAATAATAATAATAATAATAATAATAATAATAATAATAATAATGGAATAACAAGAGTACAATGCCAATTACGTAAAGAATACCTTCCAATTAAGAAAAAAATAATTGCATTCGAATTCAAATTGGATTCGAACCAGTGTCTCTGCCATACGAGTTTCGTGCTTTATCAATCTACGACAAATTCCTCATACAAAATTGAGAAAATAAACTAGTAGTTACAGAAGATAAAAATAGAACTTTCTATTTCTACTCATTTTGATACAATTCAAAGAATGCGAAAATAATATATCTCGTCTTTTCTTCTTTGAAAATTAGAAGTTAAGGTAAGGAAGAATAGTAATGTAAATCAAGACCATCGTTTAAAACCATGAGGTAGTTTAAACCTGAAGAACGTTTCTTGATACTTTCCTCATTGACGAAGGTCTATATGACTTGTTTTTGCGTTAAAGAAGGACCATCTCGAGTAAGTAATTGTGACACTCAGAGAGGAAACGTTTCCTATATGATCATTAATATTTTGAGTATAGTATTACATGGAACGATTGAGCTAGGTAATAGTTTGGGTGGAAGTTGAAGTGGAGCTGTAGGTAAGTAGTTAGCGCCTTGAACTTCTATTCGGCGGACCCAGCTTTAAATCCAGGCTAGGTTCAAACTTTTTCAAATGTTTCAATTTCAATACATACTCACAAGTAACACTTCCGAAGCATAACACTCCGATTTTGATAAAATTTGGCAGGCAGATACTACACATAAATTCACCAAATACGTGCTTTTTTTATTTTCTGCGGAAATGGTTTTAGGGGGTCAAAAGCAGCAACCCAATATTTTGAAATTTGACGCCCGAAAGGCAAAAACAATGAACGGAAGTCAACGAAATTGTATACACATATTGTAGACATAAAATGAGGGAATACGTGTTTCATATTTTCCTGGGAAAAACGGTTAGGTGGTGCACTGACCCCTCCAAACCTTTGATCAGGAAATATCAAAAGTGCTAATAAGAGTACGTCAGAAGTACTTAAAGGAGATGAAGAATTGGAACGACACTTGGTGTAGGGACATTACGCAAAAAATAAACGAATACGTTCTTTTCTGCGGAAAAAACGGTTTTAGGGGTCAAAAACCACCACCCGAAATTGTAAAATTTGAGTCCCAAAAGGCCGGAAGAATTGCACGAAATTAAATGAAATTGTGCACAGATATTGTAGACTTAAAATGAGGTAATTAGGTTTCGTATTTTCCTGGAAAAAAAAAAAACGGTTGAGTGAGGCACGGACCTGAGTTGATTACGAAATATCAAAAAGTGCAAATAAGCATACGTCAGAAGTTCCTAAAGAATACGGAGAATTGGAACGGAACTTTGTACAGGGACAATTTGTAAAACAATAAATGAAACGAGCTTTAATTTGTGCGGAAAACAGTGTTGGGACCAAGGCCCCATCCGAAAAAAAAGTAAATATTACCTAATAGCACAGGAAGGAGTGGACCCAAAGCAAACGAAATTGTGTGTAGATATTATATAGACCCTATGTAAAATAAGATCTTTCGTGTTCCTCAAGTGTCCCTATTCGTTTTGCTTCAAATTTCGCACATCAACAGCAAACAGGAAATGAATCGACACGTGTTTTTCTTTATGCGGAAAAACATTGTAAGGGTTAAGTGTGCCATCTGAAATACTATAAAATACGCTATATTGTTTGTGGTTATTGTTGATCTGCCAAATTTAAAGAAATCGTCTGAAGACACTTGTGAAACACGAAAGGCCTTATTTTACATATCCAATATCTACATACATATTCATTCGCTTCGGTTAGCTCCTTCCGCCACTCAAAGCTTTGGTCCACTCAACAGCTTTTTTTTTTCTTTTGAGGAAAATACGAAACTCGTATTCCCTCATCTCACCTCTACAATATCTGTGTACAATTTCATGGGCTTCGGTCCACTTCTTGTCTTTCGGATTTTAAATTCCAAAATTTTGGACAGGGGCTTTTGCCCCCTAAAACCGGTTTTACCTTAAAATAAAACAACCGTTATTCGTTTATTTTTGCTTATTGTCCATGCACAAAGTTTTGTTTCAATTCTTCTTGTCCTTTATGCGCTTCTGGTACCCTACTGTTATTAGCACTTTTGACATTTCACGATCAAAGATTTGGAGAGGTCCGCGCCCCACTCAACCGTTTTTTCCATAAAAATACGAAATTCATATTCCCTTATTTTACGTCTACAATATCTGTGCACAATTTTATTCACTTCAGTCCATATCTTCTTGCGTTCTGGGCGTCAACTTTCAAAATTTTGGGTGGGGCTTTTCTCTCCTAAAACCATTTTCCCGTAGAAAATGTAAAACCCGTGTTCGTTTATTTTTTTGCGCATTGTCCATTCACAAAGTTTCGTTGAATTCTTCATATCCTTTACACACATCTGACATACTACTGTTACTAGCACTTTTGATATTTCGTGATCAAAGGTTTGGAGGGGTCCGTGCCCCCATCTAACCGTTTTTTTTTAGGAAAACACGAAACACGTATTCCCTCGTTTTATGTCTACAATATCTGTGAACAATTTCATTCACTTCAGTCCATTTCTTCTTGCGTTTTGGGAGTCAACTTTGAAAATTTTGGGTGGGGCCTTTGCCCCCTAAAACAGTTTTTTCCGCAGAAAATAAAAAAAACGTATTCCTTTATTTTCTGTGTATTGTTCATACACAAAATTTTGTTGCAATTGTTCATGTCCTTTACACGTATCTGACATACTGTTACTAGCACTTTTGATATTTCGTGACCAAAGGTTCAGAGCAGTCCGTGCCCCATCCAACTGTTTTTTCCACGAAAATACGAAACCCGTATTCCCTTATTTTATGTCAACAATATCTGTGCACAATTTCATTCATTTCGGTTCATTTCCTCTGGTCGTTCGGACCTGTAATTTCAAAATTTTGGGTGGGGGCTTTTGCCCCCTAAAACCGTTTTTCCGCAGAAAATAAAAAAGTATACGTTTATTTTTTGCATATTACTCATACACAAAGTTTCGTGGCAATTCTTCATGTTCTTTACACACATCTGAGATACCGTAACTAGCACTTTTGGTATTTCGTGATGAAAGGTTTGGAGGGGTCCGTGCCCCACCTAACCGTTTTTTTTCAGGAAAATATGAAACATGTATTCCTTCATTTTATGTCTACGATAAGTGCGTATAATTGCGTTGACTTTCTTTCACTTGTTTTTGTTTTTCGGGCTTCAAGTTTCAAAATTTTGGATGGGGGCTTTTGCGCTCTAAAACCGTTTTTAGGCAGGAAGTGAAAAACCCGTATTCCTTTATTTATTTTTTATTTTATTTTATTTTATTTTATTTTATTTTATTTATTTATTTATTTATTTTTGCGTATTGTTCATACATAATCTTTCGTGGCAATTATTCATGTTCTTTACACATATCTGACATATTGTTACTAGTACTTTTGATATTTCGTGATCAAAGGTTTGGAGGGATCCGTGCACCACCTAACCGTTTTTTCCAGGAAAATGTGAAACATGTATTCCTTCATTTTATGTCTACGATAAGTGTGTATAATTTCGCTGACTTCCTTTCACTTGTTTTTGTTTTTCGGGCGTCAACTTTCAAAATTTTGGATGGGGGCTTTTGGCACCTAATACTGTTTTTCCGCTGAAAATTAGAAAAAAAAAATGTAATCGTTTACTTCATGTGTAGTATCTACCTGCGAAATTTTATCAAAATCGGAGTGTTACACTTCGGAAGTTTTACTTGTCAGTGTGACAAGCAAGATCTGCTCTCCAGAAAAAAAAAAAAAAAAAAAAAAAAAAGATTTTGGAATGAGGAGAATTGGAGATCTGGCTAGTTCTTCTATATGTGATATTTTCAGCTACTTTCAAGCATTTTCTGATTCATGCGTTGTCAGTTTATTTGTTTCTTTGAACATACAGTAAATATTGAAATAATACATTATATAAACAGCAATATTGAGATTGACGTATGGTGTTCATTGGAAGACACTCTCTGAACCATAGAGATTCATCTCAGAATGGAGAAATATTTCGTGCATCCTCTACTTACAATGTTACTTGTATAAAGACCTGACTCAGTGCTACCAACTGCTGTCAGTGTCGAAAAAAATCGTGTAAGTTTGGTTGCATCTGTCCAGGCGTACTCACAACTGCAAATTATCTGGAACCCAAATAATGGAATTATATTAGAGCAGTTAGGGGTGGAGATATTTTCGCTAATTGTATTCCTATTACTTAAAGCTTAATCTCAAGTAATTACATCTTTTTTTCTTTTCCTCAAAAACATCGTTTAACTGTTAATATGTTAAAGCGAAGAATATTATTTATTGAACACGTCTTATAAGACACAATCAAGTACATTAAAACACGCTTGCTCTCTGGTTATTGTTAACAAGAAACACTTTATGCAATACTCTATGCTTCCATTTGTATTGATATCAGAGTAGAAACTATTTTGTGTTATTTTAAAATAGCAGGTCGTGCATTCACAGATTAACGTAATGTTTTACTGCAAATTAGCTATTTCCTTACAAAGAGAACAAATATTTTCACACATAAAAATAAACGAATAAACAAAAAAGAAAATAAATCTTGAGCTGTATAGTTTCATTTAATGAAGTAATGTTTTAACTCTATTGGCCAAAAACGTTGAATTTTATTTTCAATATGTATGGCAATTTATTAATTGAGAGAATAATATATGGGTCTAAATGACTGATTTTGAAGGGTGCAGTTTACTTTATAATTTCTTTTGTGAGGTATTGTTTTAAGTATAGAATTCTTGTATAGTATAATGAGGAAATTGGACCACGAATCTGACATGGTAAAAAACTTTTCAGTAAGGAAATGGAAACGTTTTGTTGTTTTCTCACTGGACATTGGCAGGTTTCTTGCATGATATTTGTAACTTGACTTTGAAACGAGGATAGTCTATAACTTAGAACAGGAATGGCCTAATCGATATTTCCTTCATCTGGTACTAGGAGAGTCATTTACAACTCTGTTTAGTACACTAATTAGTGATATTTCGAACAAAAAGTATTGATAATATAGCATGCATATATCGATTACCCTATTTTTTTCATTGTTACTTCCATTATTTTATTACATATATATTTTTTAAATGATATAGCACAAATGAATGTTTCTAAAACAGCCATTATATTCTCTGACACAACAGAAATATATGAATTTGAAGAATTACGGATTAATTTCATTGGTTCACAAAATAAGTTATTTAACTGTATGAATAATTGTTAATAACTGCAAGGCAAAAGAGCTCACAAAGTACACTATTGCAAAGCTTCCCAATCGTTACATGGTCTAACATTTGACATAGATTTGTAATAGATTTGTAGCCAGGGCCGGATCCAGAGTTATCTGACTAAGATGCACTCATAACTAAACTACATTAGAATTAAATTCGAATTTCTAAAATGCCTTTAGACTTCTGTGATGTGAATGTGGAATTGCCCAGGAATAGGGATGGGCACGAGCGAGTTCAAGCGTTTTTTTTTTTTTTTTTTTTTTTTTTTTTTTTTTTTTTTTTTTTTTTTTTTTTTGAAATGGACTCGACTAGAAACATACATATTTGAGCTCGACTCTAGAACTCGGCTACAAAAATTTCCTCCAGCTCGACTCGAAACTCGACTCGAATTTGGGTCGAGTTTCAAGTCGAGTCGAGCCAATTCGAGCTAAGCTATGTGTGTAGTTCCAAGTACTCTCTTCAAATATCCTACATAGTAATATAATTAACAATGATATTAATACTGCAACTTAATAATAATAATAATAATAATAACACCGTGTATAACCATGAAATGTAGCAGGTTTGTATCTGAATACTAGAAACTAGTTGACTGTCGATTTCGGTCGTTGAGAAGTCTTCAGGAGGCAAGGAAATCAGTAACGAGGTTCTGGGTTCGAGTTCCGGAGGAGCAAGTATTTGTGATCGAACCAAAAAATTGTAAAACGTTATAGGGCACCAGCCAAACATGCTTGAAAGTGCTTGGCTCGGGTTTATTGTTATCAACGGCTCAAGGTCTCGGCTCACAGCTCATTCACTATTGAGCCGAACCGCTAAGTGAACCGAGCCAACAGCTCACCCAACCGAGCTGGCTCGAACCGATGGCTCACCCGAGGTGAACCAAACCGAGCTGACTGCTCACTAGTGCTCTTAAGCGGGTCGGGTTGAAGGGCCGAGGTAGCTCAGTGGTAGAGAATTCATCTCTGGTGCATGGTGTCCATGGTTCGATCCCAGCTTGTGCTAAGTGGGCTTTGTGGTGGAGAAACGCCATGTAGTGGGTTTTCTCGAGGTTCTCCTGTTTCCTCCCACTTTCTTCATTCCACCATTACATTCATTTCTCATGGTTATCATATCCCTTAGCCTCGGTGCAGAATCGAGGGACCTTAAACTGAATATCTCATTTTATTTCACCAAGTCCAAGAACATCGATACAAGAATAAGATAAAGATTGGATATGCAAGACCAAGTGCATAGTAATCTTGTTCTTGGCCTTGTTTTGGCCATCACGAAGTAGCGATGAGCATATTTTCCTGCTTTCCGTATAGCATGAAAGACCTGGTCTTCATTTGTACCAATGAGGCGAGCATTCTTGACTCTTGTATAGCATGAAAGACCACCTAGAGTACGAAATGCAGGACCAAGACTTGACTGTGCAAGACAAATAATAAGACGCAGTATTCATGACCAAGACCCAGGGTGCGAATTTTTTGAATTTCATTTGTTTGGCTGAAAGTGATGAAATAACATTAGTACTTTATAATTAATTATCATACTATATTTTTAAATTTTAAGTTACAAAATTCATATTATGTATCTTCTTACTTGCAACTATATACACTGTAAAATACGTTTTAATTACCGAGAAAGAAAAACCAAAGTGGCGCGGGTCCCGGAATCATAAGAACCTATTTTGCAATGAAAGTTGAAGGGTTGGAAAAAATCACATGTGTTCTCCCGTTTCCTCAACCCTTATCATTGTAGTTAAACGATTTCCTTTTGTCTCCACCAAGAGACTCTTGCTACTGCCTTCCCAGCTGAGAATACTGACCTTGAATAAAAATTTCGTCACATAGAACTAAACCAAGAAAAAAATAAATTTTTCCCACGTCGGACACTGATATCAGTTATAAAAAGACATAACCAAACCTCAATAGTGCCAAATATTCATTAAGGTGCATATACAAATCCCCCGCTTGATCTAGCTAGTGGTTAACGTGTAAGACTTCGGTACATGTGGTCCGGGTTTAATTCCCAATGGGAGTGCATTTTGGCGTTCACCCAGTGTCGTGACCTATAGTGCTCTCAAACGGGTCGGGTCAGCTCGGATCGGGTTACGGGTCGGGTCGCTCGGGTCGGGTCAGTCAATTCGGGTTGGGTCGGGTCTGGTCGGTCTTCAACCCGGCCCGACCCGTTGAGAGCACTACTGCTCAGCAAACCGGGCTGGCTCGAACCGATGGCTCATCCGAGGCGAACCAAATCGAGCTGAGCTGAGCTGACTGCTCACCCCACCGAGCCGATGGACTTGTTTCAAAGGAGCTGGTTCGAGCCGATGGCTCACATGAGCCGAGTCAGTGGCTCAACCTAACCGAGCCGACTCGAGCCATCGGCTCTGTTCAACCGAGTCGATCGCTTGTCCCAACTGAGCCGACTGAAGACGTGGGCTCAATTAAACCGAGCCGATGGCTCATCCCAAACGAGTCGGCTTGAGCTATTCGCCCAGTTGAACCGAGTCGAGCTGGTTGACATCACTACGTGGGTTGGTCTTCTCCTTGAGCTCAAAAATTCCACCGTGTAGGTTTCAGCCTTGATTGTAAGAACTGCAGTGTATACTTATATTGGTGCTCACGACATTTTAGGCTGTCTCGTTATAAAAATCTACTGATGTCTCGTTATGGAGAGGAGACGAGATACACTAAAAGTACCCCACAAGATGTGCTAAAAGTACGAGACAAGACGAACACCTGTCGTGAGCAACATCAAAAGTATCCTACATTACTGCTTACATTTCTCATGGCTTGCGTTTTTCAGTCTAATCAAGCAATGATTTCAAAACGAGTTAAAACGAGCTGAACGAGGGAGCCATTTATAAAACTCGACTCGACTCGAAACTCGACCTCAAAATAGTGACTCGACTCGTAACTCAAGTCAAGAAAATTACCTTTGACTTGACTCGTGCCCAGTCCTACCCTGGAAGTGTTCAGTGTCTTGTCTCGGGAATCGAACCCACGATTTTCGAATATAAAAGCAATGCTTTACCAAACTGAGCCACGACTGCTTTATATCAATATGATTTTCAGTGCACAATTAGTTTGCTGCTTTAGATCAGGAATTTATTTCATCATGGACACTTGGAATATGACGGATACTTGTATTGTACAGATTTTTTATGAAAGTGTTGCTATTTTCACTGCTAGCTGCTGGTGCACCCCCGTAAATCCGACCCTGTAAATAGCCTCTTTTATAATGCTCTGTCAGCACTGAAAATACTGAGCTCCACAGAGATCGAATTCGGATCTCTGGACGAAATACAGGTACGCTAGAAATCATGCTACAGAGATTGAGTTACAATTAGAAATATGTTTTACAACTGAATTTAATCCAAAACTGTTGACATTTGAAACAATAATTGTCTAATAGTAGTTGAGCTCTCAGGTAAGAATATTTATGATGCACTGAATAGTGTCTCTCATATATGATCAGCTATTGACAAACTGAGTATCAACACACATACAAATACATGCTTACAGAGTACAGCAGTTTGAAAATGAAACGTTTATTTATTATTTAAAATGATTGCCAATTGTGGTTGTAAGTAAACATGTTCACGCCTTCCCAAGCACATTTATAGACTCCACATACATTTTGTGTGTACGTGTGTGTGTTTGAGTAACGCTATGTGCTCTGTGCCTCATTTCTCTGTATGCATTTAACCTTATACAACTCATTGTAGTATGTGGCGCTGAATGTTTTACCACGGTAAACGTAATTCAGGGTTAAAGCTATTTCTCGTAGTTCAGTGATTGGTTGAGTAGCTACGACAGCTAAAATGCAGTGACGAAGTGACCGATAATCAAATATAGGAACTCAGTGACGCAACATCAAATGTCGGAGCTTTTGTTTTGCTATGTGAAACATCAACAGACCATTTAATTAGGATTGAGTGTTATCAGCAGTGAAATCTTTACACATAATTAATTACTTCAGTATTAGTTCAGTAGTACATGTGTTATGCACATTTACATCTATTGAGGAGGATGCTATTGCACGGACACGCAATTAAATATCTTATAAAACAATCAAACGAACTCAACTACTTCAAATATGTTTAGCAAATTAAATGTGTTAGTACAGATGCATAAAGAAGTACGTAACTATTCACAAAACATCAATGATAAACACGACAAGTTCTCTACGAAAAATAATCATGCAATAAACAATTAGTAGATTGACAATTTTGTATTCAAGAGGAGTCTAATGAGTATATAGTATATTCAGAGGCGGGTGGTGAGGGAAGTCACTGTGATAAATTAAAATTATGTGACTTCAAACTAAGAGAGTAAAGGTTATCTAAATTATTAATTATTGTATTCAGTAATTAGTACACTAATGCTTTCTTCTTTTTGTTTCTCGCTTTTTAAAAAAATGCCGGTGTGAATTCCGTTATGAACTGCCCATGAGTATGTGATTCCGCTTTTTTCTAGATTTTTAAAATGCATGTAAAATTTATAAGAAGAATATGTAAAATGTATTTTAGCTACTTAATAGAATTATATATTACTATCAAATATTACTATAGTAAATATTCCGTTTACTATTATATATATATTTAATATATATATATATATATATATATATATATATATATATATATATATATATATATATATATATATATATATATATAATTGGATCAATAAAATAGGGAAGCAATTAGTTGGATCTTTATTATAGTCCGATCCTCAAAACTAATGAGCCGACAAATGTGAAGTTTGTCACACACAATCAGTTTACTACCTAAACTCTGGATGAGACGGAGTTTGAAGAAATTTTACCGCAAAAGATTGGAGGGAGGGATCTAAAAAATATATATGAAACAATTATTGTGTGTTTCTGCTGCAAAATGGACAACATTCGGATACTCTTTCATCAAGTGCAGTATACAGAATGTAACAGAATACATGCTACAACGTTCGAGAGATGATTCTATCCATGAAAACAAACAAAAACTGTATACATGACTCATAATGAAATGGGGCGTCGTAATCGAGTTATGATATGTCTCAAAAATGATATCGGATTGCGGACAAATGAGAGGCGCTACAGGAAGTGGTTACAAACATTTTGTAGGAAGTAATACCTGATTGACAAAACCAGAGTGGTGGTGGAATGGTAGGGACAAGACGCAAGGATTTGCACAAACTAAGGAAAGATATACGGTGTTTGTGTCTACTGACCTAGACAAACTTACTCACCATAATGGAACAAAGAAAACAGATAACGACGAATCATGCATGCGTGGTACGTAACGACCAGATGTGATCAGTGGCGTTACTACAGAAGGCATGGAGTATGTACCTTCTTTCCCCGACCTGAAATGAATGACCCAATTTAGGACGGCAGTTTACTTGAAGAGATTGGAAACACCAGAAAGGTGTGAATTCCCATCAAAACACGGAAAGTTTCCCTCAAGCAAATGTCATCGATGCCAATGAACGGACAGATATGTCGAACATAATTCCACTACCACTCTTAGGCTTCTTTCACATTATCCGGCTATTTGCGGGATCCGTTTCCGGCAGTTTGCCGGATGAGAAGTGTACCCTTTCATATTATCTGGCGCTTTGCCGTGGATGAAAAATATGCGAGCAAGGTTGCTGTGCAACTGAAGAAACAAAACCTTATGACTCTTGTCGTGTTGTGGTAGTTGCAATGGACAGATGCAAAAAGTGTCTTCTACTCGCCTTGTTAAGAGAGACAAAAAAAAAAAAAGAGAGAGAGAGAGAGAGAAACACATATGAGTTATCCTTCTTTTTCGGCTGTTTTTCCCCGCCGGATAAATGTTCGGCGACCGCCGCACATATGTGAAAATTTCTATTGCTTGCAATGTCTTTCTACCTTGTCCGGCAATTCGCCGGATAATGTGAAAGGGCGGTTAGAATAATACGGAGAAAGTTCTTACCTCCAAAAGCAGTTACTAGAGCACGTGCTCAAAATGGCGTCCATGAATCTCCGTGCACACATAATATCTGAAAAGCATATTGAAGTACAGCCGGTCTCACATGCGAGATATATGCATCACTTTGTCCACAGCAATATGAATTCGTTGTTAGAGAAGTTCACAGACTGAACTGGTATCGCGTACACTTCATGCTTGAGATGAACTCCATAAATTAATCATGTCGAAGGGTCGCCACGTCCAGTTCATCTCCTTGGAAATAGGGAATCCAGGTGTGGGAGTACCTCACACTAGAAATGCACAGGCGCTTCATCCTGCTGGAGCCACACGTGGATGCGCTTATCCAGCGGAACGTTCTCTAAGAAATGAGTAACTCATCTTGTAGAAAGTTTAAATATTAAGACACGATGAGCGTGTTGGAAAGACATGTGGGCCTACTACAAAATCATTGATGATGGTAGCCCAGATCTGGAGTGCGAACGCGGTGGCACAGTGGTACAGCGTTCACCTCCGGTGCTTGGGGTCACTGGTTCGATCCCAGCTCGCGCCGTGTGGACTTCGTGGTGGACAAACACCGTGCTCGTGGGTTTTCTCGGGGATCTACCGTTTCCCCTCACTTTCTTCATTCCACCATTTCACTCATTTCTCATTATCACCGTCTCCTTTAGCCTAACCGGCATAATCGTGGGACGTTAAACTTAAAGATTTCATATCATTTCATTTCATGGAGTGCGAACTGTTGTTGGTTGCCATGAGGTGTAAGTGGTTGTCACGGGGGTTTCATTTAACCCTTACAAGGCTGTCGCGACAGTTAAATTAATTTTCGAGGGTAAACAGTGCTTCATTGGCGAACAAAACCAGCCTAGAAGAGTGGTAACCTTGATCACATTTTTGCACAAACTATGTACAAAATTCATTGTGGTGCAAAATTCCCTTGATCCATAGTTTGAATTTTTTGTAGATGATACGACTAGAGCCGCTTCCTCGTAGACGCACTTCGATTCTCGTAATCATGATGTGTGTTGGCGAGCGACGGTCGAGAAAGCGTTCCGCATAAAAGCGATTGGAAGCTTGTCCATTGCATCGACACTCGCCATAGATCAGGAGCATATATGTGTGCTCGCTAAATGTATACGCCGCCAGTGTACTGTTGCACAAGTTTGCCCGAACACATTGAAATGACTAATTACAACTTTTGCAAAGTATAGAGGGGAACTGTGCCAGATGACACATTCATAAGGCGAACGAATCACACTACAAATCATTGTACTCGTCAAGGTGTGCTTCCAAGCACGTCACCTGTTTTACTATTGGTTGAGTATGTTGTATTTACGCTAATATCAGAACCACTGATATCATATTTGGTCAATTCAAATGTACTAGGTGAAGCTCTCCAAAGGTATGCGAGATGAGAGAAATATCGAGAAAAGGATGTAGAGCGCATGCTTTATTTCTGTCTTGCTTTTATGCTGTTTGATATATTACCGTTTTCTCTTGCGTTGCAAAACTAACAAGCTCCGTTAAGACGCTTAAAAGCCTGGTACAAAGGACTGATCGTCAGAATTTATCCCTATGAGTATTAAGGATGGGCCTACGGGTAAACATTTGGGGGAAATGTAATAAGCAATAGAAAAATTCTGAAGTTTAATAATAATAAAAGGAAGAACACGGCGTAAACATGAAAGTTGGATTAAACGTCTATCAATTAATAATGCATTTAGTGTGTCTATTGGTTTCAATTACTGGTGTTCCAAGTAGAGTTGTGCAAACATTGAAAGTGTGCGTAGATTGAAAAAGTAATTTAGTGTCTTTTATTAGATACAATCATGTTCGTTATTAGTTACATGACATATTAGTATAATAAAATAATAACCAAAACAATAACGTTTTCTTTTCGTTTCATCAACAAAAACAGTGATTATATTCCTTTGAGCAGCATTTTAAGTGTTTGAATATTCATACTATTACGGAGGAATATTGACAACAAATCTATTTTATTATTGCATCAGTGTACATTGTAAAAATGAAACTAATCATTCATTGTATTTTTGTACTTTAAAAAAGAATAATAATAAAAGGACGTAAATTTGTGAATCCAAATCTTTGTTTCCAGTAGATTCAAAATGTATTTTCATCAGTATATTTTATACAAATGTTACAACAAGATATAATGCATAGAATATTTAATATTTATGTTTTGGTGTGTTACAATTTGGTGCGTTGTGGTTGGAGACAGTGAAAACCTTTTGGTCTAGTTTTGGGACGGCAAGCCAATAAGTTTGGTCCTGCAGCTATATAAGACGAAAATAGTGTTTAGAAGGTAACACCGCGCCGTGGGAGACTGCCGAATCTTGACTTCTTTGTCTTTCCTCCTCCCCACACATCAAATCACTAAGGCCCCTGAAGATTTAAAATTGTGATGGAAACTCTGCATTAAAGATGCGGCAAAGAGGCAGCCACAGATTGTGTTCAAGGTGTCATTCTAACATTCATCTGCTGGGACTGCGAATACATAAAGGAAACTCCAGTCGGAATCGAAAGACATGAAATTCAAACACATGACTTCACGAATGTTTCTGGAAGGTATTCCAGTGTACATTGAAGTACCATAGACTACGATAGGGTCCCCAGTGCATGGGTGGAAGATCTGGTTGCCTTGTAATCAATTGATGTACTCAAGGTTCGATTTCTGGTGAAGACACCAGTGGTTAAGATTACACGTTAAGCTGTAGATCCCGTCCCTAGGAAATAATCCCGTAGATCTCGTCCCTAGGAACCATGACAAACCACCATGGGTTCAGTTGGCTCAGAGGCCTTCAATTCAAAGACCTTTTTTCGGGCATAACACCATATCATCATGCTACGACAGTGAAAAGGACAAATCGGACGGATATCAGAACGAATACGGAGTTCTGATATATCGAAACACAAGATTATTTTAGTTCCGTTCAATTAAACAAATGGCTTACACAATTTATGAAATCTGGAGAAATTCGGCTTTCTTGCTTTCATTCATTGGCATCCACGAAGCTTGTTTGACGAAAAACGACTGCATTTTGATAGTTCACACCACCTTTCTAGAGTTTCAAGCCTCTTCAAGTAAACTGTTCTTCCAGATCGGGCCATTCGTTTCACGTCATGGGAGGACGGACGACTACCTGCTTCTTGCCTTCCGTAGTAACGCCACTGATCACGTCCGATCGTTTGTACTAGGGATGGCCAAAAATTTCCGGAATCTGGATTCCGGAAATTCTGTTTTCCGGAATCGGAAAATTTACTTTCCGGAATTCGGCAAAATATCCGGAATTCGGAAAAATTCCGGAATTCAGAAAAAAATCCGCATTTCGGAAAAAAATCCGGATTTTTTTCAAAATCCGGAATTCAGAAAAAATCCGGAATTCAGAAAAAAAATCCGGAATTTTTCCGATTTTACTTTCCGGATTCCGGAAAGTAAAAATTCTGGGATTGGTCATCCCTAGCTAGTAGCTGTTAAAACAAAAACACGTTAATGAATATATATACTGTATTACTTTCTTGTAGTTGGATATGTCTTTATCACTTACGTAGACAATTGCTCCTGCAGTTATTTACTGCTTTATGAGGAAGGTCTTATTTTCACACACAAAAATGTCGCCGGTATGTATCAAACATAATCGCGTTCCCACATGCAGCTGCTCCAAAGCACTGCAAACTACTTTTTAACCAAACGAAAGGCAGTGAAGGAAAAGAAATTTCAACAAATATTCTAATAACATTCTCTTATTGTCAACATACCTATGTACAGTAAATACAAATTTATAATTTTTGACTTTACGAAGTATACAATGTAATTGTTCAATAATAACATAAGCAGGCATTCATTAATTTATATTAATATAATAATCAATGAAACTAATAAGCGGGTGATTGATGACTCAGTGGTAGAGTTTTCATCTACGGTATTCTAACCCAGGACATGTGGGTTTTCGATGGCTAATTTTGTGTTCGAAAATTTTCCCGGTGGTACTCTTAGTTCCCTTTCTTATATTTGTTCCATCATCACTCATTAACGAATTCAGTTTATCAAAACTCAATAGCCATATATTCATTCTATCCGTCAGTGAAACAAACAGTCTCAAGAACTATCTGATGGATTACCATCAATTTTGACCATGATGTACAGAGTCAATAGTTAAGAATCGAGTTCCCTGATGAATGTAATATTCAAACCGGAAGCGGTACAAATCAATCATTTCCGGTTTTAACGTTAATCATTATATAGTAAATAGATAGCGAGAAGCGGTTTCCAGTAATCGACATATATAACATTCAAGTATGTAGATAGAATGTTACCCAATTTGTGCATCTGCTGAAAATAATGAGCTTAGGTATTTAGAGAGCATTTTTCGCTTTAGAAAATGTGTGCTTGGTAAAGAATGTAGAGAATTAGCTGAGTCAGGCACGTAGCTAGAATATGGTAATAGGAAGTGAGGGGGTCTGGCACGAAATACTGTGGTTATTTACCAGGGGCTCAATCAGTCTAAACTATTTTATTGGCAACATATATTGGTTCGTTTAGCCAAGATTTCTAATGGGGGGGTGATATGAAATACTGTGGTTACACACCAGGGGTTCGATCGATCTAAATATTTTCCTGACAACATACCCATATTGATTGGTTAGGACAATAAAATGAGGATATGTTAGTAAGTATTTTAATAAGAAGCTATGAAGAAATCTCGAGTAAAAGAATATAAAAAAAAAGTATTGAAAAAGATACAGTCTTCCGAGGTCATTCGAACGGTGTCGAGAATTTTGCGCCTGGGAAATTTGCGCCTTACCTCAAGAACAGGGAAAATTGCGCCTGCGGTGTACCTCCAACGGGAAGTTTGAGCCCTACGAAATAAAAGAACCGATTCAAGCTTATGCATTTGCTCGGAGGGGCTGATATTACAGCATAAACAATCCTCCCCCCAACAGCCATGCCATTTGTGATTTATTTTCATTATGGTTATATAAGGGGAGAATAAACTTCAATACAAGCCAAAAGAACACAACGGATCAACGCAATGACTGCTTCTTCCAGAGATGATTTTGGGGGAACACTGGCCTCCCCAGAGCTCTCAGAGTGCCCCCTCAGAGGAGACCAAAATAATACGTCTATAATATAATAATAAATAGAATAGTACCAGCAGTGACTCCCCTACGGAATACTAAGTGTGCACCCCGGAAATTTTTTTTTTCTGAAAGAACGACTGAATGCCATTGTGTGTTTGAAGTGTAATTCCAGCAAGTAAACACACTGCACATAGATTTCTTGATAATATTACTGACCTGATTTTACATTCACTTTACATTTTCTTTTCTATATATTGTGTCCTGAAAAGCCAAACAACTCGCAAGGATTGTGAGCAGAGATATCTGGGTAGAGCCAAACAGCCTTTTGTAGATCAAATTATACTCTTTGATTATATCAATAAATAATTATATATGTCATTTATACTTTTATTGTAAATTTTGTAGTATAATGAAAAATTGTATTTGTATGGATTGCCCTTTAGTGAACTAAAATTGTATTTTTTTCATTTGTTCGGAATATTATAACGGATAGAGTAACTCACTGAGACGATGAGAGGCAAGCCTAGTTCAAGTGTGAGTGGAAGTTACTTTACGCAATACAAAAATAAGTTGAATTGTAGGGCGCTAACATCCCAGTAGAAATATATAGCCGGCGCATTTTCCCCTCTTTTTGGGGTAAGGCGCAAACATCCCAGTGCAAATATATTGCAAGCGCATTTTCCTTATTTTTGTGGTAGGGCGCAAATTTCCCGGGTGCAAAATTCTCTCATTCAAGGAAAATATAATGTCCGTGAAGTTGACAAGCCACTTATGTCAGACCCCAATTTCGACTTTAAACGTCGCTAATGCTACGTTAGTGTTCGATAGTGACGCATATCGTTAGTACTGCATAGATAACGTGTGCTTTTTAAATATTGGATATAAGTCTTCTAACTGCATGCCAACACGTCCACTTCTAAGAATCATCTCAAGAATAAGGTTAACCGTTAGAGCAAGTAAGTGCTCATTAGTGCCATTAATATTAACGTTAATGCCTCCATCGTACGGCCCTTTGAGTAATAATAACACCACGCTCTTTGCTAGAGTCTCAATGCGTCCCTATATTCTCGTGAACATAATGCGCAATGTGGATGTCCCCTGACGTGCCCAAGTTAGTTACTTTTTTTTGCAACTATTGTTTATCTGTTATTGTTTATTGTTTATTGGTAGTCTGCAGAGTAGTCCTTACATTAATATGTCATTGTCCTTGATAACGCTGCTCTACAATGATTTTGCTGTTTGGAAACTATTAAGGTTTTCTTAATGTTTTTGACCTGAGAAATCCAAAAATGTAGTTAGTTGTGCTCTATCACGTACAGTTTTCTTAAAATAGAGAGGAGGGGGAGAGGAAAATTACCGTATAAGTGTATATTTCGGAAGAAATACTGGTTATAATTACAAATTTAAAAATATACTTTCGATGCCATAGCCTTCTGACTATCTTTGAATTTGTAGTAAAAGACGTGAAGTTACTTATTCTGCTAACATTGAAAAAATATGTACTTTATCTGGTAGCACTGAATGATATCACAACGCGTTACACGTTGGGAACGCAATAACAGCGCTGTATAAGCGTTTTGGTATGTTTTGTCTGTGATTGCGAGAACTATAATGCAGAGGAATGGAGGCTTTTTATTGATTCCAACCAGTGTGCGAATTAGATAATCTATATTGGGGGGGATAAAATTAGGCCAAAGGACATAGTCTGAAGGTTCAAATTTCAAAATGAGACAATAAATGCCTTACCCCCATATATATATATATATATATATATATATATATATATATATATATATATATATATATATATATATATATATATATATATATATATGTGTGTGTGTGTGTGTGTGTGTGTGTGTGTGTGTGACATCTGTAATAAATAAGAGATTTATAAATTTAATAAATCTACCGACAATAACTATGCACATATATATATTGTCTGACATACACACACCCCACTAAACCTTTCTGAACGTGTTTTAATGTTGTACTCACTCTTGTCCCCGTAGCTCTCTAAGGTTTATTTAGTTAATAATTCCGCTCGAGCGATAGCCATGATCACAAGCATATGTTAATTTTTCCACTCATATTGAAAGCTTCCACTTTGCATTAATACATACAGGTTGCGAAAAGAAACCTACTTCAGTCTTGTGAAAACCACTAAAATTATCAGTTAAACCGGAATTTTTTATTTATTTATTTATTTATTTATTTTAAGAAAATCTAGATATTAGCCTATCAAACAAGAAATGGATTGTTGCTGGTCCCGATTTCTCACATCAAGGTCAAATCGAAGGCCAAATATTTAAAATATCTCAATTCAAATTTCGAGCTTGTGCTTCTACTTCCCGCTAAAGCTGTGCTCATCACGACTTTTTTTCTCCAAATATCGATTCCGTGATGGGCACAGAAAGTCAACACTTAAAAATTACTTTACTGTTAGGTTGAAGATGAGTTGATTCACTATGGGCTACGTTATTCAAATAAAGTAAAACATTACACTGAAGTTTTTCAGACAACATTAATTGCGCGGACAGCAAACTGTACAGCGAAAAGATGGAAAAATGAAGGGTTAACTTAAAAAAAAAAAACGCTCCACTTGAAATGCTTATACAGACACGGACAATGACACGGAGAACCAGTAGTATTAACAAATGCTGAAACAAATCTTGAATTATTCGCTTATTCACCTAAAAATCACCTTCATTAACATGTCTGCTCACTAGGAGCGTATCCCCCAGCGTGTACGTTAACATATACTTACGAGAGAATACCTATATCTCAGATTTTGAGTACAGTTTCAAAAGTTCATTTCCGTAAACTGTAAAAGCAGTGATTACTATGCTAATTATCACAAATTAAATGCAACTTTTGAGTTGCATACACACAACCTACTAGGGAATGAAGACCATGTGCTACAAAGAGTACACTGGAAAATGAAATAACATATTATAACAAAAATTAAAATAAGATGATAATCGATACAGATATAGAGGATGAATATGACATATCCAAACTTCGCCAAGTATGGTAGAAGAAGCTATTTGTTTACTTCTTCTTGGCCAACCGCTAAGAACATTTATAAATCTATATGTGGCTTTGTTATACGCAATTAGTACATTCAAATTCACAAACGATGACGAACTGAAGGGTACGAAGGTACAGTTGCAAGTAACAACCGTAGTCATAATAATATAGTTCTACTAAACAACGTTGAAAATAGTGGGTAATTAGGTGGTAAGTAGAAATGACCAAAACTGAACAGTTTACATCGATCATTTCGAAATACAGCTAGAAGATTAAATTTACAAGAAATAACAAAAATCAGTGAAATTTGGAGTTATACTAAGCTTAGTTTGAGGGGGAAAGCGAGCATCCCCGGTGGGGATACTTCAGCTGACTTCTTTGGGGGGAACAAAATGTGATTGAGGGGGAAAATCCCCCTCATCCCCCCGGTAATTCGCACCCTGATTCCAACGAGAGAAGTTTGAACGGTCTGCTTCTTCATGACAGCAACCAACAACCCTCTGTATACCCATTATTCATTCTGTACATTTAAAAGAGATTTACGAAAATATGGATTTTTTTTTAATAAAATAGGAGGATCATCAGTGGTTATTGTACGGCGATCTGAAGGTGATATGCATGCTTCTTGGACAGCATTAAGGGTACACCAAGTATCCATACCACATTTTGCGAATGGAACAGCAGAGAACGCAATAAACACTGGACTCAAATTGATTGTCAGCGAAAGCCGCAATATAGGAAGTAAAAATTTGAAAAACATCTGTCTCGTAGACCCATCACAAGTCATTACCACCTTGCATATTAAACTGCGCCTAATGAAACAATTTGTCAATGGTCTGAATAAAGTTGGGCAGTGCTTCCAGTGTCTAGTGACAAAATTCCCAGAATCAGGTACTAAGTTAAAAGAAGGAATATTCATTGGTCCTCAGATCAGAAAGTCTCAGATCAGTCAGGAACATTGTATGACAAGTGTTGAAAAGGAAGCATGAAGTGCATTCGGAGACGTGTGTCATAATTTTCTCGGAAACAACAGAGACGAAAATTACGTACATTGTGTCTAATATGCTCCAGAAGTTTAAAAGCTTAGGGTACAAAATGAGTCTTAAGATTTATTTTTTGTATTCGCACTTAGACAGCTTTCCTTCTAACTTCGGTGATTAAAGTGAAGAACATTATAAAAGATCTCAGCAGGACATCAAAGCAATTGAATTCCATTATCAGGGACGTTGGAGAACAACAACGTTGGCGGATTACTGTTGGAACGTTGGTACGTGAAGATTCACAAACTACTCACAAAATAAAGTCTAGCTTTAGGAGCTTCCTAGTGAAAAAAACAGAGACAAAAAATAGGTAAATTGTTTATCAATGACCTTCAGCGACGTAAATACGCTAGTTTTCGCCTTAGTCCCCCCTGACCAACCAAATCAAAACGCTTCCTCAAATATTTGCCCAATTTGGGCCCTCCCAATCCGGCGCCCGGGGCACAAGCCCCGTTTGCCCCCATAGTTACGTCACTGATCTTAATTATTTAGAATATCGATGTTCAGATTATTTCTGACGCAAAATAATGTTCATTTGTTAGAAATATATAGTCATAATGTTACTGTATATTACCAGCGTTGCTGTGTAAATAGCACAATTTACGCAATCATGTTTTCCGATTTGTGAAAAAAAACTGTCGTGATGGGGGAAAACTAATTTCATTTTCGTAATTAGCAACCTCAAATTATATAAAATCAGGTGTCAAATCAAAAACAGCTTTCAAAAAGTCTCATTTTGTAGAGCAGTGTAATCATTGCGTATTTACAAGCAATTTGTTATTACTGTTAGAAGATATCAAAAAACAACAGATAAAATCTACTACTTAACGGTTCATATTTTTTTACAGTACATAAACGATTAATAATAATAATAATAATAATAATAATAATAATAATAATAATTAGAGACCGGATGTTAGGCAAAATGCCTATTCTTTAATGTTAAAGATATGATCAAAGATAACGTTTTAAAGTTTATATGGGAGATTATAGTTTCAATTTAAGTCAATTTTATTTTGCCTACTTTGCCTATTTCATCCCTTACTGCCTAAATAACTGTTTTAGTGCCTAATGTTGCCTATTCTATGCATTTTCTTCAAAAAAAAAACTTCACGGGGAAAATATATATACCACAAATAATACGGTACATTATACATATATATATATATATATATATATATATATATATATATATATATATATATATATATATATATATATATATATATATATACATGAAATGCATGCCAAAATCCGTTTCTGGAACAAAAGATCCAATATATTTTAGGCAAAAATTTACTTATAGGTCATATATCTGCAGAACTGCATATAGTGTAGCCAAACAAAAACTACCATTTAACTCAGTATGATGTACTTATTCCGTAAAAAATAGTTGTGCCCTCATTTAAAAAATTCTATATATTTCATTCACTCAAAAATTTTCTTGTACGTCCCATATATGGAGACTTATATATAGTATAGGCAAACTCGAACTATCACTAAACTCAGTATGATGTGCTTATTTCGTTTAAAAAAAAAAAAAAACTCAATTTAGAGCCCGTTCACAAATTTTATGGCTTCTGATCCAAAAAGTAGTTATTAGCGAATATCGCAATCTTTTGATCCATTTTTTTTGGGATCATTTCTAAAATTCTTGTCATATACAGAGTAAAAGAAGATACTTACAAACAGATATGTTTCTATATTCTTTGAGATTATCTAAAACTTGAATTTATTTTTTAAATTGTATTGAGTATTTACCTTCATTATTTCGTGTTACATTTTAGTGCCTATTTTACTGCCTATTTTTGAAATTTTAAGTGTCTATTTGTCTGCCTATTTTGCAACCGTTTAGTGCCTAAACATCCGGTCTCTAATAATAAGACTATTCCAGCATAAAAGTTATCAATTGCATCACACTGGCAACAAGCGACGCATATTTTAACTTCATAAAAATTCGTTTCTCACGATTTTCTGGAAAACTACGTATGATAACATCTTCATTATGTCAAGTTGTTTATCTTAGTGTGATATATGTCTTACCTCTGGACAATATCACAGTAAAACAAAAATTGAATATTAGGAGTACATCGTACTTTTGGACTACATTTCATTAACCATGGGAAGATTGAGTAGTGTATACTTTAGGATGTTAGTTTCAGCTTAACTTGCATCATACATTCTTAGGATTACAAAAAGGAAATTTGTTCGTTTGCATTTGAACAAATTCTTAGGATTAAAAAAAGAAAAAATAATATTTTTTTCCGAATTCCGGATTTTTTCTGAATTCCGGATTTTTTTCTGAATTTCGGAATTTTTTCCGAATTCCGGAATTTTTCTGAATTCCGCATTTTTCCGAATTCCGGATTTTTTTCCGAATTCCGGATTTTTATGAATTCCGGAATTTTTCCGAAATCCGATTTTTTTCCGAATTCCGGATTTTTTTCCAAATTCCGGATTTTTTACGAATTCCGGAATTTTTCCGAAATCTAGATTTTTTCTGAATTCCGGATTTTTTTTCGAAATCCGGATTTTTTCCGAATTCCGGATTTTTTCGAAATCCGGAATTTTTCGGAATTCAGGAATTTTACGATTTTACTTTCCGGATTTCGGAAAGTAAAAATTCCGGAATTGGCCATCCCTAGTTTGTAGTAAACATGCATGATTCGCCGTAATCTGTTTTCTTTTCTTTTCTTATTCCTTTATAGTGTGAATGTCTTTCCAGGTTAGTGGAGATCGCTGTCCTTCCTTTGTGCTGATCCTTGCACCGTGTCCCTATTCCCCCTACCACTCTGTTTTTGTCAATCAGATATTACTTCGTTCGAAACGTTTGGAATCACTTCTTGTTGCATCTCTCGTTTGTCAGCAATCCGATGTCACATGTCAGTTTCCAATATGTTTGACAGTTCATAACTCGCTTACGACGCCGCATTTCACTATGACTCACACTGACTTTTTAATTTCTCCAAAGCGATGTACATGTATTCTGTTACACCTTGTATATTTAATCTATTGCAGAGCTCCTCCGTGGATAAGCGGTTAGCGTACGCGTCTTTGGCGTGGGAGGTCCGGGTTAAATTCCCGGCGGGAGCTCATGTGGTTCGGATTCCACGTTAATCAGTAGATCCACGTCTCATATAGCCTCGCTGTTGAAAAGGGACGTTAAACTCAACAACAACTCAATTTATTGCACGTTATATATGAATGAAGTTTATTCTTACGATCGATTTTCCTTTTCGACAATGTTACACTGACATAGATCGTCCGCAAAATGTTGCACATTCATTTGAACGAAATTTTGCAGGTAGATACTAGACACAAAAATAAAGCGACCCGTATTTTTTTTCGTTTCTGCGGAAAAACGGTTTGAAGGGGACTAAGCCCCTCCCGAAGTATTTTCAAAAAAAGCTCGAAATCTCCAAAAGAACATGAACAATTTGTGGAAAAGGGCGTATACACATACTAGATACAAAATTAACGAATGTGTTATTTTTTTCTGTGTGAGAAAACGGTTGTAGGGGAGCAACAGCTCTCATTCAAATATCTCCAAAAATAATGACATAGGCCAAAATCGCCAAAAGGGCACAAGCAATTCCCAGGAAAGTATGCACGTAAATACTAGACGTGAAAGTAAGCAATATGTAGATTTTCGTTTCTGCGGAAAAACTATTTGAAAGAGACTAAGCCCCTCCCGAAATATTACAAAAAGCTCGAAATCTTCAAAAGGACAGAAATAATTTGCAGAAAAAAGTCGTATATACATACTAGATATACAAGTAAAACATGTGCATTTGTTATTTTCTGGGGAAAACTGTTGCAAGGAGAGCCACTCCCCACCAAATGGATCCAAATAGTTTAGAAAGGTCACAATCCACAAATGATCACAAACAATTCGGATGAAAGTATAAATGCACATATTAGACGTGAAATGAAGACATACGTCATGCCCTTATAACGCAAAGGTTCTATGCCCAATTTTAGAGATTTTACAGAAGAGCAAAAATGAAGTTAAACTCTTCATGAAAATTGAAAATTGTTTCATTAGTTGAAATAAATTATAAATTCTAATTTTATTTGACCAGGAGCAAATAACACTGTTATTTCTGTATAATGCTGCTTTAAAACAATCTCAAACTGTGAAAGTATCATCTATTAAACGAAAAGCAAGTAATTCTAAAAGAGGGATATAATATAAGTATGAATGTAAATAGTATTAGTTATTACTTTGAATAAATTGCTCAACTTCTTCGTCACTGTCGCCTTTTATCATGTAAGGCAAAGTATCTTCCGCTTGAGACGATTATGGAGAGTTATTGTTATAGGCTACTCCTGAGGAATTACTTCGGCATATAACATAGACGTAGGGTCAGGTTTCTTGGCTGCCGATATTGCAAGTGGATTGTTGTATATTCAATTGAGGGACTTGAATACCTCAATTGAATATAAGATGAGTTGGTCTCCCAGATATAATACGCCTATGAACATAAATCTCACGGAATGTACTATCTGAAATTCTTTCCTTGAATTGAATTGCGTAAGCTTTACTTGTTTCAAACCGTAACAACTTGATACGCATTCAATTTGCATTGTTGTTCATTATATCCTTTGTTCTGTTCTTCATAACCATATCGACTAGTAGGTTGCTTTTTTCTAGTCTTTTAGATTACAAAAGAGTAATTTTGTAGAGATGTTTTCTACGAGTACCAACAATAACAACTTCCCATTCACCAGTCGTGCAAACCTTTTGATGCTGCCTTGCTCTTGCCACTGAAGAATGAATGGAATCAGCTTCTAAGTAGCTGTGACCTTTCTCCATGAATTTCAAGTCAATAATGTTCAGGGTTGGATACTTGGTTTACTATTTCACTGTCTCTAGGACACTTGGGGTAAAACATATTTCTAAGTGCAATTAACATACCTGCGCTTGGGTTTCTAAACTTGATTATTGTCGAGACACGAATATTTTATTTCCTTTGTTGAATAAAGATATGTTGAAGTATTCTTAAGTATAATCGTATTTGTTAATGCTTTCTTCTGTAATGCGAGATAAAGAATAAAATTATATATTTTTTTTTAAAAAGCAAAAACAAATTTTGGAATTATGTTTTTTTCGTAGAGCTATTTGGTATGATTTAGCGTGCTTAATTAGAATAATATAACAAAACAAAATTTACTGAAGTGCTGAAGCACAAGATTATATATCTTATATTTGGAAGAATATACGGGAACCAATGTTCAATGTCCTGACATTCAACCGTTGTGCTCTAAGAAAATTCTTTCAGAGGACATGGGACAATGTTTCACACAATATTTCTTGTAAACAATAACGATTCCTTATGCTTTCTTATCGCCATGTGAAAGAGCACATCATGCGACAGCTATACGTAAAAAAGAAGAAATTCACTTAGAACATTTGCGCTCTAAGGCGCGATCTATTGCAAGTACTATCCACCACTTTATAACACAGACCAACTGTTTCTTAAGCACAATATCTTACGCAACAAATGTGTCACAATAATTATATTCCACAAAGAAATGTAAACAAAATGATGTCTTACACTGACCACAACGAATCACAGCAACCTCTTCACAAATATCACATGTTGAAATATGTTTCGAGGCAAAGGAGAACTCTGCTAGGGTCCGAAATTGTGCCGGTCTGTTTGTTTTATAGATAATGTAATACCATGTGTATTTGATGACATCTTTGTATCTTGGAGAGGAGAAGTGATTACCCGAAAAGCGACGCACAAATGTTTTTCACAATCGAAAAAAAGTGCATATCTAGTGGTTGCACCTTCCGAGTTAAACCTTGAGGTATTGTAAGTAGCAAAGTATTTTTTCTCTTCCGGTTCAATGACAAGTAGGGTATTTTCACAATGTCCACTCCAAGCGTCCAGTTGTTTATTCGCATTGTATGTTTAGTAAATGACACTTTAACAGCTTCCTGTCTGTCAGCCGTAAGGGGTTCGTATGTTGTTTCCGAGGTTGTTTCTTTTAAATGTAGTTTCTCCATGAGTGGGACATACACATTGGCCTGTAATACGAATACATACAGGCTCCAAAAATATATGTTGGATACGTGAAATATATGCTGGGAATTTCTGCAAACTGTTTGTGCCGTTTTGGAGATTTCGAGACGTTTGAAAATATTTCGGGAGGGTCTTAATACCCATCAAACCATTTTCCGCAGAAAAGATAAAATACACATTTCTTGCTTTTAAATCTAGTATCTGCATGCGTAGTTTCCTGGGAATCGCTTGTTCCCTTTTGTTGATTTTGGTCTTTATCATTATTTTTGGAGATATTTGAATGGGGACTGTTGCTCCCCTTGCAACCGTTTTCAAATAATAATAAAAAAAACGTATTCCTTAATTTTATATCTACTATGTGTGTACGCCTTTTTCTACAAAATGATTCGTGTCCTTTTAGCTATTCCAAGCTTCTTTTCATTTTTTTTTAATGCTTTGGGAGGGTCTTAGGCCCCTTCAAACCGTTTTCACACAGAAACTAAAAAAAGCGTCACTTTATTCTGTGTCTAGTATCTACCTGCCAAATTTCACTGAAATCGGCGTGTAGCCCTTTGCAGATGTTCCACGTGAGAAAAATTAGTTAACTGGACAGCAGTATATTATAGAAATATACGGATCCTTATGCTTACTACGGAAATCAGTACGAAGCATACGATATCCACATGCTACATACTTTTCCCGCTTAGATGTCACATCATGCAGTGGTGCCCACCCCCCTTATGTCCATGACGCACACCCCCCAATTGTCTATCCGTAGGTGTCCTTCCATGAAAAAAGTCTTCTTTTCGATTAATTTTTACACCCCCTCAAACATATTTATATAGATTTTTACCCCTCTCAAAATATTTCAATGACGCAGTTTGCGTCATAGCCCCCCTCTGTGGGCACCCCTGCATCATGACGTTAAAGGATTGTGACATCTAACATACGTTCATATATCACATAGATATACGTATTTTACATACGTCACCTACTGTATATGTTACATACACCCGTCTATATACAGTTCTTTCGTTCGTACGGAAAGTACGTTTATTGGGAACATTTATACGGAAAGTACGTATAAAATATACTTTTTTCAGTTATACGTTTTCTCTATATTAAGTCCAAAAACTACAAGATTTACACTTGTAATCTACGTTTTTACTTACGCCATATGCTTATTTTGTTTCTCAGTGGAATTTTCAATATGTATAGAGAAACAGAGGGACATGGTAACATACTGTTCAAGTACTAATAACATACACCTCACCTTTGTAAGTTAACAGACAAGAAATATTAAATGAGAAAAGATAAATCCAGGACGTATGTGCATTACGTAATCTTGTCCATGTGTCGTGGACTAGCAACAAGTGTATCCTTGCCCTAAACTAATCACAAATCACTGAAGCAATTCATATTATTCTCACTTGTCTTATTCCTAATTTCTACACGAGTTCCTTCGTGGCTAAGCGGTTAGCGTGCACGCCTTTAGCGTGGGAGACCCGTCGATTCCCGGCGGGAGCTCATGTGGTTCGGATTCCACGTTAATCAGTACGTCCACGTTTCATATAGCCTCGCTGCTGAATGGGACGTTAAAATCAACTCAAATCAACTTAATTTCTACATTCCAAACAGTGGCATCATTAGGAGTAGAGGAAGGCTGCGCTGCCCCCCTAAAAGGCTTATATGCCCCAATATGATGTCTATACATTTATTTATAATTTGTTCTCTTAAATATAACAATACTAATAACAAATGCATTTTGTTTCACAGCGTGGAAGTGCGGTAGATTTCCAAACTATGCGAAGTCAATACTCAAACTTGACATAGTACATCTACAATTTTGACTGCAGTAGAGGAATAAGATCGAGATGAATGTGTTCCAAAGACGCTGAATCCATACCAAAAAGCCAATACTCGCTATACTTTAATGCTTTTGCCCAATGGACATTAATATTGAAACCAGAAGTGCTAATTGATGTATATTACTTCCGATTCCAATACAGGAATTAAATTGTAGGTGAAACATACTTTTGCGGACTGGATTCATATAAAACAATCTTATAACTAATGTCCGGATTTGTATGTAATTAAATATTTTTTTTTTCATTCATATGTAGGTTCGTCAAATCCTTAAATGTTTGTGATTCACACCTGTAGGGTGCTTCAACTCAAGTTTTATATTACATATTTTTACATATTTGACAAATATTATATATTTCTATGGTTTGTTATGAGCAAGCTTAACAGAGATATTTTATTTATTTTATTTTTATTATTCATAAAATTTGCATAAGCAATCTAAATCTTATATTCAGATTTAATATATATATATATATATATATATATATATATATATATATATATATATATATATATATATATATATATATATATAGTTTAATTATTTTATATACATTAGATTTCAAGCTAATCATTCTGATATTATTTTATTTTATTTTAAATTTCATTAAGTTTAGTGGCATAACAGAAAACTGTTTTTTTTTTTTAAATATATATTTGTGGAAAGTTCTGTATGAGTTTTAGAAACTTCAGGCAGATAGAGGTTAGTGACCTCTACAGTACCAAATATTGCCAACCTATAGTAACTAGAAAATACTATAAACAAGATTCTTTCAATGGGTTATAACTATTATAGCAATATATTGTAAGAAAAGGAAAGAAATTCTAAGGATGGGCAAAACAAAATTGGCGACAGAAAGTCGCTGAGCAATCTTTTGTTAAACTATACACACCTAGATATGAAATTTCGAATACAATACGTGAGAAATTGATTCACTGACCGCGATTTCCACACTTTTAATGGAACCGCTACCTCTCCGGTGGGGGTGGTTCAACGGATCTGAGTGCCTAGTCAGCGAACCTTCATCAATTCAATTTTCATATTGTTCCAGGGTTACCAGAAGGCACTGATATATGAAATATATTTTTGAATATAAATTCCAACGGGCCTAGGACAAATCTGCCAATTACCAAATGCGCCAATCGTGAAAATGGACAAATCTGCCAATGGACAAATCCGCCAATGGACAAATCTGCCAATTGACAAATCTGCCAATTACCAAATCTGCCAATTACCAAATGTGCCAAACGCGAAAATGACCAAATGCGCCAATTGTGAAAAAGGACAAATCTGCCAATTACCAAATCTGCCAATTACCAAATGCGCCAAACGCGAAAATGACCAAATGCGCCAATTGTGAAAATGGACAAATCAGCCAATTGACAAATCTGCCAATTGACAAATCTGCCAATTACCAAATGCGCCAATCGCGAAAATGACCAAATGCGCCAATCGTGAGAATGGACAGATCTGCCAATGGACAAATCTGCCAATGGACAAATCTGCCAATTGACAAATCCGCCAATTACCAAATCCGCCAATTACCAAATCCGCCAATTACCAAATCTGCCAATGGACAAATCTGCCAAAGGATAAGTCACCGAACTATCATTTTATTTTAGATGTATTCTTCAATCATCATCCTACAATATTACGAAAAAGAAGAAGAGTTATTTATGAAAGAAAGCGGAAAAGGGTATTTTAATTTTGATGTGTTTTACTTTAATTAATTCGCAATTATGTTTCAAAATGAATGTTTATTGATGTTGGTTGTTGGAGTTTAGTATCCCATTGCTGTACATAGGTTATATGAGACGTGAAGTAACGCGTTTGAATTTTAATGCCCTCTTACTAGGAATCGAACCCGAAAAGACTAATGTTTGTTGTAATTATTCGATAGCCAACAAATAATTTTCAGAGTAAGTTTCTCTTTATGTAGTTAATACGTTTAAAGTGGATTGAATATGATCCAAGATTAGTTCATATAAAAGGAAAATTAGTATAATTGAGTTCACTTCGCATCTATTACTAAATACACATTAGTAACTGGTGTTTTGTAACTTGTATGCTTAGTGATTTTGTAATAATTCTGTGATCCTGATTACAGATTTCTAAAGTGAAAAATATTAACTGTTAACAATCGGATTGTACCTTTTGTTACTTGATTTCCTCTTAACACTGACACACATATTTCCAAGAATGAAACGCGTAGTTCTAACAGTCTTCCAATGACGAGACATATATCATTCCATTGATAATATTGAGGTAAACAAAATGTTATACATGCGTGTAAAAACCCATGTAAACTTTTCTAGAACATGTAGTAAAATATCTTATTCGTATATATGAACATTGATGCTCTGTTACAGCTATTTACTGATATAAAAGTGAAATTGAATTACATCGTCATTAACCATGCACACTGATCTTGGAGATTGGCCCCCCTGAATGTAGATATCTTTATTCGAATTTGTGACAAGGAAATACATATATTTCAATGCCTCCCCAAAATTATACAGAAGTCGTCGTCGCTGTCATTAAGATCTTTATTACACCAATTCTAAGACTACATTACTCAGTTAATGAGATATAGTCCACACTGTTGATTGATTTTCTTCCTTTAAAAATAACATTGTCAAACACATTATATATGAATAAATCGATAAATCACATCGAACCAAATAAAATGAGATGCTCGAATACAAGTTTAGTTTATATATATAAAAAAAGTATGCTGCACTAACAACTGTATCTTTCGTTGCCAATAATCAGTGACAGCTTTCATTCATTGTCCTGGCAGTAGTGAACTAGCAGTTTCCTTGTCTTTTCGTAAGGTGACACATACACTTTTTCGAACATGATAGCTAGTTGTAATCGTAGGTAATAACAATCAAGTTAATTAAAAAGTCTTGGTAATAAGTATTTTCAAATTGGTTAAAATGAATACGAACCTGTTTTCGGGATGGGTAATTTGAATAGGGACATCAAAATATAAGCCGTCACTTTAGAATCTTTTTAAAGAAAATTACAAAAGTGTTTACTTAAAATATTTACTTTATATTTTACAAGGCTATGAAAATATTTCTTCACATTCTTTCAAATATTCACAACTTTCACAATTACAAACTAGAATTTCTCACCAAGTACAAGATCGTATAAAAAATAAATACCAAAATTTATAGTTGTAAAAGAATTTTTTTCTGTTATAACTTTCGATTTTAAAATTCACGACTGTAAATCAGGTCAAGAGGACAAAAGTTACTTAATATGGGCAAAGTTCCTACAATCTAAGAACCCCGCAAACCTGACTCTTAATAAATTATATATTAAAAAAACTATATATTCTAAACGTTCTAAATAGAGTACTCAAAAAAGATCTCAAGATACATGTTTGCAAACAAGTCATGATTATACTAACTACTGCCTACTTATTAACGATGTTATTATTGCTAAAATAATTGCGTTTCTTCTTACTTACCTTATTCATTTTCTGTTAAAGATTATAGCTTCTTGTTCAAGACTTTTTATTATTAACTTTTACCGACTGTATTTTTCTACTTATAATAAGGAATACATATATTGGTTTATTTCGAAAATGTAAAAAAGAAGCAGACATCCGCTTAATGAATTAGGTCAGCCATAGACAGGGCTGCTCGTAGATTTCATGGTCTTTTACACAAATTCTATGAGAGGTCCAACCAAACTTGTGAAATCTCCATCCCCGTAAAGGTCGTCAGCACAGTTGCAACTTCGTTTTTGTTGAAATAGTCAAGTAACAATATTTATATGGTTCAAGTCCTTTTTCTTTATTATTTCTTCTACTACTTTTAAATTTGAAAATTGAAAGAGCTTTTGTGTAAAGTGTATCCCTCTCATAGTGGGCTACTTACACGATAATGCACTACAGGCACTTCGTCGGTAACTTCAACCTTGAAATACTCATAACGGAATAAATTGAGTTGAGTTGATTTTAGTTTAGCGCCCCTTTCAGCAGCGAGGCTATATGAGACGTGGACCTACTGATTAACGTGGAATCCGAACCACATGAGCTGCCGGGAATCGAACCCGGGTCTCCCACGCCAAAGGCGCGTACGCTAACCGCTTAGCCACGAAGGAGCTCTCATAACGGAATAAACAAAATAAACAAAGAAAAGAAATAACCTGGCTCCCCAAAGACCCGTTTTTCCACAATATTAGCCACGGTTACCCCCTTTGCGGTCATATTACTAAAGAAACGCAGTTTGTCCTTTACAAGATAATATTTCCTCGACATACATTTAGATTCTTTTTAAGAATAAATAATATACGATAAGCCAACACATTACTCACATATTTATCTTCGTATTCTCTTGTATTTCTTTCATTATAATATATTCATGGGCATATATAGATTGATCCTTTGGAACAAATGCTATAACTTCAATAAAAGTATCACAAATTGCCTACTTATAATACAGCATATATAAAGTATATATATTCTCTTATTATTTGTGTAACTGTTATTCTCTTACATACAATTTTTACTTTATGGTTTTCAATGAATAGGTTAGGTTCTCTAAAATAACGATGTATGACATGTTTTGTGTATGACATGTTCCCTTTTCTGTACTTATAAATTTATTCATACAAAACTTAACATTTCGACTCATATTTCTTTGATTTACTAACTAGTTATATATTTTTCATTATTCATTTCGATAACCTGAGAATAGTTGTAAACTATAAATTTATAAAGTAAGTAGTCATAACTTCGAAGTCAACATGTTTTCTTCTTCCTTTTCTCATTCAGTCACTTTCTTTTAGAAAAAATGTACTGTGTCTTTTTTACAATTGCAAACGTAATATAGAGTCACAATGATACAATTTAATGGCATATAAATATTATAATGTCTTAGAAATGTTCGTTAAAATGTCATACATTAAAGCTTATACATACCAGGTTTTTGATAAAGTTATTACAACCCATTATGTATTAATAGTGGCGTCTTAGGAAGAAGGGCAATGCATTATACGACATTACATTAGTTGGGGAACCGGTCAAAACCCCCACACTCAAGAAATATCAAAACGCCCACACAAACGGTCATAACTCCCACACAAATGGACAAATCTCCCAAATACACGAACGGTCATAACCCCCACAGCCAAAACCACCACACTCAAGAAATGTCAAAACGCCCACACGATCGGTCATAACCCCCACACAAATGGACAAATCTCCCAAACACACGAACGGTCATAGCCCCCACAGCCAAAACCCCCACACTGGTAATCGGTCATAACCTCCAACGGTCATAATTCCCACACAAATGGACAAACCAGCCACACATAGCAACGGTCACAATCCCCACATAAATGGACAAAACCCCCACACAAATGGACAAAACTCCCACATGCAGAAATTGTCACAACTGCCACACAAATGGACAAAAACCCCACACAATCGGACAAATCTCCAACACTCTGAAATGATCCTAGTTGCATGTCTTGCCCTTGTACTTTTTAATAACATTTTTTATTCCACTTAAACTGATGTTGCAACTATTCTTCTTGCACTGTTTTCTAATGACAGAAACACTAATGTGGGCGTCATAAAGAGCCACAACAAAGACGTGCAATCACGATCATTTCAGAGTGTGGGGGATTTGTCCGATTGTGTTAGGGTTTTGTCCATTTGTGTGGCAGTTGTGACAATTTCTGCATGTGGGAGTTTTGATCATTTGTGTGGGGGTTTTGTCCGTTTATGTGGGAGTTTTGACCGATTTTGTGGGCGTTTTGACATTTCTTGAGTGTGGGGGTTTTGGCTGTGGGGGTTTTGACCGTTCGTGCGTTTGGGAGATGTGTCCATTTGTGTGGGAGTTATGACCGATCGTGTGGGCGTTTTGTAATTTCTTCTTGTGTGGGGGGGTTTTGGCTGTGGGGGTTATGACCGTTCGTGTATTTGGGAGATTTGTCCATTTGTGTGGGGGTTATGACCGTTTGTGTGGGCGTTTTGACATTTCTTGAGTGTGGGGGTTTTGGCTGTGGGGGTTTTGACCTAGACCCATTAGTTGAATCGCTTTTGGTGTTCTTTTAGGTACCTCATTGCAACCACAACCTTGAGCTACACCACGAGATGTAGAAAGAGTAGAAACAACATTCTAGATAAGTGTGTTAAGTTTGGTGAAGATACTATTATAGTATTGAAACTTTACATTTTATACAGTGTTTTTACTAAAAAGTGCTATACCTTGTCATGACAATTGAGTTAAATATAAAATTTGTTTACAAGGTCTACAGGTGGTTTATTTAACGTTAGAAATATTCTTTGAACATATCGTTGTGCATGTTAAGGAGATGCAAAGAATTTTTACCTATACAAAATTAAACATCACTTTCATTATTGCTTACAGTAACTGTTTACATATACTTAATTTTCAACTCTTTTCATCTCTGAAGCAAAAAAGATAATTTTTTCAGATATATTTATTTCCTTTCTACAGAAAGTAATTTATTACTTGAATTATTAAAGGTAAACTAAAATATTGCTCTGAATTTTACCACTATTTTACGTATTTATTTATAGACCATTCTCGTGGGTAATGATGTATATAGTTATTCGCTGTAAGTCGTAAGTAAGACACGTGAGGATAACCATAATTGATAGGACGATCACTACCAACTTCATTGGAACATGTGTGGGCCCATGTGAACGCACGAACAGTAACCAATCTACTATTGAATCGCACGTTTATGTTCTTTTCCTACGATTTTTCTCCATCTGTTCATCTCTTACAGGATCTTCGTCATTGACTAGGCACATGGAGGACGCTGATATTTCGATAATATTGTCCTTTTACCCTTTAACACAATGACGACTATTGAGTGTGTATGAATTTCGCATATAGGATGAATACCAAAATTTTACTATAGGGCATTAAGCTACATACCTCACACATCTGTTGTTCCGCTATGGGTGCTTTCATCCTCAATTGTCATCTCTATAAATATTTGAACAACTTTTTGCGATTTCATCTTCGAAGAGGGTAACACATTTTCATAACATGAATCAGGTGTATTCTAATCACTGTACACCTTCTACTCTCGTTTGATAACCTACCCTTGGTTCATCAAACATAGCCCTAGCATGCGATTCTGACAGACACATGATTATGACAGCATTTCCTACGACCACCACCTAGCTACTTTAAGACTATATACCTGCTCAAATATCAGTTTGTATTTGTGCTGGAAGGTGATATTAACATGAGTACTATGCGTTTTTTTTACAGCCTTTATAACGTATGTCTGATGCGAGCAAGTGATGCAGCCATGAACACCAAGTTTCCCTTCTTCTTTTGAGCAAGCTTTCGTATAGATGAATGAATTATTCTATGTACTTATCTTGAATGGTGGCAGACATCAAAGGGTATAAGAGTTAAAATGGTCTAAAGCAAATATTGTAATCCTCGGAGTATATAAGAGTTAAATTGGTCCTAAACTAATATTGTAATCTTCTGAAAGTCCTTTTTGCACATTTATCTACAATATCTATAAACCCTCCCTTTGAGCTTTCGCGTTAATCTAGTCGCTAGTACGTGAGCTTTTTGTATAAGGGGTCCCGGCCTTGATTCCTGGTAAGAGATACTTTGTGATTTGGACTGTTCGTTACATTTCTGTTTGTCACTAACGTGTATGCTTAAGTTGAATTGCAACCAAAAAAGATGACTACACAGTCGGGTGTCGCTGTTGCTGGTATAGTGGCTGGTGGGTGGGTTTTTGGTGTATGGGTCCCAGGTTTCATCCGCAGTGGAGATTCTCTGTGATTTTAACTGTCCTCGATCTTACTGTGTCCGTGTCTCTGTCATGTCTCATTCAGTACAATTATAATCAAAAGATAATTACAGAGAATATTGTCTCAGTTGGGGCGAGTTAAGAGACTGACAGCTGCTCAGGAAATGCGAATTGCACATTTAAGTCGAACATACATTGATGTATTTTTCGGTCGTAACCATAAAATTTCATACGCTAGTCTTGTTAGCAGCTGTCAATACGTTAGTGTATGGGACCTGGCGTAAGTTTACGTAACGAATTTTTATACGCTGGAAAAGTCTGTCTGCTTTTAACTTCGAGCGTAAATACGGCGCGTAAAAACGGCTCAGATGAAAGCGTTTTCAAGCAGCAGGTGGTCTCTTGCCCTTTCCAGGCCTTCTCCCCGTTCTGGTTTTATTGTTTTCAGAAGAGAAAACCTGTTCTTGTGTTGTCCTCGCGGATCGTTGCTGAGGTTTGCTGGCAGACTCACCAGAAATCATCATTCCAATCTAGTTTCAGTCTTTCTATACAATACATGATTTCAGCTAAATTAATATTTTCTATTGCACAAAACGAGATATTATTTCCTAATTAAAATTCATAATTAATTTTCAGTATATAGAGAAAAAGCTATTTAAATCCAATACTTCCTAATCAGAATTCGCAAATGATTAGAGCTCCTCCGTGGCTATATGGTCAGCGTACGCTTCTCTGGCGCGGGACATCCTGTTCGATTCTCGGCAGGAGCTCATGCAGTTTGGATCCCACTTCTCATATAGCCTCGCTGTTTAAGAGGTCGCTAAATTGAAACCCAATCCAATCGAACATGATGTCTTTCGACTACGAATTTAACATTAAATTTAGTATTTGCATATTAGTCCCCCCCACACACACACACACAGACACAGAGGTCGAGATGGTTATAAAGATGAAGTCACACCTTTAGAATTGCTCATATTCTGCTATTAAAAAGAGAAGTATAACATGACTTTTAATAGGGTGTGACCAATTCTCGGCAAACTGAAAATGTCACGCTATTTATAAAAGAGAGAGAAAGCAAGAGAAGGGAAAGAAGGAGGGTTAGGGCAACCAACAACAATGTTACTTCCAGATATACTTTCGGGCACTTGGTTCTCTCAGTCGAATATGAATAAAAATGTCCCCAGTAGCAAAGATAAATAACATTTCACTCTTGTGAAGAACACTTCACCAAATAATGTCCAAGTGCAGCTTTCTGATAGTTTGTTTTGTCCCACGCTACCCATACAATACTTTTAGAAGAAATCATCACCAGTATAGAGGCTAGAGGTACCTACTAGGTATATTTAAAATAAAAAGTAGTAATCCTGACCTTCAACAAGATACTATCTCGATATCTGCCTGATAAAACTGAGCAAAAATTTGCGTTTGAGTATCGAAATTCGATAAAAGTTTTTTGCTATTTCGATCACCTGCTGCTTGTTATTTTAAGTACCTTCTCAATCTTACAAGAACTTGTAGCAAAATGGGTTCAGAAAGTCACTATTTTTTTTCCACGTGACTTTACTCGTGAAAAAGAAAATGTGATAAACCACAATACATAGTCTAATGTTTCTTTCTTTGTGTATTATTTCAAACCTCAGAATATATACATATTTAAATTTAATAGACATAATAATCCTATTTCTCTATTAATGCTCACATACTAAGTATAAATAGAAGAATCATTGTACCGCTTGTTTTAGTGTGCTTGCTTTCCAGTGATAAAAGTTCTAGTTCAATCCAGGATACCAGCTATGTTGAATATTTTTCAACATTATATTATATCTCGTCATGATGGTGACTGTACCACCACTTACTTCAAAACTTATGTAGGTTCAAAACAGAACATACCTAACATCAAAATTTAAATGACACCCATTTGCAGGAAATAGGAATACACTCATAATAGTTCATGTTAACTTGTAGTATTCCATTAAAGCATTTCTCAACCTTTGTGGTATGGTTACTATCAATCTTTCCCAGACAAACGTTACTTAAGGTATATTACCACAAAATATTAAATAACAATGAATACCTGACACTTAAATAATTTCTTTCCTGAACTACTCAATCGGTTTACTGAGCTCCTATGTCACTAAACGGTTAGCGTACGTGTCTTTGGCGTGGAAGACCCGGGTTCGCTTCCCGGTGGGAGTCATGTGGTTCGGATTCCACGTTAATCAGTAGGTCTCATATCATATAGCCTCGCTGTTGAAAGGGACGTTAAACTCAAAATCAACTCAAGTTATATCGTTTTACTATGTTTGTAAGTAGCATGTCCATCACTGTCAGGAGAATTGATACAATAATTGACGCAACTTCCTACTTAATAGTGTGTTATTTTAGTGGTATTTTAAGTTTTCAGTTTCGTATAACATACAAGTTTGTTTACATTTTTCTTTTTACTTTCTCCTTAATTCCTTATAACCACGATTTCTTACAGTGAAATATGCCTTATGTAATGAATATAAGAACTATGAGTATTAAAAACATACAATTCGACGGGATCTTTACACTGAGAGAAATGAAAATTTAAAATAAAACAAACCTGTTTATTTGCTGAACCAGTATGGAAACTCTTTCGACTTAGATTCCTTCAAACTGATTGGTTCATAAGTTGTGAAACAAATGTAGTAAAAAAATAAATTTAAATGAACGAATGGATTTGGTTCAAAGTGTCTTTAATGAGTTAACAGTTTAAACATTTGAAAGAAAAAATCTGAACCAAAATTGGGTAGTTCTCAATTCATTTAATTAAGCAGTTAGATGTTTGTACCAACATGTAGTAAAATTTAAACAAACTAGTAGTTCAGAATAGTTTAACTTTGTTTGAAAATATCCTAATCTGAGTTGAATTGTAGGATAGAGAGTTGTGAATGGCTAATGTTTGAACGGAATTTGACTACTATAAATTCGAAATTAAATAGGCCCTAAATTAAGGTCTATATTATGGTAAAGCTTCGTGATAATATGCCAAATATCATATCTACGCCAAATTCATGAAACAGCTCCAATGATTTGTAACAACCCTACATTTTATTATATGTTGTTCCCATATAACATACACGTGCAAACCTCTCTTTTTAGAAAAAATCAATATTTAGTATACTAACTAACTATAACAATTTTAATAAAGTGTTAAATTTATCTTACTTTCCGTGATCGATTGTAGTTGCGCAAAAACAGATCCATTCACTTGTAATAGAAAGTATGGCAATTGGGTATGAACACTAAAAAGAGGGACAAAACACTACTAATATAAAGGGCCATGTAATTAGGTTATAGTGTAAAGCTAAAAAAGTGAGAGCAGCAATTACCTCCACGCACCTAATTGCCGATGGACAGCAAACTTGTTAATATTATTCCCAATTTAACTGAATTTTAAGACATTGTTGAGGAATAATTTTAGTAGTATATAATTATATCTATACGCTTTTATTTGAATCACTTCACTTCAGATCTACAATTAGTTTCATTATATTTTCATTAATTGTTAGTCATCCAACGATGCGTTCAAACATAGAATATTCACTAACAATCATTGCATTGGCCAACAACTTACATTAATTTGTTTACAGTTAACTAAATAATTAAAAAAAAAACACCAAGTTTGTTATTTTTAATTTGAACATGTGGTTTAGTCCAGTCATTTGAATCAATAATTTTTCAATTTAAAAGTTGGTTTACATCGATCAAAAGTGTCTGCTTACTGTGTCAAAATGTTTTCAGTAGACCTTACATTGAATGCTGTAAATTTCTTATATCTTATACACTAACATGAGAGACGGACATAGGGCGTATTGTGAAGTTATACACTCAGAAAAAATGTATGTGGCGTACGTAAAAACGTAGGTTACATGTGTAAATCCTGTAGTTTTTGGACTTAAGGTAGAACTAAAAAAACGTATAACTAAAAAAGTATAACTAAGACATACTTTCCGTATAAATATTTCGAATAAACGTACTTTCTGTACGAACGAAAGAACTGTATATAAGTGATCAGGATGTCCCATACAGATATACGCATGTAACATACAGTTGGCGTATGTAACATACGTATACGTATGTGATACATGGAAGACTGTTAGATGTCATACATCCTAAAACGACATTATGTAGCATCTAAGTGAGGAAAGTCTGTAGCATATGGATAACGTGTGCTCCTTGCAGATTCCTGTAGTAAACAATGATTCCGTATATTTGTACAATGTATCGCTGTCCGGATAACCGACTTTTCTCAGTGTATTAATTAATAAGAATTTGCGTCCGGTGAAGAGGAATGTTAAATGTTCGAAAAATTTTCTATATATATATATATATATATATATATATATATATATATATATATATATATATATATATATATATTTACAACAATAAGGAATATCACAGTCGAATCGATAAGTGTCAGTAAACTAGACAAATGTTTAGAAGGGGGATGAAAAACAGAGCCGTAGCTATAGACTTCGGCGCCCCTACACTCACCTTATCGAGCTTTTCCTTTTTTCTTTCTTTCTTTTTTTTATACAAATAAGACAAACAGCTGTTGTCTGGTTGCACAGATTATTGCAACAGCCAAAAGTGATCATTCTCTATTCTTTTACAAATAAAAGCTGTTTTCAAGAGGCTTATTTTGGACTTTTTGTTGAACTTACAAAACTGCCTCTGGCTGTACACAGATCCACCTTGAGAACAGTTATGAAAATTTACAATGTTTACGTTTCATACTATCTAGAAGAAATGAAATTTTAATATGTTTGAAACTATGTGTTTAAAAAGAAATGTTCGAAATGAGTAACAGCTTCAATTTCCAGTAATAATTGTAAACTTTTGTAAATTTATTCTGTATGTGACCACATAAAGAATATTTTAATTTTGATTGTTTTACAGTAAAAAATATTTTGTGAAATGTAACGGAAGCTCTGAATGGACCTTCTTTGCGAATTTCTTAATATTGATCGATAGAGGTGAAGAATAGTTTAATGTTTTGTACTTGAAATCCAAAATATAGTTTGGCTACTGTATACATTTAAAATTATAGTACTTACTTAATTTCTTAATGACTGAAAATTTTGAATTTAAGGTTACTTATTATTAATAAACATACAAAATATCACACAACTAGATACGTAAACACACACACACACACACACACACACAAAAGAAATCCTGGCGATACAAGTGGTTGATGGGGAAATGATCCCAATCGTGTCTTCACTGTTCGCCTTTTCCCGTTTTGCCTTATGATTCTTATCACAGGAAACGTCAACCAAAAATTGGTACTTAATGACTTGTTATCATAAGGCAAAATGGGAATTCCCCTTTCGCCTTACAATAATTTTCATATATTGGTAGCCCTGCTTTAGCAAATATAAATGTAATTAAAATGTTCAACAGAAGAATAGTGAAAAACTGGAAAGAAATAAGTTGCATTGAAAAAGAAGGTAACAATGTAATGGATTCGAAATCAGAACTAAGGATTAATTATCAGAGAGCAGGGGTGGACTGGCAAACTTTGGCCCACCATCAAAATTTTGACCCATGAATCCGACCATTATGGCTCACGAATCCGGATTTTCGACACCCTACTGTAATTCATGGGAACAAAGTTATACCTAATTACAAAAAAAAAAGAAAAGAAAAGAAAAGAAAGAAAGAAAGAAAAGAACAAAGAAAGAAATAAAGAAGAAAAGAAAAACGGCATAAACATAGTCCTACAAGTTCTGGAGTGCGTAAGTGTTTCTTTTTGTACGTAAAACAGTAGAATCTCTTTTAACAAGGGCGGATCCAAGGGGTGATAAGGGGCTATAGTTCCCCCTTGACGCTCAGGTTTACACTGGATAAAATGGGCTTCAATTCTGTTTTACACTGGATAAAACGGCAACTTATGGTTTAGCCCCTCCCTTGATCATATCCTGGATCCGCCACTGCCTTTTAACCTTACATGTATCCACCTTACATGGATTTTATTTCTTTTACCTCAATATAAATCGTTTATTCTGCCTACAGAAATAGAATTGTAACTCCTCGAAAACTACTTAATTTGGATCAGGAACGCAGAAAATTTTTGATGAGTGAAAAAAGTCTTCACCGACGCTCAATGCTTATGTGTAAAGAAAAGAGACAAACTAAAATGATAGTTCTCATAATCATGTTTCATTTATTGCGTAATGAAAACATTTTTGCACAAATTCCGATTCAGAAAACTTCCCAGATATCAAACAGTCTGAGCCTAACGTTCCATATAGGGATGCACACGAGACGAGTCGAGACAGGATTTTCCTGACAAAATTCGAGTCGAGACACGGCTCTTCCAATAGAGAAATATACATTTTTCGAGTCGAGACATCACTTTTACAGCACATTTTCAAGACGAGACAGCTTGAAAATGAGACGAGACGAGCACATCTTGTCTCGTACGCATCCCTAGTTCCATAGTATACAAAAAATTTCAAGCAAGAAGTGTACAACTATACTTAGTCAGACAAAAATATAAATGAACTCTTTCACAACCTAAAGGGAGGATATGTTTATTTGGTAAAGTTGACATTTAAAAAATGCAACAAGGAACTTGCAATAGGAGCACAATACAGAAGGGTAACCAGAGAGTGGAACGAAGAGCTGGACCTTCAAACCATATCCTGCCAAATAGTGTTCGCTTTAATTGAACTTTTTTAATGCTTACATACAGCCAGGGACGTGAGTGAGCAGGAATTAATTTCGGGGGTAAGCTGTCCAAATTCAATATGAGGACAAATTGTATTAAAATTTGTAATATCGCCCCTAAAATTAGACAAAATTTAAGGAAAGTCGTGATTTCGGAGAGGGGTTTTCGGATCCCCAGGCACACCCCCTGCCTATAGCAAATGAAGAATATAGTATAAAATGAAGTACTTTTTTAAAAAAATGAACAATGCTAATACGTTAAAATAGTTGAAAGAAATGATTGCCGGGTAGCCAGGTAGGCAAGTCCGCTCTTAACAGTGGGATAAATTACTGAAAAGGTATAAGAATTAATGTTTATATTCATGTAATTAGATTATTTCTATGTATTTGCGAAGGTAGAACAGGAAAGGGAAGGGATTTTAGAATTTTTGTGTAACTTTGTTTTCTGTAAGATTATTGATTATTACGAGTCAATCAGGTAACAGGTTTAAGATTAGATGTCACATTTAAAGATTTGTACGTTGCTCAAGTAGTTTCACACTGTGTATGATAAGTAAAAGTTCCTGATTAGTACTGAGTTCGTCACTGGAAAGTGTATAAGTGCAAGTGTGTTTAAGTGTGTTAAATGGCTATATCTTTCATTGCATATAAACGAAGGGGAAGGTTACTGTGTTAGGAAGAACATATTTATCGGATAAACTATTGTCGTGAGTCAAAATAATATTGCAATTGTAGTGAAGGGTGTAAGGTTACTGTTATTCTAATTTGTGTTGAATTTGAATCTTTATCTGGTGAATACACACATCCTCCAAGAAATGAGCAGATTGAAAGTTCTCTCATACGAAATGAAATGAAAGTTTTACGTCCCACATTTATGCCGGCTAGGCTAAAGGAGACGGTGATGATCAGAAATGAATGAAATGATGAAATGAAGAAAGTGGGAGGAAACGGGAGAACCTCAAGAAAACACACGCACAGGGTGTTTGTCCACTACAAGGCTCACTTGGCGTGAGCTGCGATCAAACCAAGGATCCTATGCACCAGAGATGAACGCTCTACCACTGAGACACCAGAAATAGAAGTGAAAACAATTAAACATTCGCCTGCGTACTTTGAAATGTAGAATGAGTAGTAAACAGATTTCTCTAATGCAATACTTAGATGCTGTTGCTCATTGTATATGTACCGAAGATAAACACCATCTTGTATAGGTGTTCTGTACTTCTTGTAGTTACTGCACTTATTTTGTTATATGAATAAACAAATTAAATTATATCTATGAATGCACTTGCAAGCCTACCAATATAATGTTCGTAAGGCGAAACGGGAAAATTCACATCGAGTTTTCCCGTTCCGCCTTACATGAAGATAGAAAGTGATAACAGGTTTTACATGTAAATTCCATTGCTAGAGGTCATAAGGCGAAACGGGAAAAGGCGAAAAGTGCAGGAATCATCCCAATAAATTCCTTGAAATTGGAAGCATTTCATATGCAAATGAAATTTTAAAAATCACTGGTAGTGATCAGTCTTTGAAAAAGAGGAAATTCATGGGGTTAAGTTCTGACCCATTAAGCCCCTATAGGCTACTACAACTGTTTCAAATTCAAGAACGTTATTATTCCCCTTGTTTACCTTTATTTTTAATATTCCCGAGCAAAGAGCAACTTGTGTGTTGTCTCTTAACTCCTTTCATTTTTCATACCTTTATTCTCACCGTCGTGATTAAAACAATTGGGTAGAAAAACGTGCTTAATTAACCAAATTCATCGTCAGCAAAACGCCAAATACATTCGTATTTAACACTTTGACCGTTTCTGATTTTGAAAACGTTCTTGTGTACACTGTAAGTCATTACTTGGCAGCATGTATGTCACATCGTCATTAATAAATCATATATAATAGCTTTTTTTTAAAGTGATAAGTAAAAACTTGTGACTCTTATTGAAACGTTTGGATTGCGAGCGTAGCAACCAAGAAAATTTTTAACAAATCTATTTCTTTCCATACCAACAACAATATTCATTTAATAGGGCGCCAATACTTTTTCGGGGCGACGCGTCGTTTATTCATTTCCAATACCTTTTCTTTCTTCTTGCTCGTTCGGCACCCTCTTGCTATCAGCGCCCAGGGCAACCGCCCCGCTCACCCGCACCCTAACTACGGCTCTGATGAGAACTTTTCTAAATATACAGCAATCTATTCTGCAGTTGCTAAACGAATAAGAGATAACACAAGCACTTACACATTTAAAAATTAGTTGTATTTAAGGTACCCTATTTTTTTATCTTAGAAAGATATTTTACTTCCAAGGAACTTATTATTATGTGCAAATGTACTATCCAATGTAATGTAGCATGGTGCATTTATACCGTCACTGTTAGAACATGCTTGTAAGATTGGGAAAGAAAACAGGAGAGTGAATTAGTTGCCGCCTTTCATATTAGTAAAGTACAACAACATAATTGATATTGTTTTGATTTGGTTATGTTGTACTTCAGATCAAGTGATAGTTCGTTTTCTATTTGGTCTAGGAATTAATTCGTGCGGGTGGACAAGAGATGGCGCAACGAACGGAGCGTCCCACAGTTCCGTGTATCCACACATGTGTTGCAGACCTCTGTCATCACGGTATCGTTCGTAGTACAGGGCAGTGGATTAAAGCGTCAACAACACCAGTTTGTAGTTAAGTGAACATGGCGCAATTTGTGCCTGATAAAGTGTTTTTGCGGGGTGTCCTGCTGCATTACTTTAACATGCAGAAAAGTGCGACTGAAAGTCATCGTATTTTGGTGGAAGTGTATGGTGACCATGCTCTAGCTGAGCGAACGTGTCAGAAGTGGTTTGCACGGTTTAGAAGTGGTGATTTCGGCTTGGCAGACCAAGAGCGAGCTGGACAGCCAAAAAAATTTCAAGACGAAGAATTGACAGCATTGCTCGAGCAGGATTCGTGTCAAACGCAGGAACAACTTGCAGCAGCATTAGGCGTTGATCAAACAACAGTCTCCAAACGCTTGAAAGCCATGGGAATGATTCAAAAGATGTCACATTGGGTTCGACATGAATTGAAAGACAGAGACGTTGAAAGACGAAAAACCATTTGCGAATTGCTGCTTCAACGACAGAGCAGAAAGGGGTTTCTGCATCGAATTATTACGGGTGATGAGAAGTGGATCCATTACGAAGACCCTAAACGAAAAAAGGCCTGGGTGAAACCAGGTGAACCAGGTCCATCACAACCAAAACGAGATATTCACTGTACAAAGGTTATGCTGTGCATATGGTGGGATATGAAAGGTGTGGTGTACTATGAGCTGCTGCAACCGGGTGAAACTATGAATGGAGAACGTTATCGACGACAATTAATGCGTTTGAAGCAAGCTCTGGCCAGAACACGACCAGAATGGGAGAACAGACATGATAAACTTATTGTTCAACTTGATAACGCTCGCCCACATGTCGCAAAACCGGTCAAAACCTATTTAGAAAATGTCGGATGGGAAGTTTTACCCCACCCGCCGTATTCACCAGACGTTGCTCCTTCGGACTACTACTTGTTCGATTGCATGAACAACGATTTGATTGGACAGCGGTTTACTTCTTCAGAAGATATCGAAACACGGGTCTCTGACTGGATCGCTTCCAAGGATGAGGACTTCTTTCGCCACGGAATCCGTACATTGCCTGACAGATGGGCGAAAGTGGTGGCTAGCGATGGACAATATTTTTCTTAAGGTATTTATGTATTTTGTGTTTGTACTACAGCTTCAATGTGTGCGTACCAACCGCACGAATTAATTCCTAGACCAAATATATATTAAATTTTAATTATTCTAAATGTGCTTTTGTAACTTTTAAATAACTTGTCAAGTCACACTTCGAAATTAAAACCTTAGTTTGTTTGTACTTAGAGACGGTACACTTTCCTTCTTTTTCTTGACCCTTTCATTAAGGACTAGATTCTACAAGAGCAGCAGATGCTGAGCATATATTACCCAAAAGCAGTGCGCGAATTGGGTTGTGTATATTTGAAGGGGGATAAAATAGTTCCTAACAGGAGATAGTTGGTTGCTTTGTGAAGAATCAATGTTTCAGTTTGTTGCTTTTTGAAAGGGATTACATAAAATAGAAGGAAATTCCGCCCCGGGATTCGCACCCTACCCTAAAGACATGAGTGGCATAAGCTGAATGGTAGGCCCTGTTTCCATGAGATATGTTACGCCACAGAGGGTAGATTTATTTGTTTATTCGAGAAATCTAACAAATTTAGTGGGAAAAAAATATTAAATTCAATTACTGCTTACGCAAAATCATGCATTTAGCTTTTGGTTTTCCTTTCTTTCTTTTTTTTTTAAAAAAAAAATCTGTCAGATTTAATTTTGTTAAGACATTCTACGGGAATTTCACATTCCAGTACTATGAAAAAGAAACAAAAAGTACTCTTACGTTTGAATATCATTTCCTAGTCCAATTTTCTTTTATTCTTTTCTTCTTGCTTTTTATTCGTTTCCTTAATATCATAATGTTTATAGGACCTGCACTTAGGTCTCTTTCACATTTTCCGGCGATTTGCCGGATCCGTTTCCGGCGATTTGCCGGATCCGTTTCCGGCTGTTTGCCGGATCCGGTTTCGGCCCCTTTCATATTATCCAGCGTTTTGCCGTGGATGAAAAATATGCGAGCAGGGTTGCTGTGCAACGGAAGAAACAAAACTCTGTGACTCTTGTCGTGTTGTGGTGATTGTAATGGACAGACGCAAAATGTGTTTTCTACTCGCCTTGTTAAGACACAGGCAGAAAAAAAAAAAAACGTCAGAGACACATATGGGTTCACCCTGATTTTTCTATACTGTTTCCACAATTAAGGGAAGACGAAGGAAAATTCTTTAATAATTACTTTCGTATGTCTATCGCATCAACTATTGTCATTCATTAGTTTTGTTAACGTGGCTGCAGTGGACAAATGCAAAATAATATGCATTTTATTCGCTTTGTTACCAGGCCCGTAGCCAGCCCAAAAATTTAGAGGGGGTCCGGTAGAAGTTAGGGGGGCCCAACCCAATCATAGTATACTTCATCACCATATTATAGTTCATTTGCAAGCCTACCGTGAAACTTTTAGGAGGCCAGCCAAAGTTTAGGGGGCCCGGCCCCCCTTGCCCCCTATGGATACGGGCCTGTTTGTTACCGAAATGAGAGAACATGCCACATACAGAAAACATGTGCACTTTTTATTAGAGAAGCGGTATTTTGGAAGAGATTTTTCTATACTGTTTCCACAATTGATAAACTTGGGCAAAATAGCGGCCCGGTTCTGGATATTTAAAATACCGTTCCGGTATTCAACTGTTGTGACTGAGAAAACCAGACTAAAGTCCTCTTAGGATAGTCAACCGTTGAGGTCTATCCGAGAATCTCAAGCCAACATTCAGTCACTGACCCCAAGACTGGTTTGTAGGCATTATTATTACTAGCTGTTATGCCCGTTCTTCGCACGGGTCAGATAAAATATCAATGTAAACAAACGGAACAATGAGAGAAGAATTAAGAAGCATTTCTAAAATTAGATACATTTTGTGTGAATATATATCCAACAACGTACGTGTTTTCATTGGGAAGGCCAATGAGAGCTGAATTTGAACGAAAACACTATCTGGAGTATCAATATACATCTGAGCGACCTCGATAAATATGAATTCGACACAAATATTGGTCATTTTCTACTACTTTTACATGTCCCGGTAAATGCCCCCTGAGACCCCTCCCTGGTTCGAATTGTGAAAAAATCGCCTCTGTCCTTGAGCCGATACCGCAAAAACTATGAATGTGACACTAACATCTGTCATTTTCTACTACTTTTACATTGAAAGTAAACGCCTCTGTGATCCTTTGGTTCCAATTTTGAAAAAAAAAAAAAAAAAAAAAAAAAAAAAACGCCTCTGGCTCCCAGTCGACGGGGGCTGTTTTTGGAAGTCAACGTTTTCGGAGTATCGCCATTCATCTCAGCGACAGCGAAAACTATTGATTTGACACTAATATTGGTCCTTTTCGATTATTTTTACATGTCTCGCAATTCTCCACCCCGGTGACTCCCGACCCGCATACAATGGTTGCTGAATTTGAAAATCATCGCCAATGAAAGTATCACCATTTATCTCAGAGACCGCGAAAACTGTGAATTTCACACTAATATCGGTCATTGTGGACTATTTTTACATGTCTCCGTGATCTCCTGGCCCAAGTTCCTTAGCTGATGGGGACTATATGTGAAAGTAAACGCTATCTTGAGTTTCACCATTGAGCTCACTGACCCCGAAAGCTATGGATTTGACATTAATATCGGTCATTTTCGATTATTTTTACATGTCTCGAAATTCCTCCCCCTCCTCTGGTGACCCCCGGCCCGCATACAAATGGTAGCTGAAGTCATCGCTAATGGTAGTGTTACCATTGATCTCAGATCTGCGAAAACTATGGATTTGACACTAATATCGGTCACTTTCTACTACTTTTACATGTCCTGGTAAACGCCCTCCTGAGACCTCCTGGTTCGAATTTTGAGAAAAACGCATCGGCTTGATCTGGAGCCTGGACCAAGGTACCCGTGACCAAATTTTGGTAACTTTCGGTCCACTCGTATGGTTCCCAGGCCGTACAAAGACAGACAGACACATAAACTCTTTATTATATTTATATTAGATTATTATTATTATTATTATTATTATTATTATTATTATTATTATTATTATTATTATTATTATTATTATTATTATTATTATTATTATACTATTTCGGGTTTATTCTTTTGCTTTAAGCGTTCCGACTATTGACTCAAGTCTCTTTAAAGCACTGCTCTAGTCCCTGAATTCAAAGGACTATTCAAGAAATTACAGCCAGATAATTATAAAATATATAAAGTATGGTATATTTATCATATATCACATCATGAATTCTCTCTTGCTTTGCGTAGCAAAATATTACATAAATATATAGCAAAAGACTGTATTGTTGAAATATTGATAGTGTATATTTCAATTTTGGGTCACCACAAATTTATAGAAGCTCATTTGTCCAGTGCTACCCGGACATCTCCCAATCTTCTATTACATAGAAAAATAATAATTTATATTGATTTCGACACTTCGGTAGTATTGGTCGTTTTCAATTAATTTTACTTGCCATCTTTCCCCATATATTGCATGTAGAGGTTTGGTTAATTACTCCAGATGTACTGGGCCAGAACACAACCACATACACAAACACACTCCACACACACACAAAACCACACGCTCCCATATTATAGCAGCCACTTTCTGCTCTTTCCTGGCAACACTTGCTTCCTCCCCCAACACCCATCCGGCATTTTGCCGCGTATATGTGAAGAGCTTCATTGCTTGTAATGTCCCGCTTGGCTATACACGGCGATTTGCCGCGCCGGATTCTAGCAGGGAGATCCGGCTGTTTTTGCTCGCCGGATGAATGTCCGGCGATCGCCGCACATATGTGAAGAGCTTCATTGCTTGCAATGTCTTTCTACCTCGTCCGGCAATCCGCCGGATAATGTGAAAGGGACATTAAAAGATAGATCCGTTCTGTTCAAACAACTTGAGTAAACTGGAAAATGACCAGGTGCTCAAACAACAGGCAAGAGGAAGAGCGGAAAATGACCGCTTCTTTTTCTTCTTCTTTTACGCGCCTATTTTTATGCTAGGTGTATGGGCCAACTTACGGACCAAAATTTACGACATCATTTTACGCACCGAAATTACGCGCTGAAAATACGCTAGTGTATGTTTGGCATTACAGTGGGAGAGTAATTATGACAGATTCACAAATAAAAGAATACCTTTACAGTTGAGTGAAGAAGAGAGTGAGGAGATAGAAACAAAGTGATCTAGTGGAGAGGTGCTGAGAGCATAAGAAAGGTCAACAAATAGATGATTAGGATGGGAGCGGATGTGTTGTTGAGCACTTGTCTGCATCGCGCATATCCTCTCCTTTCCACCTAACTCTATACGACCTGTTTCTTTCTCTTTTCTGCATCTCTTACCTGTTTCCTGGTCACAGGTTTCGGGACATTTTGCTCATCAACTCTTTTCTTTCTGCCTGTATTCCCTCCTGTATCATTTGTATCTACATACATGCGTAATTCCCCCATCCCGGACTGTTGCAAAAGAATATTTACAATATATTCTGGGAATTTGTGTCTTAATACATGTTTGCATATAAACATATTTTATAGAAGTTTAAAAAAATGACATTTTTTAGTTGAACGTCAAACGCTTACGTCCTTTAGGATAAAGCAGGTGGGTTATTCAGAAAAGTGAATGGTTGTGAAATTAATTTCTGATCTTTCGTATCACGAATGGAAGCCGGGACCGCATGCACTTAAAGCACACGTGTTAGCCACTTTTTAAAATTTTATTTCATTTAATTTTTAATTTCACCCAAGCGGGATAATCGGCCCTATTGACATCTGTTAACGTTATGGCATTACAGGATTATTTGTATTCCTTAAAGGAATTTTCTTATTTTTTTTATTTCCCCTTGTTTTAATTTATCGCATTTATGTTCAAAATGAATTATTGAGTTAATTTGTTGTTATTATTACAATTATTATTAGAACTGCCCTCATAAGTTATATCTGTACGAAAGTTACTGTATGCGCGTTCAGACAAGAATTCTGGAAGCAGAATTCTTCGTTATTATTTTTAAAAGAAAAAGATATAAAAAAAAGTTTGTATACAAAAGTTTCCTGTTGTTAACATAGAGACAGATTTTTAAAGATATGTAATTGGATAATTTAAAATGAAATGAAATCTTTGAGTTTTACGTCCCATGGTTATGCCGGTTAGGCTAAAGGAGACGGTGATTATGAGAAATGAATGAAATGGTGGAATGAAGAAAGTGGGAGGAAGCGGGAGAACCCCGACAAAACTCACGCACATGGTGTTTGTCTACCACAAAGTTCACTTGGCGGGAGCATGGTTTGGATAATTTATTTACAGTGCAAAATGTAGAATAACGTTGTAATTCTCACAACTAATGTTTAAATTTGTGTTATTTGATGTGGAAATGTATAGCAAAATGCAGGAATAACTAAAAGTTATCCTGTCTTCGATCCTCCGGATCGAAATTTCTTCAAAGTGAAAAATGCCTATCAATCTTGATTACATCTGTTACGTTTTATATATATAGTAACCATATGTTTAGCCAGATAATTACATATATTTTCAAGTATGTCAGTTAAGTTGGTATACTTACGTACCGCGGGTCTCATGCCGTCATCTTGTAGGTGATGTGTGACATGTAAAAATTTGCTCACATAGTTTTGAAGTTATACTGACGAGGAACGGCTGCTTCAACACGTATGGTAATTTTGACACTACGTTTAATGTTTCTAGGAAGAAATGTTAAGTTTGTGCTGGTTTAGTAACATAACTGAAAACAGTATAAAGGAAAGATGATAATAAAACAGATGAAAGTCAAAGTTGTACCAGCTTTCTTTAATGTATAAGCACGAGGTTGATAGCCTTCCTTAAATCTGTTGATCTCTTTATACATGTCTCGAATGTTTTTATTTTTACTATTATTTTCAAGTTCTTAAATTTTAGCTTTCAAAAAATCGCGTTTCTTTGTTTGGAAGTTTCCCGCCTGATATCGACGAAATTTTGTGTAGTTATTTCATTCGGATTTTGTAGCCAATATAATTTTGCCTGTTTTCTCTTCTCTGCTAGATCGAACCATGGTTTGTTCCTACGTATTTCCGTGTACCAATTTTACTTTTGAGAGAGGATGCTTCGTAAGCAAAGAAAAGAATTCAATTGCTGGAATATTTTTCTCCATAATCTTAAGGTTACCTCTGTTAACTAAAGAGTATATGACATGCGTCAGATTTCTGTAACGATTCATGTAGTGTTATTGAGATTATCATCATTTTGCTCAAACAGTATTGTTGCGTCATACATAATTGATATTCTTTCTTCATAGTTTTGGGGAAGTCATTTATATTATTATATTATTATAAAACAATTTTAACGTTGATCTTTGTGGATGCCTAATTAGAAATATAGCAATTATAAATATGCGTGTATTCAGATTTAAGAATGTGTTCACGGCAGTGATTTGTAATACTGATATGTACAACTACTTCACCTACATCGCCTAATATATAATATACTCCACAACAGTTGATCAGATTCATCTACGGTAATATGAGTTTCATCTCCCTTCTCTAGAATAAGGCGTACTTAGTATTTTGTTTCGAGGGGCTATGCCCAACACAAGGAAGGAAGTCGGAGTGCAATTGCCCATCTGAGTTTGAGAATTAAATATATTTTAATTTATGCATAAATTGAAGTTATAGTGGCAAGAATTAGAGACCGATAAATCCTATATATGATATGATACAAAAACTTATGAGTGAATCTAACCCTTTATTCTATTCATACCAGAAAAAGGAAGCATCCTCTTGGCCTTCCTAACTTCCTTGACTAATTATTCCCCCGGTTTGATTTTCTTTAATTCAAATATTCCCTTCTTTTAAAAATAACTAAACGATATATTTTTTCCTTTATTATAATAACTAAAGTCCTGTCATGTTGATATCCGCGCATGTTGGTGTGGAACACGAGTTTCTCTTATCAACTCCTCTTAGTTTTGGTGTTACTGATGACGGCCGACTTGAATCACAACTGACAACGGTCGATAAAGTATGATAGGCGAAATGAAAGAAAATAACGTCCAGAAAAAGAAACAGAAAAGTAGAAAGGACGAAAGAAAGAACAAAAGAACGCAGTTCTTACATGGAATGAAATTTGACAAGTACAGTATTATTTCTGAACAAAGAGCATAAGAAAATGGAAAGTCAATTGCATTCTTAGAAATGGTAAGAAGGATTATTGTTGTACGTGGAATGCGAAAAACTAACAAATTTATTTCGGGGGGGACTTGAGCCCGATAGCCTCCTAAATACGCCACTGAAGACAATTCTGCTCCTATGATCCTTCACAGCATTGTTTTTTAACTTCATAAATATTTTGAACATCGCTTATATATATATATATATATATATATATATATATATATATATATATATATATATGAGAACGGTCTTACTCGTCCCAACCAATGTTGAAGACAGATTTGCGCCGATGCGTCCTATCCTTATGCCGTGTAAGCTAAAGGATATGGTAATGATAAGAATGAATGAAAAATAGTGTAATGAAGAAAATGGGAGGAAGAAGAACCCCGAGAAACCTCAGACACACTGTGTTTGTCCACCACAAAATCCACTTCGCGCGAGGAAATTCTGAAGTTCAGGAAACACAAAAATAACATCAATTTATAATTTTTATTGTGAAGATCCGAGAAAGTAGCTGCACAGAGACTGACTTATATACTTGTTTCTCTTTGACAAAATTACAACTGAAGTCATCAGAGTAGATTGTAATTAATTTCTTAATTGTGACACTGTCATCCAAAGTGTTTACTCTGAGAATTGCTTGAAATCTCATTTCTGTACACCGAGATTCCACCTGAGATACGATCTTGTGTACGATTACATCAAAAAGCCAATATTTTAAATTGTTCTTCTCTGATTTCTTCTCGGAGTGGTTCAGTATCAAATGCGGGATTCAATTTCTTACATTGATATGATCTAGACTAGATTTTATCTTCAAACGTCCGGAATAATTAATGGTTGTAACTTAGAGAAATGTAACCTACCCGTTTCTTCTGCCATAGGTTTTATAGTCTTAAATCGTACACAGGGCTCCCTTGTGGCTATGTGGATAGCGTACGCGCCTTTGGTATGGGAGACCCGGGTTCGATTACCGGCGGAAACTCATGTGTATCGGAAACTATGTTAAGTTGTAGGCCCAAGGCTCATAGTCTTCTGCTGAATGGGATGCTTAACTCAAATCCACTCCAATTCGTGTACATTCCATCTTGTTTCAGAAATGCTATGGAGGGATTGCCGACCCTTGTATTTTAATAATCTCTGTGGGACAGATTTGATTTTCAGTCTTAGCGTCCCGTTCATCATCGAGGCTATATGAGACGTGGACCTACAATTTAACGTGGAATCCGAACCAAATAAGCTTCCGCCAAGAATCGAACCTGGGTCCCTACGCTAACCGCTCATCCACTAGGGAGCTCTTTGTGTGGACTTGAAAATACCCCAGTAACTATACATAAGTCACTAAATTTTTGTATTACGAATAGACTAAATTTTTCTCCTTTCACCAAAGGTGTTTAAAAGATCGCTAAATCCAGATTTTTAAATCTAATTTTAATTTGATCTCTAGAAAGGTTATGGAATATATACGTATATATATCTTGCGTATCGCGCTCCCTCTAGAAGGTTTGGGTCCCCATTTATCGGGATTCCTATACCCTCTTATTGTTAGTCCTGATGATATGCCTAGATTTAACATTGGCTACACAGTCGAACACAAACAAATTGTAGGCAATATCAATTTTGAAAATGCACTTGGAGAGTTTCTAAGCAAACAAATTATTATATTGAGTGCTTGAACTCACCTTGAATAAATTTAACTGTGGCGTGAACAGCTGATAGCGTAGTAACCCAATAACGTGCTTGGAACAATTCGTATTGTATGCATTCTGTTTATAATATAATAGATTTGATCATTATAATATGCTCATCTGGCAACCCTTAGCTTATAAGTCGATTTTGTATAAGTCTTCACGATTGTGGTATAAGATAAGCTACAGAGAACAATACCGGGGCAAACAACACAAAAATGGAGTCATGGCAAACAACACGTAATAGCAATTTGATATTTTACATGGTTTAGGAGATGTGATAATGAATGTTAATGTTGGCAATACTGCTAAAAGTCGTGAAATAAGGAGAATATGTAGTAATCACGACTCCCAAAAACTGTTGGTCAAGTGTCAAAAGTACGAAAACAAACAACGATCGTTTTAAAAATTTCTCGCAACTACGTGATTTTAAGAAGTATTGCCAACTGTAACAAGTATAGTGTAATGTCCAAGAGGTCGGGCACCCGAAAAATATAACCTCAGTGCAGAAAGGGGGCAATCACTCCAGCATATAACAAGAACATTCATTTTTAACAGTTATAAATTCATCAAAATTAACATATAAAAACAAACAAATTATCTCATTGCGTTAGAGCAGGTACGATTTATTGAACTTTTACATCATGTCTCTCCGGTCTTCATAAAATAACCAACTTTTTTTTAAACATATACTGAGTAAACGTTAATGTTATTTTAAATGGTTACCTCGTTCAAATCCTCATGATTTGATTACTTTCTATTAATTACTTTTAGTTTGTTGCTTGATATTCATAAATACTTTCTTTCTGTATGCTTTTTACTAGACTATCCAGTTATTTGATGATAATACAAACAGAGTTCGGTGTTTTCCGTTTGGCAGATTTGTCAATTGGCAGATTTGGTAATTGGCAGATTTGGTAATTGGCAGATTTGGTAATTGGCAGATTTGGTCATTGGCAGATTTGGTAATTGGCAGATTTGTCAATTGGCTGATTTGTCCATTTTCACGATTGGCGCATATGGTCATTTTCGCGTTTGGCAGATTTGGTAATTGGCAGATTTGGTAATTGGCGGATTTGTCAATTGGCAGATTTGTCCATTCTCGTCATTGGCGCATTTAGTCATTTTCGCGTTTGGCAGATTTGGTATTGGCAGATTTGGTAATTGGCAGATTTGGTAATTGGCAGATTTGGTAATTGGCAGATTTGGTAATTGGCGGATTTGTCCATTGGCTGATTTGTCCATTTTCACAATTGGCGCATTTGGTCATTTTCGCGTTTGGCGCATTTGGTAATTGGCAGATTTGGTAATTGGCGGATTTGTCATTTGGCGGATTTGTCCGGGTCCCATTCCAACATATAACAATTCTTGGACAGATCCGATATAGTTATATTAGTATGTATTTAAATAGAATCGCGATCCTTACCGTATTTTCTTTATATAATAGCTATTTTGGCAGTTTGCTATTCTTTGCTCAGTATGTTGATTCTGGCACTCCCGGCATGCCTTGGAGTGTGATGAAGGGTAGCAGGAGACAATTTTCTACTACCAACAAGTTTTTTTTTTTTTTTTTTTTTTTTTTTTTTTTTTTTTTTACAATGACAACTCTACCCAAGTTTATAAATGTAAAATAGGATATTTAAATATTGGTTTTCAACTTTTGTTACATGTCAATTGTAATTCGTTAGTCGGTAATATCATTAATTATAAATGTAAACAGAAAAGGATATCTTTCACTGAGAGAGGTTGTTTACATTCGAAAAAGAAACAGTAACCGCTAGAGGGATACATGCGTCAGGCCTCTCGCAAGCAACCCTTATTGTGAAAGAAAGTCCCGCTATCCTCTGACAATGAAGAAAGAAAAAAAAACTTTTGCAGCCCCGCGAAGGAGGCGAGTTTTGGTAAAAGCTCGCGTTTGTGTGCGTAACAAAAGCAAAAGAGAGTAAAACATAGAGTTAGTTGAAGATCGACTGTCGCCAATGTCAGACATTTTTTTTTTTTTTTTTTGGAGAAACTGAGAGTTGAAGTCATATCTTCATATATACATAACTTCAGCAGTAAATAATGGAGCACAAGTTATTTGGACATCTATTATAAAAATATATTTATTCTGAAGAACCACATTTTATTTGGTGCTCAAGTGAATAATCTTTATTGACAAATTTACAGCTGAAAGTGTTTGAAAGTTAACGAATATCAGTTTAGCATACCAAAAGTAAAACACTATGTTTGCGTTGCTGAACTTCAATTTGACATCAGTGCAATGTTATTTATTTAAACACAAGGTATAAGACTGAGTTAAAGATGCCAGTGTGTTTTATCAGCAGTTTCTCTGAAACTGAAACATTATTCTCAATAGAAGACAAGATCTAAAGACAGTGACTCCCGAAGAATAATAATAATAGGACCTCTCCAGGAGAATCATCTGTAGTGAAGTGTGATTACAGTGACAAGAAATGAAATATCTTGTTTAAACGGTTTAGTGACTGTGAACATTTGAATTTGAGAGAGATCTCTATTATTATTTTCTTTATAAAAAAGAAACTTATTTAAGCAGTTATCAAGTTGATAAAAAAAATATATCTATTGAATATCTAGTGTGTATATATCTATATTTGCGTGTGGTGTTATTGTGTGTTCATTAGTGAAATTAAAAATAAATATGTGTGCATTTTCTAGAAAGTGTGTGGAGTTTTTAATTGAATACTTAGCCACGGTGTGACTACAAAATAACTTGTAATTTTTTTTTAATGTATTTACCTTTCAGGCATTCCAGGATTTGTTGTGTCTGCCAGAATTAACTAATGCAATTTGATGATAAATTCACATTATCTTAATAGTAAGATAATATCTGACCTAAAGTCAGAACTTCAAGCAGCATTACTGTCCCTAACGGGGCAATGGGACGTTAAAATAGAACTCATGTTTACAGGAATGTAGATTCTAAATTTTATTATAATTTGGCTCTACCGACACTAAATTATATTTTTATTTTATTATATTTATTTTGGCTAATCTAAATTTTATTAATTATTTACATTTACATATCATTTGCATATGTTGTACATTCCTGTGGTGAGAGAATGAGATGGGTATTGAAAGCACCTCCCACCTGTCTCATGCTCTTCACAGGTTTCTACATATATATATATATATATATATATATATATATATATATATATTTACATAAAACTGTCTTAAAATTTTGCGTTTACTGAAATTTTAAGTTAAAATAATAATAAAAAAAAACTCTCTGACTGTGCAAGGCTTGCATCTAGATTCAATTTTGTCATGTTTATCTTTTCGTTTCTTTACCGAAAGATAAATTTCTCTCTCTTTTTTCATTTGTCAAACCATGTTTCGCAGAATTTTCGCCGATAACAAAATAAATATAAGAAGAAACAAGTAAAAATCCTCCATCTGGGGTACATTAGCAGCGCCCTTTATTCTCAACTCTGGAGGAAGACAGATCACGTGCCTGACAGGCGACTGGCCAGGAAGTTCCTAAAATGAAGTATATTTGATTGTTATCGGACGTCGGGCGGGAAAAAAGATGAAAGCAAATCCTGCAATTCAAGTTAAAAATGTATGATAGTGTGCTTCCAGGAATTTACTGTAAGACTTCGTTCTAAGAAGCTGGCGAAAATGGCAATATCATAGCAAGTAACCTAAGCTTTCAAAGAACTTCCCTTGTTCAACTTAAAGACAGGAGGACAGTACTCTAGTATTGCAGTTGCAAAACGCACGTGTTCTGTATTAACCGTCGAAGTTAGAAATGGCTCCGGTTGCCTCAACTTTATCCGCGAAATTCCGGTCGTGGGTAACTATCGATGATGCGTTTACTACGGACGGTAAAGTGGTGTTGTGCGAAGTGTGTGATAAAAAAAATGGATGTTCAATGAAATCTCAGTTAGAACAACATATACGAAGTGCACACCATGCAAGAAATAAAAATTTTCGAACTGAAAAAAAAAACAAGTACTCTTGACACAAATGCATCAAGATACTTCAGTGAGTGAGTTTTTCAAAGACTTGTGCCAAGCAATGATAGCAGCAAACATTCCTTGGAACAAAGTTCAAGTGCCAAATTACCGTGCTTTTCTGGAGAAGTACCGCGGGCGTCGAATGCCTGACGAATCCACTATTCGAAAATGTTATCTCGAAGTTTGTTATAGGGAAGCTTTAGAAACCATTACGACAGACATAGGTAGTTCATATATTCTGTGGACGAAACAACAGACGTTTTGGGACGTTATGTAGCAAATTTAGTGATTGAAAAATTAAGTGAAGATGCTCCATCTAAATCCTATATTGTTGCGAGTAAATTTCTGGAACGCACGAATTATTCCACGATTGCTCGCTTTGTAAACGACGGTCTTAAAGTGTTGTGGCCGGGAGGAGTTCAGGAAGAAAAAGTTCTTGTTCACTATACAGACAGTGCAGCGTACATGTTAAAAGCGGCTAGAACACTTTCAGTTTTTTACCCTCGCTTTATTCATTTCACCTGTATGGCCCATGCTCTTCAGCGTGTTGCTGAAGAGGTGAGAAACAGCTTTTGCGAAATAAATCAACTAGTTTCTTCCACGAAAAAAAAAAATGTTTGTTAAGGCACCACAACGTGTTCAAGTTTACAGAGATCAACTTCCAGACGCGCCACTTCCTCCGGAGCCTGTGCTAACGCAATGGGGCACTTGGATAGCAGTACATTTCTACAATGAACATTTAAAAAAAAATAAGCTTGTTGTTTATTCATTTCCATCGGAGTCTGCTGTGCCAGTTGGCATTGCTCAGAAACGGTTTAGTGACTCAAAAGTAGCGTGTGATATTGCATGCATGGACAGCAATTTTGGTTGGCTAGCTACAAGCATTAAAAAGCTAGAGACTGTTCGGCGGCCTCTTTCGGAATCCATGGAAATCATACAGGATGCAAAGAGACTGCTACAAGGTGTGTGTGTGGAGATGTAGGAGAAAAGTTCGAAAGAAACTAAATGCAGTGCTGGAAAGAAACCCGGATTACGACAGTCTATTGGCAGTGTGTGAGATTCTCAGTGGTGAAACAAGAACTCCCCCCTGAAGATATTTCCCCAACTACATCCCATTGTTGAAATACGCTCCTGTTACCTCATGTGATGTGGAGAGATCATTCTCTGCATACAAGAATGTTCTATCCGATCTCCGACAAAATTTTATTTCTGATCATTTGGAAATGTACCTTGTAACTCATTGTATATACAACAACACACAGTTGAATTGCAGTCACATCTTTTGTAAGTACTTTATTTCAAATTAAAAAAAAATGTTCATTAGTGGAAATATTAATCAATCTTAGTTCAGCTGGTATTGTTTAAAAGATATAGAACTGCTTTTCCCTGCATGAAATAAATATATATAAAACAATACATTTCGTTTAAGTTGCTTTTAGTATTTAAATTTGTATATTGCGTATAATTAATTTCAAGATTGGACGACCACACCACACCACATGAAATTTCTGACGTACAAATGCTGTATGCATTGCTTTTCTCGGGGCTTTCCTGTTTCTCTCTAGCCGATTCACATCTTCCTTCATTCGCGTATGATTTTTATTATCCTGCAATCAGTCACGTCAGTGACGTATGGCTGTCTCAGCTGTTCAAGCATTTCACTTCATTGGGGGACCTGCAGGATAAAGTGTAGTAGATTTTGTTTTTTTTAATTTTCATAATGCGTTTTAATATTGCATACTCATACGCGTGTTAATATTACGTTTTCATAAACATGTAACATATGTAATATTGCATATTCTTATATAATATTACATATTTCTTACATTTTAAGCGAATTTTGTTACATATTTATGTACATATTTAGGGGGTTGATATTACATAAAAATTCGTACTACTTATAGCTATCTATTCTCCTATTATTAATTATGCGATCTGTATTGTAACTGTAAAATCATAGATTTTCACTTCCATACAGTTTGTGCTCTGATACAAGTAGTGTTGAAACCAGAAGCACTAATAAATTTTAACTACTTCCGGTTTTGAAAGAGTGCTGTGAGTGATAATGGTATGCTACCTTGAGATGTTGAATCGACTGCTGAAAACAGGTTGTCGATATTTATTACCGTTTTTGTTCTATAGTTGTCAACGTTGAAAGCGGAAATGATTTGATTTTTGCAACTTTTGGTTTCAGTAGAAAGTTAGCGGAGGAGATGAAGTATTCTAAGGCCACTGAATTGGTAAAATAACTTCAATATATATATATATATATATATATATATATATATATATATATATATATATATATATATATATATAATTGAAAATCACTATGTTTGTTTCTCTAAATCTCCTAAACCACCCGACTGATCTTGTTGAAATTTGTAATATGGATGGGATACGAGGATGGGCTGGTTTTAGGCTACTCACTTTGATGATAGAACTGATGGGAGTGAGAGGTGTAAAAATTAATAAAACATAATATCTCGAGAACCACTCGACCGATCTTGATCAAATTTTCAACATAGATGAGGTTAAGAACTGGGATCGTTTCCATGATTTAAATTTGACGGAGCAACGTAGAAAAGGAGGAGGAGGGGAAGATATATAAAATCAATTTACTTAAGGCTGAAAGTGAGTACTTTTGTAACTTAATAAATCTTGAGCTATCCGACCGATCTCAATTAAATTTTCAAGATATATGAAGTTCGGATCTGGAAACATTTTTGTAACTTTTCTTTAATTGTAGATCCTAGGGGGGAGGGGAGGAAGACATACAAATAAAAACTAATAAACCCTAATAACTTTTGAACCATCCAACCAATCTCGATCCAATTTCCAACATGTATGAGCGTCGGGCCTTGGGTGTTTTTTATCGTATCACTTTGACGAGCGAATCTAAGGGAGGGGGAGGGTATATATATATATAAAGAATAAAATAAAAATGACTGCATTTGTGACTTCATCACTCTTGAACTACCCGACTGATCTCAATCAAATTTTCTACATACATGAGTTTAGGGGCAGGGGTTACTTTAGGCTATTCATTTACACGATGCAATGTAGGGGAGGGGTAAGGGAGAGAAATTTAAAAATGATTAAAAATCGCCGATATTAGTGTTGAATCCATAGTTTTCGGGGTCGATGAGAGAAATAATGACACTTCTGATGCTGTGTCAACCCAAGTGCAGCCTTGATTGTTTGGAAGGGCAGGGTAAAACATAGGGGCAGGGGCGGATCCAGGGGGGGGCGATCGGGGCGATCGCTCCCCCAGAAGAGGAAACTTTCTTATTTTATATATATAAATAAAATCCATCCCAGAGTTTGGAGCCCTTAAAAGTAGCATTATGACAACCCCCCCAGAAGTCGGTCCTGGATCCGCTCCTGCATAGGGGAGGGGATAAACATTTAAAAATGATCAAAAATGACGAATATTGATGTAGAATCCAGTTTTAGGAGTAGCTGAGATTAACAGTGACAATTTTGATGCCGTGTGCTGCAGCACGGAGGAGGGGGAGGGGGAGTTAAATATAAGAATGATCAAAAATGAACAATATTAGTGTCTGGTCCATAGTTTTCGGGATCATTCATATGAACAGTGACATTTCCAATCAGGTTTAAATCCAAAATCAGCCCAGCCACTTTGGGTAGAGGGAGGAAAATATATTTAAAAATGTCGAAAATGACCGATATTAGTGCTGAATCCACATTTTTGGGGCTCGCTGAGATGAATGGTGACACCTCCGATGGGCCAAACATGGGGAATATATACAATATATATATATATATATATATATATATATATATATATATATATATATATATATATATATATATAATTACAATTTTTACTCTTTGAAAATAAATACTGAATTCGAAAGTAATAGTAAATTTCAATCAGTTCACATTTTGGTCGACTATTGCGGGTTGTGATGATGCGTTCTCTTGAGACACTTAATTGTTTTCAGAAAACTACTTGTTAGTATCTAATTCCGTTTCTTTTTCTATGTCCATAAACTTTGAAACCGAAGATGGTTAGTTTCAACTATTTTCGGTTTTAATAGAGGTTTAACGATGACATTTTCGATTTTTCAACTATTTTCGGTTTTAATAGAGGTTTAACGATGACATTTTCTTGGGATACTTAATCATAATCATAATTTATTGCATCCAATCATCATTGTCATACAACAAAATTGGACATGCCAATGTTAAATATATATATATATATATATATATATATATATATATATATATATATATATATATATATATATAAACGTATGTACCATTTCACATATGGGTTATTTGAGATTTCCAAATTTATGTTAATATACATGTAATTTTACGCATGCGAATTATTTTGAACATACAAGAGTAAAAGCATTGTTCTATAAAGTACCTAAGAAAGTTTTAAGTTTCATTGTAATGGTGTTTACAGAGAAGTGATTTTTGTTTTATACACGATGGAAGTAGATTGTATAATATAATATATTTGGGAGTAACTGATTTATTGTATATGTTTGTTATGCGTGTGTGCAATTGAATGTTTTTCTTAGTTTCTTCTTGTATCTGTGAAAGTCTTTGTTAACAATAAATTAACTATTACATCTATATTATAAAAGAGAACGCACAAATCCTTTGTTAGCTCATCACGCTAATACGGCTGAACCAATTTCTTTTATTTTTGGGGGGTTATTAGGATTTGGACCCTAGATGGTTTTTATCATATCACTTTAATTTTTAATTACCAGTGTCTTGAGATAATTGACCATTCAAGTGTCCATACGTACAAATCCTTTGTTATTAGTTCATCATAGGTAAAAATAAACGTATTTATATGCAACCCGCATGACCGTGTCACTCGGCGGGTTAACATAAATGACAGGCGCTATAATGTTAACATTTACTGCAATTTGAAAGCGAAAAAGTAAAAATTATCTAAGTAACAAAGTTTATTGCGTTCCGGGGTGACCGCAGCGAAGCGGGGTGAACGCTGCTAGTTATATATATATATATATATATATATATATATATATATATATATATATGTGTGTGTGTGTGTGTGTGTGTGTGTGTGTGTGTGTGTGTGTTAATGTTTGAAACAAATACCTTGAAAGAAGGGTCATTATTTTTAAAGTTCCTTAAAAACATTTCTGCAAGGAGAGTTTCGTTCTACTTTTGCTAGTATCCTTACCACTTTTTTTTCTGTAGCCAAAGATGGCAAGAGTTTCAGATGTACTTCCCAACACATCAAACCATATTATATTATAGAATGAAAATTTTAGTAGCATATGCACTTGGCTATTTAAATACTAAATGTATATACAAGCAAAAAAATAAAAGTGATCATTTTTGCTTCAGTCAATGATATACAGCATTCACTTTACACAAAGTCTGGAAATTCCACCCCGCAGTGGAGTGTATAGAGAATAATTCAATATAGCGGACACTACAGAGTGGCCCAAAGGTAGGTATACAGACCTACATATATAAAACATACAGGACTATATATCTACTTTTGGGCCACATTTTATAGACTACTGTGCGTACAACAGTAAAGCTTGGTATTTAGGATGTTTTGATAAACAAAATATGAATACTATCTACTTGCACGGATTCAATATGGTGGACTTACACTGAACAGGAATATATATATATATATATATATATATATATATATATATATATATATATATATATATATATGTGTGTGTGTGTGTGTGTGTGTGTGTGTGTAAGTCTTTTTCAGCGCTATAATGTACTGTTTTTTCTGTTGCACCTTTCTTATTTTAATAAATGAGAATCTCTATTAGCCTTGTTCGAGTTGGCAGATCTTGCATCGTTTGGCCTAATCCTCGTTTCGCCTAACCAATTATCTGACACTTTTATGACAGATAAATGATAAGATTTGTGTCCGCCATTTTAGGCGAAATAAGGATCCTCGTTTGGCCTAATCCTCGTTTTGCCTAAAACGATGGACTATAAAAAAAATCGCGGAAATAAAACTCGAGGGACATTTCGAAAGAATGTTCCCTACTATATGAACAACTGAGAAATATTTGATTTAACCATAACTAATTTGTAATTTAGAAAATGCTCTGAGAGTTGTGTTAGGTAATTTTTCCTTTCCATTTTGAGGACAGCTTATTAGATATACCTCTCATTTAAATTTAATGCTTTCACAGTGTGTATAGTGGCTATATTTGAAATGAGAGAAAAATAATAAGTTACACGTAGTTTATTTCCTGTTACTAATTTCGTTTAAACATGAGTGTTTTAGTTTGTAGTTTGTTTTCAGATATCTGATATTGTTAAATAATACTTACTGCTAATCAATTTCTGAAAGGAAATATAGTTTGCGTGAGTATAAACCGGAATATGTATTTTACATTTCTGTTTGTTTCGTTCTCATGTGGATGTAGAAGATATTTTATTGTGGGTTTTGCTGAGGATTTCATACTGAAAAGGGTGAGTAAGAGGGAGGAAAAATCGGCAAAAACACCTCTTACACGCTAGCCGTCAGAAGAAAGAAATGGGGATTCTAGCTCTAGACAGGTACTAAGATCGGACGGCTATCCTCTGAAGAAAAGGCATAATTGTCTAGAAATGAATTCGTAGAAGGATTTCTTAGAAGAGAGAGACTGGGCGAGGGAAGGTGATTAGGATATTGATAGGAATACTCTCATTTCGACGTATGGGATCAAAAGCTGACACTTCTCGATGACCAAGACTGATGTCCACAGGCTCGGCTCCTTGCTCTCTCAATGGCTCTTGTGGTCCGTTGGTGTCGATATAAAATCAATCAATCAATAATAGATCAATCACTGTCAGTCTTTAATGTGGGCGACAGTACAAATACACATTCTTTCACAATATCAGCTTCAACACTTTATTAAAAAAAACTTTTCATGCATTATAAGTGATGCTATTGTGATTCATTATAATTTTAATTAATATAAAATTAGTAAATATATTGAGATAGATCTGACAAGAAGTATCTGAATTAGTTCATAACAATGGACAACTTTAATCGAAATGTGATTTGTGACAAATCACTCCGCTGGCAATTTGATCTTTGGATAATTCCACAATCCAAATATCTCACTGTGTTACTGACAAAGAAAAAAAATTTCAATTCTGAGTAACCATTAGCAAATAGTTATTGAAAAATTGTTAAGGAAATAAAATTATATGAACAGAAAAACAAATTCATATTGCTATAAATTCCCTTCAAATATCGTGGATAGGCATCTTTTCTAACTTAATCCTTACTGGCTTCTGATTGGCTATTGGTTGTAGGCTTCTGATTGGTAGATATAGTTTTGTTTTGGTCCTGGTAAGGGCCAGATATTCTGTTTCCCTGCGTTGTTTTGGTTTCCACATGAGTGCGTTTGGTTTTCAAATGTGCGATTGGTTTTCATCTGTGTGTGTTTGGTGTTTTGCTTTGTGAGATTGGTTGCTGTGTTTATGTTGAAGTTTTTTTTAGGTTCTTCTTTTTCCTCCCCCTTCATTCAACTACTTGAAAGTTGTCTTCTCTATTTGGTTTCTTGCTCGTAATCTTTGGTTGGGCAGTCAGACTCGTCTTCATAGACGTGTAAGCTTCCGTCTGAGTATGTTTCCTGTGGGTCTGAAAAACAGTGGTCCTCATAAGGTCCAGAATGCTGCTGTCAGGGCTTTGGGCCTGAAAAGGACCGTATTACCTCTATTTTGTATGTGTTCGTCTCCCTGTGCAATCTAAAAGGAATAGTACTGAGTTCCTCTCAGCAAAGTCTGTTCAACCTATACGATCAGTGTAAATCTTGGTCCGCGATAGGGGGTCCAGCCGACAAAAAACAGTGCATATTCTCCTAAAAAGCAGTGTATGTAGTTGATTATTGTGTTGTTAAGTTCTTTATTACGTAAAGTATATCTAAGCAGCCTATCTGAAAAGACTGGCTACTTGATCTCTTCTATGGAATAACTCCTCACACTACACAATACTTTTGTCTTCGAAAGGTGGAAAAACGGTGCTTCAAGCTTCTTTCTTCTAACTGCGTATGACGGCTCTAGTCAATGATTGCTTGCTATAACACTGCAAGGTATTCACAATCATGACGAGCATATCTCTGCATCTGAAGTTCGACCATCTCTACTGGAAAGCCAATGTCTTCTTATTTCTTCGTGAGTGGCTCTCCAACGGGCAAATACTGCAGATGGTGAAAGGTGATATCAGGAATTCCAATTCTTCACTGCACTAGAATGCTTCTTTGAAACTCGATATTTCATAATTTGCTGGTTTTGAATCATTATGGGCCGCTCTCATTGGCTGACCGTTTTCTACGTGCTCATTGGTTTGTCGTTGGCTCTGCTTAATTGGTTTTCAGCCAATCGGAAACGATCTGGTTTTTCTATATTCGATATAAAAAACTAAGTAATGTTGAAATTTAGCTAGTATTTTTGTGCTAGTATTTACAGGTAGTCGTTATCTTGTATGTTTAAGTTGAAACATGTCAGTGTTATTTGTTTCTAGCAAAAGGGGTGGTAAACTCCTATGTTATGAGGATTATATATACCGCATTAACCGACGTATAGGTGAACGGTCATACTGGAAATGTGTAGAAGGATGTAAAGCTACAGTTATTATAAACGGAGAATCTGTAGAATCGAAGGCGGGCTGGCACGCACATGGCCCTGTTAGTGCAGAAATCGTAAGAAAGCGAGTTTGTGAACGGATGAAGAAAAAAGCAATTCAAGAACCGACAACGTCAGTTAATGATATTTACAGGTAAGGTGATTTTTTAAAATATAATATTCAGGCTAGTTTTCAATAATCACTGTGATAATTTTCTTCTGCTCAGAACAATTGATGAATTTGAATCCTTAGTCAGGGTGAGGTTAGAGTGGGCAATGTCCGGACTAAATTATCTCGTGCCCTTTCTAGTACAGAACGTAGAAATTTTTAAATTGACTCAAAACTTGGTACGATATATTTTCAATTTTTTTTAACAAACTAAACTTAATTTCGAGCATTGCGCATCTGCGTATCTTCTTACGAGAAGCACGAAATCTCTCTCAAAGTAATTAAAAAAAAAATTAAAAATATTTGTTGGTTAATGACGACTCCTCGTAGTATTGGATTTGTGTACCATAATATTTATCAGTAGCTATATTATATCCTTTGTTAAAGTTGTTGAGGTTCCTGTCATTGTATGACTGTATTTTAGGATAATGACTATTTCATTTCTAATTCTTTCAAGTTTGATACTCAAGCTTCATAACTTCCAAACTTTCGGTTCATTAAAACAAATGAGTCAAGTAATTATCAGTTTTTGTATGTACAATATTAGTATTTTTTTTTTTTAATTTCTTATGGTGTATTTCATTTGCAGAATGGAAGTCCTAAGGGGGAATGGATCTCAGGAAGCAATCGCAGAGGCACCAAAATTTCATAATGTTAGAAACGCACTATACAGGGTGAGGAAGAAAAGTAACACACGATTGCCTAGGACGCTTGAAGAAGTGACTCTAGAAGGGAAGTGGGCGGAAACTGAAGACGGAGATGACGGAAAAGGGCATGGTCGAATTTTGGTAAGTTTATGGTACTAAGTTCTGACAATTATCATATATTTTTGTAGTATGTACATACATGTCAATCACTTAAAAGATTGAATACGGTGTAATTAATTTTTAAAGTAATTTAGAGACTCTGTTGGAAACAAGGGCGCCCATGTTGTGGTTTCCAAGGGGAGGCAAGTATAAGTGACGTTTCAAAAATAGTTTCAAATTTTGCTGTAACTAATGTAAAAATTCTATTGGATTTTCGATATTCTGAAGTACAATTTCCTCTAGGGGGCGAGCGCTCCACCTTGCCCCCCTGATGGGCACCCTTGGTTGGAAAATATTGTCGATCACTGTTTTGTACTTTTGGATATATATATAATCACGTATGTAATGGTAATACATTTGAAACAATACTTGTGACAAGCACTTTAAAATGTAAATAATATAAATTACGGTATATGTGGTCTTGGGCACTTGTACAATAACTTTTGTACTTGTACAGACTTAGTTTGTAGCTTGTTTTGTTCTTAGGGCTAGAAGTTTCTACCAGACCAGGAAACGAAAGGGGATTTATGGATTTAGTTTCTTTCTTTTAACTAATTCTGATTGGCTGAGGTCATTCTGATCAGCCAATCAGCGTTCAGAGCCAGTTATATTAAGAAGCAACTCTTTCTTGTATTGTATCGGTACTGTGAATGATGAAGCCAATATGTTCAGTTAGTTGGCGAAACTGTTATACATTGATTACTTTTTAGTTAAAACTTTACTTTGTTCAGAGATTTTTATTTTTTGTGCAAGTATTAGATAATTTTATGAATGCGAATTAATCCAAATTACATGAATTTATCAAATTTAGTATATTATATTTATAATCCCTTCTTAGTTTCCAGGTTTTTGGAACACTCGAGAATCTACAGAGTTTGTGCAACAGTAAGACTGTCCTTCTGGATGGTACTTTCAAATGTGTTCCTTCACTGTTTGAACAGCTGTACACTGTTCATGGAAAATACCTGGGGCAAACATTTCCATATTTATATTGTTTGCTTCCTAGCAAATCCCAAGAGACTTATGTTAGGTTGTTTACGCTTATGCAGAAAAAGCAGAAGCTAACCATATGGAGTTTATGATGCGGGATGTTCTCATAGATTTTGAAAAAGCAGCCATGAACGCAATCGCTATATGTTTTCCTTGTGCTACAATTTGTGGATGCTTTTTCCATTACTCTCAATGTATATGGAGGAAGGTACAAAACTTGGGATCGTCATGCTTATACAAAGAAGATGAAGATGTACGGAAGTGGATTCGCCGTTCAGCAGCTCTGGCTCTTGTTCCTTTGGATAGTGTGAGCGAAGCATACCTTTATGTGCAAGAAAACTCACCAGATGTACCACAGAAAGAGGCCTTTCACGATTATATGGTGGAAACTTGGATAGACGATTCTGATGCTTTATTTCCCCCGTGAGTAATTTGTAATATTTTACTTAGACTAGTGGTTTGACTGCTGTAATGTAGTTATTTTCATTTTCCATTTGAAATAGATTAACATAGAGGTGCTTTTCATTTAAATTTAACAGTATTCTTCATGTTAGTTTATTATTATTATTATTATTATTATTATTATTATTATTATTATTATTATTATTATTATTATTATTATTATTATTATTATTATTATTATATTTCAACATGCTATTTGAAACTTATTTTAACGTTACATTATTCTTGCTGTGATTTACTATCTGATTGCTCGCTTTACCTTCTAGGTTGGTGTGGAATCACTATGAAAACACGCAAGACAGGACGACGAACAAAGTGGAAGGATGGCATTTCAAATGGAATAGGCGATTCTCCAGGCATCATCCAAATCTATATACATTTATTCAAGAAATGAAACATGAGCAAGCGGAGAACGAGACTGTCATGACTATGTTGCAATTAGGCCAACACAGTGCAGTTCAGATAAAGAAGTGGAAGCGAGTGAATGAACGACTTAATGTTTTAAAAGACAGACTTAAAAACAATGAAATCAATTTATTTTCTTATTTGGATGCTGTGTCGTATTGTATTCATTTAGACTATTAGGTGACTGAAATGTTAATTTACATTTTACTTGTTCACTTTTAATGCAAACTTAATTTATTTGTTTGCCATTTTACGTAAAATTTTGGGAAATAAAAGCTAACGTTTATTCTGAAAAAAAAAAAAAATAGCTTTCTCATTTTACTTTCAACACTTCTGAGAATTCACTATCGAAAAGGTCGTAACATTTCCTTTTTTCTTTTAGTTTAAATCTCATTTTTATGCTCCGAGACTAAGAGAGGTGGTGATGATGGTAATGATCGAAAATGATGGGATGAGCAAAGTGGAAGGTAAACCTTACAAATATGTTTGTAAGGTGCGCTTGAGCGTGGTATTTTATTCAATTCAAATCTATCTATTTCGTCTCCCTGAGCCTGAAGGGCATAATTGTGGGACGTTAAACTCAAAGATTTTTTTTCAAATGTATCTATTATTTGTGTAATTATTTAGTCACATAATCTACTGTAAAGGCTTTTTTTTAGCAAGTATATCTCACATGACATTGGACTATTTTTCAGTATTTACTCAAATTTCAGAAACTCAAACGTAGGAAATGATTTCAAAGCTCTTTCACTACTTTCAGTATTTGTGTTCTTTATTGCAAAATGTTCTGAAGTACATTAAAGTCAGCTGTGCACGAACACATAGGAAAGGAGCTCCAGATAAACAAGTATTCTTCATACCCTAGTAGTTTTTTTTTTATACGTCTCTGCTTCACTTATGCTTTTGTCGTCCCAATGCATTACATTTTGAATTTTCTTAATCAACCACTTTTTATTTTCATTGTGGAACTATCCTCGTTTGAAACTATACTCGGGACCAGAATACAGCAAATTATGGATGCGTTAAAATATTAAATAATACTTTTGATTAAGTGGATAGTTTCAAATATCTAGAATCAATATTAACAGGAAAATCATATTCACGGAGAAATTAAATGTCGACTAAAAGCAGGGAATTCGTGTTACTATTCGGTTCAAAATCACTTGTTGTCGCGAATTCTGTCGAGGAATTTGAAGCTTAAAATATACAAAACGATAATCATGCCTGTTGTTTTGTATGGCTGCGAAACATGGTCACTTACTCTGAGGGAAGAACATAGACTGAAAGTATTTGAAAACTAGATCCTGAGACAAATATTCGGACCCAAGAAGAACAGGAATGGGGAATGACGGAAATTTCATAGCGAGAAACTACATAATTTATACGGTTTACTAAACATTCTTAGGATCACCAAATTTAGGAGGCTCGGGTGGGCAGGTCATGTAGGAACGCTTTCAAAGTCTTAACTAGAAGACCAACCGGAAAACGACCATTAGGAAGACCTAGGCGCAGATGGGAGGAGGACAATATTAGGATGGATCTCGCAAAGATTGGAATACAAAGTAAAAACTGGATGCAGTTAGCTAAGGATAGAAGTCAGTGGAGAGCTTTTGTGAACGCGGCATTGAACCTCCGGGTTCCATAGGCCATAGAGTTAGTTAGTTATTGGTGAAACTATATATTTTGCATTTCTTAATACTTCTACACTGAGAAAAATTTACGGGTAAAAAGTACGTAAATTCAAGTGATTTTTAGGACCTTTCGTAAGAATGACTTTCCAACATTACTGAGAATGTTAATTGTTCTTGTCCGTTCTACGTATGTTTTCTCCTTACTTTTCCAGATAAAAATGATGACATCAGAACTTATGAAAGATATGACGTCATAGTTAATAACAGTAATAATGGAGCGACATCATTACCGGTCATGTTAAAACTCAAGTGGAATGGAAAAATTACAAAACAGGAATGTTATATTTCTAGCTGTTGCTAGACATTTTCCGAGGCAAACATGGAAAAATCACATGAAGGAATGGTAGAAACTCCGTCTTTGACTGCATTTAAATCTGTATGTGGAGACTTACGCAATGTATGTTCCAGTTAAATCTGCATGCACTACTGTGAAAATGCCATGACGAAAGGATACGAATACATGCATATACTTTCTTACCACAGTATAATGAACAGTGTTGTCAGATTCAGAATAACAGACTTCCCGCTCAACGCTGTGAAATTTCCCGATCGGTTGCAAAATTTCCCGCCAAGATAGAATATCACTCATTAATTGATTAATTAATCATTGATGATTAATTAATCATTATATTAACAACTTCAATTTAAAATCAAATAACTAGGAACAATCAATCAGCAGCATATCTTTTCCTGCGGGAGGAGAAATCTATTACAGAACAATCCTTCTATTTTCCATCTGTATTTATTTGGTATAGAGATAAATATACATATTTCTGTGCTTGTGTGTGTATGTTACTTCCAAATATTATATTCTCCTCTTCACTTCACCCTAAAATTCCGTGAATGATTGACCATAAAAAATATAGTAAGCAAAGGCCATAAACCTTCCCTCTCTTCTTTTTTCTCGCAGAAAATGGTATTGGCGCGATTAACAATCAGTTCCGGTTTGTAAACCTCACTTGCTGTTCTGGTTCTTTTGAGCTTCAAAAACGCTTTTAATCCTTGTATTATACCATGTACAAAGAGATGAAGACAAGGAGTCAAAAAGAGACGACATGGAAAGGAATAGAAGTTGTCAGAATTTCCCATTTTCAACTAGAATTTCCCGCATTCCCGCCAATTCTAAGAATTTCCCGTTTTGTGGGAAATTTCCCGCCATCTGACAACACTGATAATGAAATGCTTGTAACAGTCAGGGACGAAATTAATTTAATCGAGGAATGTGTTTTCCGCAAGCATCGAAATAAAGCTTGCAGTAAATAATGCACGCAAACACTAATAGAATGTAGACTCCACTACATAGGATCGGAACACGCTCCTTCGGAATATACAAATTATAAGTACTCACCGCATGTCTTCCAACCATATCAGAAATAACTTCTGTACTGGCTATGAAAATTAGCATGATTTTATTGTTTGAAATAATCAAAGGTTTACGCAGTATCTTTGGCATTTATACCAAGTAACAAATAATGTTATATGTTTTCTGTATGCCCATCTGTCTCAATAATGGTTTTGTGAACGTGTGAATTGTTGGATAAAAGTTACAAGTCAATAGTGCTGCCCTCTGTTTGCCATATCTGTTATTCTTGTGTCCTAGCACAAAAACATTCCGTTTTTTTTTCATATAGTGTGGAATTGTGGGTGATGGAAATTTTGCATTTCTTTTTCCCCACCTATTATAACTGGAGTAATGCGTTACTTTCTGTATGGTAATATTAAAGTAACATGACAATACAGACTTTAATACCAAACAACTGTATGATTACACAGAGTTTCAGGACTTTTTTTCCATTACTTACTGTAAATTACTCGTTCTAAATGTAGTTTTATCCATTTTCTGGGATATATAACATAATGACTTTCTATCATACCTTTACGTACTTTATTTGTCGCACTTTCCGAGTGAAAGGTCAGTTGTACGTAGCAATTGTACGTAATCATGTTTTCCTTAGACTGTCTTTTAAAAGTAATGATAAAACATTTCGTCTCCTTGCATAATGTCTGTAAAGTACGGATTTGTTTGATCTTTGCAGTGTAGAATGGGTAGGTCTCATTATCATGACAAAATTTCATTACTGACGTGAAGTTTGCACTTTACTACGAACATTTTCACATTACTGAGTTTCTTTTAACATTATAATGTAAAAAATGCATTACAAAGACTATTTGTTCTTCTTCCTGCGATATTTTCCTTACTCATGTCAAAAAACACGTACTGGATAGGATAAACTGTAATATTTTCATTCCTGAAAGGCATTTATCTCTCGTGGATTACGTCACATTTTCTGTCCAGTCTGGAATGTATTCTTAACATTACAGAACTGAAAACCTTTCTGTCGTTACGTACATTTATTGCGTACTACAGATGTTTCATAAAAGACAAAATGCAGCATGTTGTATTTCAATTTCGCCACATGATAAATTAACATTATAATGGTTTCAAGTCCAAATGTACGTAATTTAAGTACGGAATTACGAAAAAATCAACTTTACATGTCTTTACTGTTAAATTTTCTATGAAAATTTTTCTCAGCGTAGGGAATTTTCTCTTGTAATTTCTCTCCAGTTTTATTTCCGCGATTTTTTTTATAGTCCATCGTTTTAGGCAAAACGAGGATTAGGCCAAACGAGGATCCTTATTTCGCCTAAAATGGCGGACACAAATCTTATCATTTATCTGTCGTGAAAGTGTCAGATAATTGGTTAGGCGAAACGAGGATTAGGCCAAACGTGGCAACACGGAGTTGGCATAAGGTTCACAGAAATTATTCTCCTTTCCAGCTACTATGGGCTTTATTTTGAATTTTCTCGTTTCTTTCAGAATTTCAATTTTGAAAGAATTGAATACCATGTTTCAGATTTCCACATACATCGTTTTCCTAGAAAACATGCTGCATTTATTAGTAGTGCGATTATATTACAGTCAGTTTGAAATACACGTGTTCAACTGAAGCAAAACGCAACTTTCTGATGTTATAACAACTTTTTATTTAAACATGTTAAACATTGTAGTATAGAATCTTTTAAAATGATTTTCACTGGACTTCCTTTATAAAATGAAATAACTTACCGCTTGCTCATGGGATTCAATAGTCTGCTTTGTACAAATGGATATACACTCCCAGGGGATTTATTTCATCCCAGGTATTTGCCTCCTGGGTGGAGGAACCAGTCATTAACATTACGTAAAGCACTTTGGTCCTGTTTTATTTTCTTTCCCTTCTTGTGCATTAATGGTTCATAATTAATTCAAGGTGCACTTTCAGCTCGCAACATGTGAATAAGTTTACAAAGAGTTCATGTTTTACATACTCGGGCAAAACTGAATAACGTATAATTTTCTTACTAGATTGTAAAGATCAAAAAAGAGAGGTAGCATATTATATATAATAATATGTTTTTCATTTTTTTTCTGCCTTCGTAGAGACTGTCGTCTTTAACGTGTACTAGCGATATTGATGTTTTCCAGGAAGAAAATTCAATAGCTTAAGCTCGAGACAAAATATAGTAAAGTTTCCTGCATTGGCTTCTAAGCCTTGTTATAACTTAAAGTTTTCCCTCTGGATTAAAATGTCATATAATTTTGGATCTTCAGTAGGCCATCTTCACTAATACGTTTTAAAAGCAAACCAAAAAACAACAAGCGGCTTTTCTGGAAATGTTGTTATACAATACTATCTAGCATTTATTTAGGAAAAGAGCAAATAAAATTATGTATAAGTACAAATAATTGTGATACTTGAATTAAATAATAGTGTGCTTATTCTTTTACGTCGTAACATAAACGTGTTTGAATTGTAGCACTGGAAATAATCATTATAATGATCTATGACATAAAAAAATGAAGTTGTAAAGTCAAAACGACAAGACTATCTTCTGCTTCTACTTCTCTTTAAACGAATTATCTAAGTATGTGGCATAGGATTATTTGCTGCTTTCTCAGATAATACATTATATATATCTCATTTTGCAAAGATTTTGCTGTACATAAATAATAAAACTAACAAAAAAATTACAAAGACTAGAAGTATGATTATTATATGATGTGCAGTATTTGAACAATATCATTTCTTTATTATTTATTTTTAAATAAAATTTATGTATTTTTCCTAACATTTAATTTATAAAATAAGGATAAGCAAAATAAAGTAAGAAAAAAAACATGTACGAATGTCATATAATTTATTTATTTTGTGTTGGCAATTGTTCATTTGGTAGTTGAAGAGAGATTCACGCAGAATTCAATTTCCTTCCATACTGTTTTCGTTGTGTGCAACACAGATGTTTCGAAAATTTGTTCAAACTAAAAAACATAAATAAAGAATTATAAATATATAAAGGATTATAAATAAAGAATTAATTAATAAATGTTTCATAAAGCTCGGTATTTTTGTTAATGAAACAAATAATCTGCAATATTATATAATATATAAACCGTTGTCGAAGAAATGAAAGCACCTGAATAAAATGTAACTTACCTGATTAATAGAGATTGGGATCTGGAACCCCGTAGACCGGCTCCGATTCGTTATGGAATGAGTACCAATTATTTCAAAATTAATAGTTTACTTTTCCTCGTGAAGTGCACTACTTACACAGCAAAAAATGAGGTGTTCTGACTAGGTGCAAAATGACTACCACTTTAGCGTGTTACTTGTGTGTTAATTCAGCACCAAGACATCGCTTTCCGAGTATATCAGAAATAACTAGTTACTACCTGAGAGAATTTGCATTGGCATTTATCGTTTAATATTAGCAAAGCTTTGTGACCGATTACAGAAAACATAGAACATTATTCGTTACTTGGCATAAGTGCCAAAGATATTTTGCAAAGCTATGGGTGACAGGACCAATATAGTACTTGGGGAGTATTACGAAGGAGGCAAGGTTCGTCGAATTTTAACACACTGCATTGTCTTCTTAGTGTGGGAGTAAAGCTCGTCCACACTCACTAAGAACTGTCTTTTTTTCTTCGAAGGGCGGGAGCATTCAGTTGCTCACGCCTGGCCCCCTTCGCTTATATATCCTTGAGTAACCATAGCCTTTTTATGCTGTTTCTTATTTTCGCTAAAAAAAAAGAATCCGCAAAAAATCGTTTGAAAAGTTTCTATAACCCTCTGGAATTTTCCATTGCATACTAGAAAAGCTATATAAAAAAAAGAAAACTTGAACGTATAACGTTAAGCAACTAGAAAAAAAAAACAAGAATATACAACGGAGCATATATACAATTACAAGAATAAAATTAAAAATAATATTTTATCTTATCAACAAACACACATATATATATGAATATAACTATTAATTACACTATATATTATATACGTCTTGCCAGACTTACCTTTTTAAACATCTAGACTGCATAATTTTAATGTACTGTTTATTTAATATTAAATATACATAGTAAGGGCGAAGACTCTTCCTTTCATGTTATTGTTGCAATACTATGCTCCGGTGATAATTAAATTCTGCAATCACTCTTCTTCACATCGCTCTACGGTTCTTTGTAGTAAACCTTCTCAATCTGTTACTGAGAATTCTGCTTCACTACTCCCGTCGATGTTGCTTTCCTATGTGTTCCGTGGGGCGTTCTCACCTTCAACACCTGTCCTTGCAACACATCTAACATTCTATCTATCTTAAATGCACTTGCATCAATTAATATCGCAACCAAAATTTGACCTCTCTGAAATTAAGAGAATTCTTATATTGTATCACACGGCCTTCGCGCTTCAACCCTTATCTCAATTTACTCCATCTGGCGTATTATAGAGAATCTTCTAATACACCACTTGCATACCTGTATCCAGTTGTTCAAATGCATGCTTTTTATACTGTTTTATTTATTCTACTACCAGTACTACTAATACTATTACTAAATAATAATAATAATAATAATAATAATAATAATAATAATAATAATAATAATAATTATTATTATTATTATTATTATTATTATTATTATTATTATTATTATTATTTCTTTTTTTACATCTAATTTTTATCGTTGGCTGGTGGGGTTGGTTAACGTTGATGGCAGTCAACCGGTACTGTGACAGTATGCCGCAGTGACTGTGTGTTGCAGTAGGGCCTTCAGCGGCTAAGCAGGGACATTTCAATCTGTCCGTTATCTACATCCTCATATTTCTGAGTAGGAAGGGTCGTGAGGTATTCTTGTTGTTTTTAGATCCTCTGGCAGTGCTGAGAAGAGATTTTATGTTTTTGTGTGTGTTTTGGATGATCTTTTCTTTGTCTTGCTCCTTAGGCCAGCGGAGTTCGAACTTTTCTTTTCTTTTTGATGAATGTAGTTTTATTTGTCATTTTTAATATGCCACCCTCAGATGAAAATTGTCCATATTGTGATCTCCCAGTTTACGGAAGACAAAAATCTGTTAAATGTAAGAAATGTAAAACTAAATATCATGTATCATGTATTTCAATGGAAACTGAAGGGAATTATGTATGTGAAAACTGAGTGGAACAAACAGACTATGATAACACTGGAAATAGTAGTGAAATGAATAAACAGAGTAAATCTAATCTGAGTGAAAATCCTTCTTTGGCTACTCTTCAGAGGCTCTATGATAATTCTTTAGATAAAATGACTCAAATTTTCTTGAGAGAAATAAGAGCTCTCAAAGCTGAGATAACTTCCTTACGTGATGAAAATTATCAGTTGAGGTCTCTTTTACAACATAATGTAATTATGTCCGATCATGTATACAATATGATATTACAATTAGAAAAAAGATGAAAGCAGTCAGGTTAAAGAATTAGATCAAGAAACTAGTTTTCCACCGCTTGTAAGTGTTAATCAAACATCAGGCACGACTAATCGGAAGGATGATTCTGAAGGAAGTTGGGTTGAAGTAATTTCGAGAAATGAAAGAAGAATGAGAAGTAAACCTGTTAATAAATACAAGGTAAACTTAAATCAAAATTCGAATGTAGGTAAAGGAGTAAATAATAAATTACGCAAACTGAATGTTGGTCGTGGTAATACTGAAACAGAGTTGGTTTCTAATGCAAGGAAAAAGGCTTTGTTTGTTACAAGATTTAGTCCATCCACTTCTGTTGAGGATATTGAAGAATTATTAAATAAATATGTAAAATCTGTCAAATGTACAAAACTCAAAACCAAACATTACTCTTATTCCTCATTTTATCTTGAGATCCCTGAGTTTGATTATAATGTTATAAGTGACCCTAAAATTTGACCTAAAGGTAACGATAAACTAAAGAAATTAAATGTGACAAATAATATGGAAAAAGTGAATGAAAGCATAGAGTTACGGTACCAAAATGTACGTGGATTACAAACTAAAAAATAAAAAAAGTTTCATAGTTCTGTGGCACACTGCAAATATGATGATGTTGCTGTCACTGAGACTTGGTTAAGTAACGCTTACATTAATGATGATTATTTTCCCGACACTTACTCTTGCTTTAGATCCGATAGGCATTATGAACCTCATGTTTGTGAGAGAGGTGGTGGTGTTCTCTGTGCAGTAGAGAAAAACATTAAAGTAGTGAGGCGGACTAATTTTGAATTCTTTGAGGAAAGTGTTTGTCTAGAATTTCCAAGAAAAGTTGGAAAAAATATTTTATTATGTTGTGTATATTTTCAATTTGCAGTTGAATGTATTTAGTGAATTTTTTGAGTCCTTTCTAATAAAATAGATATTTCACATTATGACATTTTAATGGTTGGTGATTATAATGTGTCCAGAGTGGATTGGGCTAAGAAACAATCATCAACAGGTATTCATTAATATGCTAAATGTAAAGCTAAAATTTTATTTCCATTTCTCGATGATCTTAATGTTGATTATAATGCATCTGATTTAGATTTGGTAATATCTAATTTTAGTTTATGTCTTTCCTAGAATGTCCAACCGATTGTCTTGCATGATAGTTTTCATTATCCTATTGAAAGTACGTTTCCTTTTTACTTCAATACTCTGATAGTTGGTAATTCTTCTCATTATGCTTATCATAAGGACGATTTTTTTAGCCCTTTATCAACAACTTGTTGAAGCTGATTGGACTAATATTCTGTTGAATCCAGACCTTAATACTGCCGTCATTGCTGTAGAAAATTTAATAAAATCCAGTATGTGTAAGAACATATCTCTAAATAGACCTAAATCTAGAAAATACCTTTCTTTGTTCTCCAGGAATCTGATTTCATTAATTAAAGCAAAAGAAAATGCTCATAAGAGATTTAAACTTACTGGTTCAAATGAAGATTATAATGTCTTTGCTTATATACGAAAAAAAAATAATAAGGAAAGGCTAAGGAAAGGTTAAGGAAAGAACAAGCTTGCTTATATACATAATATGGAGAATACATTAAACAATTCACGACAAAAGCTTTGGAAGTTTGTTAACAAAAATAAATGCGAAATTCACCAAGCCACTGGACTTATGGTTGATGATGTGTATGTATCTGATCCTAAAACTTTGGCTAATCCATGGGCCCAATTATTTGAGACTATATATCAGAGGCGTCCTTCTCTTCATAATATTGACTTATCAGATTTAGCGGGTAATAATTCTTTTTATCCTATTATCACAACTGAGCAAGTAATTAAGGCTATAAACGATCTTAATACCAAATCTTCTTGTGGCTTAGATGGTGTACCTGTTTTTATGCTGAAGGGCATTGTGTACATCATTGCGCCTGTTTTAACATCTTTTTTCAACTTGAGTTTGCTTACTTATGTTTATCCTGAACATTGAAAGATGGTCGTTGTTGTTCCTATCCCCGAGACTGATGGAAAAAAATTATCCGAATATAGACCAATTGTTGAGTATCATACCAAAGGTTTCTGATAAGTTGGTGTGTAATTAATCGTATAATTGTGTTAGTCCCAATATCACTATCTATCAACATGGCTATATGAAAAATAGATTAACTGCAACTAACTTGACATGTTTTATGGCTAGTACTCTTCCTATTTTTAAGTGTAATTGTAAGATCGATGTAATTTATTTCGATTTCTCTAAAGCCTTTGATAAGCTACCACATTACATCTTAATTTACAAATTGAAAAATTATGATTTTTCCATTATATTTATTGCTTGGTTAGCATCATATTTGTCCCAAAGAAAGTTTGTTGTTAGGAATAAGGGTATTCTTTCAGATGTATATAACATTTACTCCGGTGTTCCGCAAGGTTCAAATCTCGGACCATTTCTGTTTCTTACGTTTATTAATGATATAACTGAAAATTTGGATTGTAAATGTTTGATGTATGCAGATGACCTCAAAATCTACAAAACCATTGCAAATTTGGATGATTGCTTGGCGCTCCAAAGTAATAATAAAATACTATTTTGGTCTAAAGACAATGTACTACCTTTAAATTGTAATAACACTTTTTCAATTAATATTACGAATAAAACAATTCCAATTTTTCACTTATAATATAAATGATACTCCAATTAAAATTGAAGATGCTATTAAAGATTTAGGTATTGTTTTTGACAGTAAATTGCTTTTCAAACATCTTGAGAATATAACCTCAAAAGCGAGAAGGAATCTTGGAATTCTGAAATGGATGTCCAAAGATTTTAATTCTGTCGAAACATGCCTTATTTTTTATTATTCCAATGTTATAAGTCATCTTGAATATTGTTCAATTACATGGAATAGAAGTATAGATTATATATCTACTACTTTGGAGACAATTCAACATATTTTTATTGCGTGGTTACGCTGGAAGTTTAATTCTTATGAAGATATGTCGTTGGATGAAGTTAGGTTGTCCTTAGGTATGTTAAGGTTGTCTGAAAGAAGGATTATTATGGATCTTAAAATGCTACATTCAATTCTTCACGGTAATTTGAATCTGTTATCAATAATAACTCTGTGTACAACCAGTTATCATATAAGACATCCGAGAATATTTAAACCTATTCACCATCTCAATAATGTTCCTCTGTATAAAATCTTATCAGTGGCCAATGATCTTGCCAGTGTTATTGACATTTTCGATTTTAATTTTAGCAATATACAGAGACAGGTATATAATCATTTCATAATCAGCTGAGAGTATTACTTTCTTTTACATAAGAGCATGTTTGTTTCATGCATGGCTTTTTTCCTTCTGTGCATGTATCATTTGTATTTTATTATGTATTATGTTTATATTTACTATTTGCATGTTTTTTGTATGGAAATTGTAAGTGGGCAGTTCTGTTTGTAATTTCCAGTGTGCAATAAAAAAATATTATTGCGAAATATTTGAAATTTGTCATATCGCTGGAGAAGAAGTTATTATCAATATAAATACCAATCATGTCAGGTAAGAAAAAGAACAATGAAAACAGTGGCGGCTCCAGTGTTGTTAAGATGGAAATCGCATCGGCAGTGGCAGTAAAACCATATTTCCCTCCACCTTCTACAATTTCTCAAGGCTTTGGGACTTGTAGTTTCTTTCTTTCTTTTACTTTGAAGACATTCTTTAATTTCTTAAGTAAAGCAAACATTACCAAAACAAAAAAATAAATAAATAAATAACAACGAAGTTAGGATTGCATAATCATGTATCAAGTATATATCTCAGAATGCAAATTTATCGAACTTAGCTTTAAATACATTGTTCAGCTAACGCGGAAGACCCTGGTTTAGCCAATGTATTTCGGATTTCACATAGAGCTGTATATCTATGTCTGATATAGCCTCGCTACTGAAAGAAACGCTAAGCTGAAATCAAACCAACAATAGATTTTTTTACCATTCGTTCTCCGCCGGGAATCAAACCGGGACAGCTTGTACAGCTTATACCGGATCAACCGAAACTATGATACGGTATAAGCTGTATATTGCACTGAGATAATTTTTGATTGTATTAATGCAACAATTGACATCGGAAAATTTATAAACACTATTGACTTTTGGGATCATATATTACACCTTTTCATAAGACTTAAGAATATCTAGCGTAGCTAGAAATTCTATATATTTTATTTTAACAAACACATTTTAAGATCATTATAGAGAAACTAAGTGAAGTTGCTTAATTCCTAACAATAATTCAAAATCACATCTAGAAGTCAAGTCACAGAACAAACTAGCTTTGGCTCACAATGTAAAACGTTCACTCAAACTGGAACGACATTCACACATGTCAGAAACATGCACATTTTGGGATTGGATTTTTGGGCTTTTGGCATCTGTAGCCATGTTAGCCCGTCAAGTATGAGGAATGATGTCCTTTGGTGATCACTATCCGGGGAATTGGGGAGGAAGAAATGAATGGAAAATAAAGAAATGGTCTGGGACCATTATGTTAGATACCATCCCGGCATGCACCTGGTATGGTTGAGGAAAACCCAGGAAAAAAGAAACTCACTCAGGATGGCTGGCCTGAAAAAGGTGTTACACCTTTTGTTCGACCGAGTGTTCCCACCGGGAATCGAACCTGGAACTACTCGCACCAAAGACGAGACCATTAGCGACTACGCTATGGGGGCAACCAATACACATTTAATTTGATCAAAAGTGCAATATACGTGCATTAATAATCACGCACATAAGAATAAAGAGCTGAAGTTTGATAGATTTTTACAAGTTTTTAGTCACATCGCTGAAGGTAAATGAGACAGAACCTCCAATTCTATCCTATCATCAGAAGAGTGAATCCACCAACTATGTAATTATTCGCACCGTGCAATAAAACTAGTAAATGTCTTGGGAATATACCCAGAAAGGAAATGTCATAGGAATGTTATTGATGAGTTGATGATAATTATATCAAAAGGAGTTATTGGGGTATATGAAGAGTTACATTTGTCATTCATAGACTCCCAAAACAGCTTTTGACCGTGTCAATTGGACCAAATTTCTAAAAAAAAATCGGGGCTAGCTGGAGAGATCGACAACTCATTCGCAACTTGTATGTAAAATATTGTGTGAAGCTGCGCTTGAATAAATATAAACTAATAGTGTGGAGATCAGAAGATGAGTCTGACAAGAATGTAGTATGTCACTCCAATTATTCAACATTTACAGTGAATGTTTAACGAAAAAAGCATTAAGAACTGAAAATATCAAGATTGGAGGGAAAGTCATTAACATGATCATGCATCTATACGATACGGTTATTATGGCTAGAACCGAAGGACTAAGGGAGATGAACAAAATAATTGGCACTGAGAAACAATATGAATGGAAATTTAAACTTCCATAAATTGAAAATCATGAGAATATTTCCTAGAAACACGCTCTAACTGGTCAAAGTAAAACAAAGAGAACCTGAAGTGGTAGATCAGGTCAAACATTTGGGAAGTATTTTGACGAGATACTCTTACTGCAACAAAGAGATAAGGTCAAAATTGCCTTAGACAAAAGATGCATTCAACAAGGAAAGATCACTCTTAACTTGCAGACTTAATATTAGACTACGAAAGAAGTTGGTCAAGTGCTATATTTGGAACACCGGACCCTATGGTTCAGAGACTTGGACATTACGGAAGTTAGAGAAGAATCATTTAGAGAGCTTCGAAATGTTATGTTGGAGGAAGGTGGAGAAGATAAAATGAACGGAGAGAGTAGCAAACGAAGATGTTTTAAAACGAGTAGGAGAGAAGAGGACTTAGCTAGCGTCCTTCGTAGGAATGCCAATTGGATTTTACACATTTTGGGAAGAATTGTCTTTTCATACCATCATAGAGCGCAAGATGGAACTGAAGCAATGAGTAGGAAGAAGAAGAACAAAACTGATCGAAGATTTGAAAGAAACAAAAAAAAAAAAAAAAAAAAAAACATATTAGGTGTTAAAACAGGAAGCGGAAGATCGGGAAACGTGAGAGAAACATTTCCAGATCCGAACCTAAATAAAGAAAACAAACTCACTAGTCCTAGGACATGCTAACAGACAGAATACTCAATACTCCTCCTCCTCCTCCTTCTCCTCCTCCACCTCCTTCTCCTCCTCCTCCTCCTCCTCCTCCTCCTACTACTACTACTACTACTACTAATAATAATAATAATAATAATAATAATCACAGAATGCATACTCCAACATATTATATTCACTTTGGGGTACTTTAAGTCAGATGGACTTCAGAATATGTCCGTCCATCCACCTTTGATGACTCCCTCCTACTGCTGAGTGTTTGCTTGCGTCTCCTACTCTTTCTCCAGTTTGTTACGAAACAAATTGGACCGTGCAAGCCTCCTTAGTTAAAACGGAAAATATCTAAATTTTAAATACCTATTTAACTGGTAGTGATAATTATGGAACTTATTAAAATAACATAATTGCTTCTTGTTACGTTAAATAAAATCTTTCAATTTAACGTCTCACGACTAGGTCCTTTAGGTTATGGGAGACGATGATGAATGTAAGTGAATGATAATTGCAAATTTGGTGGAATGGTGATATGGAAGGAAAGGGGTGCCTGTCAAAACTCACGGACACAATGTTGTCCACAAACTGTTACATTAAATGCATGCTAATTTTTATTGCACGATAGCTTTTCTGTATACAACTTTCCGCGAGGTAAAAAAAAAAAAAGCTTATTACATACACACACCGATGATTTAGCATGAGGATTGATAACCTCCTAGTTGAACGATATATCAACTTAAACATTTTTAAGCTTGGGAATAGACCACTGTTGCAGTAGCCAATTCTTTCGCAATTGTACTGAGGATTTTGATACTGGTGCGGAAAGGAACTTTGGAAACTGAAAATGTCAAGGAAAGTTTCTAAAAAGTCAAACAAGAAATTAAATTTTGTTTTGATTAGAACTACAAATACTTTCATCAGAGGAAAATTGAAATATTTTCCCCTTAATTTATTTGTTAAGTATTTAATTATATGTGTTGTAGAGTTGGTATATTTGAGGAGCGACATTCCTTAATATATATATATATATATATATATATATATATATATATATATATATATATATATATATATATATATATATATATATATATATATATATATATATAATATACGGTAAGAAATATAGACAATGGTATTTTATGCCAGTCATCTAAGACGATTCAGATTTACAATTGCATTGTTTGTTGAGATTTTTTTTTTCACAAATATTTCGATACCGAGGAACGATTAGAACATTGAACTCATTAATGACAGATGTTTCATGTTGTTTGATCACTGAAACGATGTTCTGTACACGGCTGCAGCGAGTTTCAACCAATTTGCTGGTTCTATATTTTTAAAGGTTTAATTGCGACAACCTCTATTTCACGTCACACAGAAAATGGAGTTAGTTTGAACATCCTCTTGTCTGCAGTTGCCGTATGAAACAAGTTTTGATAGCTGTTCGTTACAACTTCCTCTGTGTCAATTTCCGCATAAACGAAATTTTGGTGCTGTGTGGAAACAACCACAACAGTTTGGCTTTACCAGTTTGAGGATTTTATGAACTACAACACACATGTGTGTGCGGCATCCCATCAGCGTTCAATCCTTCTGGGACTACTTCCATTCTGCACGAGAATCAGTTGAAACAATGCTAGTTATACCCTTGGTATTCCGATTTTGTCGTGGTTCGCGGTGGGATGGCTTCCCACACGACAAGACCTTATTACCCACAAAAGGTTGCGCAACCAGTGAAATCACAGTAAAGTTTGCGTAGCAATTTTCCCCTGAAAGGAATATTTATCAGCAACACTCACCTTCCCCATTTGGAGAAAGAAAATGGAAGAGAGACATGGGAACTCATTCTTTTGTGAAACACAAAGAATTGTTACCCGTTGTTTCTCTACATATATAGATACATTGTTTGCTGCATTCCGCCGTTATTCAAACTAGAATATCGTTTAATGAAGCACTTTATACCAAACATTATGAAGGAATATACGCTAAAAGGAAATGAAAAAGCGATATTTTTGCATTGTCATGAGACAATTCTGTTTTTATTGCGATGGCCTGTTACTAATCAAATGAGTAAACAAGATTTCTCCGAACAATGATCTTTCTTTCAACTCAAGTGCCTGCTTTACAATACTAGTTTTCAGTTCTAACTTGTAGATGACACATAAAGGATTTTTAATACAACGAAACCAATATGTAACGAATCCTGTTTATATCCAAAACTGTCATCAAGTTACACTTCTCAGAATTGCATGTATAAGCATCAATTTTACAAGTAATATATATCAGTATTAGTTCCTCCTGCAGGTGAAAATTAGAATTCTAAGCAAAACTCTCTTGTCAGTTTATTGCATGCATTTATAGAATTTGCATTGTTATTGAAGGCAGCAAACATAAAGAACGAAATATAGGAAAGCGTTTACACAATATATTATATGCATTATAAGAATGGGGACCAGTAAAAAATCTGCATAGAAGGAAATTACACTGACAGTGTAGGAAGTTTTGCTTTGCTGTTATTGTTGTTTCAAGCTGCCAGGACACAGCTACAATACTACCAAACAACATCATATTACGTGGTAGAGCAATGCTACGAAACATCATAAACATGTTCAAGGGGTTGCTTGTAGCATACGAAATGTTACGTAATTTCATTGTTTACTATAATTGTTGTTAGGAGCAAATTACATACTATAAACAATAAATACTAATTGGATTGTTCAATGAATATTATTTTTACTCATGAAGTGAAACGCAATATTGTAGCTTAACATGCAACGATAATGACTTTTACGCTAAGGGAGACGGGTGATTAGGGAAAGTGGTCGAATTCTGCGCACTTAAGGAAAAATCGTTATTTTCCCGTTGTTTTTATAAGCGTAACGACATAACTTTGCACAGCCATTGTTTGCTATGTAGTAGACAAGATAAACACGAAGTGTGAATAAAAGCTCACTCCAGTACTCAATAATAGACAAGAAATCTGAACTATACATCTGCGCAGAATTACCCAACTAGATGGGTAATACTGCGCGAAGCGATTATATATGTTTAAAGCAAGAAAACATTTTCATAACAAATAACTTATTTAGATCTGTATATATAGATGGTGTCAATGTTCCTTCCAGGCATGTTTTTGGGGGCACTGTCCCCAGAGCTCTGAGAGTGCCCCTGGAGGAGACCAATATAACACGTCTATGATATAATAATAAACAGAATAGAACCAGCAGTGCCCCACCCCCTAGAATACTAAGTGTGCCCCCAGTGTATTGTTTCTGAAAGAAACACTGGATGAAGCGGGTTCAGAAGAAAGAACGCAAAGAGAACTACAAGTTTTACTACGTACTTTATTGTCTACTTGTTTTATAACTAAAAAAAATATTTTTGAGTGCATTGATACCATAATCGTATGATGATACATTTCAAAAACAGAGAGCATTGTTTTCAGTGGTGCATAGAAAGGAATGTCGAACGGCTGAATCCTATGAGATGTATGGGGAGGTGTTGATAATATTATGGTATTATTTTCTCAACAATAGATGTAAATTAGGAGTTAAATATGGCTAGCATGGTTGTTAAGTACTGGTCCACTCGTAGATGGGTGCACAAAATTTCTGAAGTGATAAATCCATTGCATAAAGAATCTACATTAATCTATCCATTGTTACTGCGGGAATAGATTGCACTTATTGGATCATTTTTTTTTTAATTATTGTGACACGCGACGCCGTGGCAATATAAACATGGGCGGGATGAAGATTCCACATGCACTACAAGCACACACAACAGTGACTGATTCCACGCTCGTACGAATTAGCAGTTCCTACCTGTTTCTGACCTTTAGGTGCTAAAATTCTCACTTGTTTTATATATAACCGTTTCATTCCCATTGAAAATTCTACTGAGGAGAAAATGTTGCTTTTTCATTACTGTTTCCAAGTTATTAAAGAATAGTGTCATGGCTTCTTCATTGAATACCTTTGTCCTATTCAAACTTACTCCCTCATGTTTCATTAGGCTTATTCGTGGATTGATTTAAATAAAAAGTCTTAGCCAGTCCATACTAGCAACTTCTGTATTTCCATCAAAATCATGGGCAATTCGATTTGCTTAAGCAAATTCGTATGCCAAACCCCAATGGTCTATAGGTGTGATACGAAAAAATAAATTAGCAACGATAATCACATAGTACACCAATTCGCGTTCTTGTTCTCGTGAGAACCGTGATTTCCTCCCGAGAGAAGCACCGTACTTCCAGTTTTCATCCGTAGACGAGTAGCGTATTCTGGTATTCCATACAATCTTCCAAACACTCGAATCGCATACCCGCTTTTAACAGCAGTGATAGCTTATCTTAGTTGTTCCTCTGCATAACTGCCTCACTTAGTTGTTCTTTCTCTTCTTTTGGGCATCTCTAATGAGAGAGTGACGATATTTTGCGGATCTATTACGTACACTTGTCATTAACATAAACACTCTTTAGGTGCAACTCTGCGCACTGCGCACAATATTCCATCGATTTTGCGCAGAATAACCCCACTCCGCCAATTAACAAAAAATACGAAAATACGACATATTAAATATTAATTAGCACTACGAATTGCCATGATTATAATGTCCATTGTATATACAATACAAATGGAACACAAAAGTAACTACCTAGAAATATATAAAGTATAGAACGTACCTCTTAATTTGTTTGAAGAAAATTTAACATCAACAGGGGAGAAATAATTCAATGGCCACTTACAGCCTAATGGCTTATCTCCTATAATGTTAGTTATTAGTAATGGTTGCTTCGTGGCAGCAGCAACCAATTTGTCGTAAAGGATTTCCAAGTACAAGAAACACGTGTGCGCAGAATTATGCGCCGCGCAGAATTCGACTACCTTCCCCTAAGGCAAGCGAATGATGGATGAATTGGCGGAATGAACATGTGGGAGAAAACATGAGTATTTCGAAACTCTCTGTACGATTGTCTGAACTTTTCACTCATTAAAGTTTTCCTGCTAGTACCAAATTTGTATAAGGTGTCATGTATTACCACGTGTACTACCACACAAACGCCGCAGTGTTTGAGGTGTTATTCCTCTACATACGCGTCAGATATTTTCGTTCAGGAGATCAATGATTCTGGGTCTGGTTAGATACACAGCCGATTTTAGATGTCACCGAAAGGAACAGTCTAGTGGCGTTGTACCAGGTGACCTGGGTGATCATTCTATAGAGCTCCTGCCACCAATCCATTGACAAAGGAGCATCTCATTTAGGCATTTTTTTCGTACTCTTTGGCTGTAATATAATATGACAGTGCTATATCATGCTGGAAATAAAATAAAGGCCTCGATGCCAAGGGGTGTCACTCAGATATGACTGCAGTGTGGTCTCCAGATGATGTAGATATTGGTCTGATGATAACCTGTCGGGCAGAGAAACGGGGCATAATCCCCGTGTATCCCATACCGCAAAGCCACTCAAGGATCAGTTTGATAGTCCCACAACTATGTTGGGCTTATTAATAGACCACTACACAGCGTTGTCTGTTGTCTGTACCATAAGATGGAAAGTAGTTTCGTCGATGAATAGAATGTCAGCTTTCAGATTAGAATCCCGTATTCGCGTCGCTGGAACCAATCACAGAACATTGTTCTTTTGTCTGTGTTGTCTTCATGTAATTCCTGTACCAAATGCATCATGTAAGGATGATATTGTTCACGTAACAAATTCATGAAACAGACATATGGCCACGCCAGCCTCTTGTGAAATCTTCCGTGTTGATCGTTCCGGACTAACTGTTACCTTCGCAACAAATCAAAACTCATGGCGCAGGAAATTGCACTTCGTTGTCTACCAATACAGGGCCTCTCCATTACACTGCTTGTGGCTTTAAATCGTGCCATGAGTATTGAAATGATTTGATGGGACGGTGCTACCTGATTTCCTGATTTTAAATGACACCTGTGATACTCTGTTGATGTCCCACGACTCATTTTAGGTGTATGAAGGAACACCATTTCAGCTTTTTCCTACATTCAATATTATATATATATATCACATTCTGAAAACACACGTGTTACAAAGGAAACCTATAGATTAGAACTAACACTTATTTGTTCCAAGACATGATAAAGACAAATAGCCGTGTTTCGCAGGCATACAACTCCGATTGATAACGCAATTCGCCCACCGCCGCACTCTATAATCTGTTTCACGTAACCTGATAGGAAAAGGATTTTTTTTTTTTTCCCACCATGCTCAAGTACAGGTGAATGTTGTTCCATCTTCCACCATCAGTCCCCACGCACGAAGGTATAGAGCAGCGTTTCCCAACCTCTTTCAACTTACGGCACACTATGGGTGTTACTTGGATTCTCGCGGCACACTTATAGATATTATTATTTGTAAATATGAAACACAGTAATATTTTTTCTGTGATTATTGATCTACTTGTCACAGAGAAGAAAGGTCAATCACTGTTTTTTTCCACGTGGTAAATCATTATGCTTACTGTTCATTCTAATTTAGAAATAGAAAACAATTACAATGAAATATTGGACTCAAGTTTTTTTTTTTTTTTTTTAATACGCTCTCTTTTTAAAAATTGTATTCAACCTTTTACTAAGAGGGAAGATCACTAAATAACGAACGAACAAGCAAATCTCTTTTACTTTTAAAACACAAATGTAGGTAATTTGTCGAAAGGATTGAATGATATTTTAAATTTTTAAGTTACGAAATAGTCTGCAACAATAAAGAAATAATAATGGTCACAACAATGATAACAAATACTTTTTTCAACATTAGAAATTTGCAGAATTGTAACCCGGTATGAAACTTAAAATTTTAGATTCATAGTTGAGTTGAGTTTAGTTTTAGCGTCCCTTTCAGCAGCGAGGCTATATGAGACGTGGACCTACTGATTAACGTGGAATCCGAACCACATGAGCTCCCGCCGGGAATCGAACCCGGGTCTCCCAGGCCAAAGGCGCGTACGCTAACCACTTAGCCACGGAGGAGCTCTAGATTTATAGTTGAGTTTCATAATAATGTGAAATACAAGTGTGCATTTTCTCCTACGTTTTGCAATTTGATTGCTATAAAATTAATAATTTTTCGTTCCCCGCGGTACACCAGCGGCCCATTCACGGCACACCGGTTGGGAAACGCTGGTATAGAGTGTATCTAAATATGTCTAAATAATAAACTACAACTTTCATTGAACAAATCGTATTTTAAAACACTTAATTACATTTACTTGCATTAGGGAGGTAAGCAATGCATTAGTGAGGTAAATAACACATGTGCTATTATAAAGGACATTTTATTGAACAGTTGTATTGTTTACTTTCCTTCTTCTTGGCAGTTGGGGTTGTGAGATAATTTGGAATGGCAAGGGATGGCGGGGTTGGTAATTGAATGGGTATTTACTTATTGATACAATAATTTCACAACAATGTAAAATCGAAAACCAAAAATGAAATCTTTCAGTTTTACGTCCCATGATTATGCCGGCTAGGCTAGAGAAGGAATTAGTCCCAGAAGCGACTGTCCTATTAGCGACAGGAACTGTTGTCTGTCCTATGAGCGACCGATTCATTTACATTGAGATGATGGAAGATAATATGATTCCATCTCGTAAAATATGTTTGCCTCTGGCGTTATTAGCGCCCGAACAACCTTGATATGAAATATGTACGTGTCAGTGATACTGTTCGTCAAATATATTTTCCTCTACTGTGAGTGCAAATAAAACTTATTTTAATTTTGAGTTAGATTTGACATAAAACATATCAAATAACTTAACGAGACGCAGGGATATTTCCATAAACGGTATATTCCTATGTAATTATTGAAAATCCAGTTGTAATATCCCCTTTCTTCAAAAGCTCTGTTTTCTGTATTTAATTTGGTTCAAATCTAATCACACACTAAGCACAGTAATATATTTTATTTTGAAAACCTTAAACGTGTAACAGTTTTGCTAACTATCTACCTTTTAGACTTCCTAAGACTCTATGAATAAAATGAAAAAAAAAATGCCAATGATAAAAGAAATATTTTGAAATCCGTTACATCTGATTGGCTATTCTCAACCAATCCCACCAATTACAATACAGTTCACTCTAAACAATCCAAAAGGTCAACAAGCTCTTTCAACTACCTTTCCCCCTATTGTAAGCTACTAAAACGTAAACTAATTGCTTAATTTGCCTTCCCTCCCTTGTTTTGACTTATACATAAAAGCTTGTCGTAGCAATCTGAAATAATCCCTTATAACTAGACGAACTGTTACGCCCTGTGAGAGATTTGTAACTTGTGTAATAATTTCTTCAAATACACAGTATTTTAGATTTTTTTGATATCCTCAAGTGGTGAACACCCTTTTTCCATGGGCGCCCGATGGGAAGGCAGGTGTCGCCCCCCTGACTCACAAAAATGTATACGTAATATAGCAAACCACGTATATTAAAAACCAGATATACCAGACGTGATACAGCAACCATGGAGATGCCCCTCCCTAAAAAATTTTCTTCGGGTGCCCCTACCTCTTTCTGATTTCTTTCTTATGCCATAAACATATTCAATCTAAACTTATGTTCCGTATCATTTTAACATGAAATTTATAATTGCATTAGAATCATTGACAAAGGCGGAGCTACTCTAAATGTATTTAGTTAGTTTTCCTCTTGATAGAGTCAATGTATTTATATAAATGAATTCAAAAATATAATATTAGGACAAACGTGTAAAAGATTGTTAATGTAATGAGAGTATTCTCAGGTATTAAATTCAGGTAGAGCGAAATTTTTTATAGTAAATTTTGTTAGGTTCTAAATCACATTAGCATGAAACAAGTTGAAGAAGGGAGAACCTTATCTTCTTCCATTATCTTAGTATGAACGAATCGGTGACTCATAGAGCAGTTAACAGATCGAATCGGTCGCTAATAGGACAGCTAACAGTTCCTGTCGCTAATAGGACTGTCGCAAGTGGGAAGACACTTAAAGAAGACGGCGATGATGAGAAACGAATGGAATGGAGGAATGACGGAAATGGGAGGAAACGGGAGAACCCCGAGACAACTCACGCACACGGTGTAAAATCGAAAACCAAGTACAATATGCAGTGGCGTATTTAAGTTGGGGCTTCCGGGCTTAAGCCCCCCCTCCCAAGAAGTTTATCTACTGTGTTAAAGTAAATGAAATGCCTTGCAGAATTTTCGCATTTCCAGGAATAATGTTAGCAAAGCCCCATCCATCTTAACGCTCTTACCCACACATATTGTCAGTGGCGTATTTACGATTTTAACAATAGAACCAAAATGATACAAAATAAAACCACTTCTCGTTTCCTTCCTTATAAACAGATTTTCTTACATTAAAAAGAACAAGGTGGAAAATAATTATGTAACTGAGGGAAGAACATAGACTGAAAGTATTTGAGAACAACATCCTGAGACGAATATTCGGACCCAAAAGGAACGGGAATGGAGAATGGCGGAAACTTCATAACGAGGAACTACATAGTTTATACAGTTTATCCAACATTGTCAGGGTCGTCAAGTCTAGGAGGCTTAGATGGGCGATCATGTAGCTAGGATGGAAGAAAGTAGAAACGCTTTCAAAGTCTTGACCGGAAGACCAATCGGAAAACGACCATTAGGAAGACCTAGGCGCAGATGGGAGGACAATATTAATATAGATCTTGCAGAGATTGGAATATAAAGTAGAAACTGGATGCAGTTAGCTAAAGATAGAAGTCAGTGGAGAGCTTTTGTGAACGCGGCATTGAACCTCCGGGTTCCAAAGGGCATAGAGTTATATTATATATATACTGATAATAGTGTTCCAGTAATAATGTTTGTTTGTTGAGCCTCCCTTGCAGAAGACGGCAAAAATGACTTTTTTATTGTCTTAGAAAGATTATCAGTCTCCAATAAGAGGAATGATAATTTGCAACAATTAACTTGCAAGAGAGAGACGGTTACGGCGTGCGGGATAGTCTAATGTAACAAGAGTTGATTATTGTACAAGAAAGAAAGGTTATCGATAAATATGAGTTCGTTCAATTATACAAAAATAACGAAGGCTTTGGCTTTGTTCAAAAGCTCATCGTAGCAGAAACAAACTTTTCCATTGGATTTAACATGTGAAAAATCAGTGTACATGTTTATTATCAACCATCCTTCAAAGCAGCGCCGAATTAAAGGAGGGGATTAGGGGGGTTATAGCCCCGGGCCTCAAGGTGGGCAAGGGCCTCCACTCTGATCAAAATCTCAACTGTCTATTTAAAAAGAATCATGAATATAATATCATCATCATAAAATAAAATATGACCACAAATATGAAACTTATTCCCATAACTTTCCTACTGTACTTTCATAGAAATGTGTTAGGTTAAGTCAGAAGGGGCCACATATTTTTTTTCTAACTCCGAGCCTCGAGGTGAGTTAATCTCGCCCTCCTTCAAAGATCCTGCTTTTCGACCAGCTAATAGTATCTTTCCCCTAGGCTTTTTGAAAAGAACTTGGTGACTTAGTGCGTATTTCCCATACAAGCAACGTGTCATGCTTATCTTATACGTATTAACTTTACAATTTATATAATACTTGGTGACTTGTAGTTGTTGTGAAATAAAAGCTTGTATAACGTTTTAATTCTCCTGAATGTTTACCTCTTCCGCTCCAAATATTTTTCTATCAAAAGTTTATTTTCTTAACTCCGCAGTTCCCGTTCTTGTATTCGTGTTAGGGATCATCTTCCACATTCATACAAAATTGGCCAGATTGAGCTCTTATTGATTTTAATGTTTTGCATATTTGTTAAGACAATAAAATGTTTTTGCAGTAGAGTAAACTTTAATACATAAATAATATGCAATACTTTTCTACAATACAAAACTTAAAAACAGTAATTGTTTGTTACTCGGGGTTGTTAGCTAAAAGGAAAAGCAGTGTTTTCTCAACATCAGGTGCGAGCAAATTGACTTACCAATTTAGAGTTTACACGATTATGTTTATTAGAAAAGCTTCCCTACCTGTGAAGGTCAACGAATTGCTTTCCCTTTCTGCAATGGTAACTGGTGGGAGGTTGGGGAGTTTCCTATCAGCTCGTCTGAAATAGACTTTAGCCATAACGATCAAATTCAATAAGACATGCAAATTTTGAATATGTTGTGACTTTTCCAACTTTGTGCAGTAGGCCTAGTCTCAAAAGTTACCGTTTGATCAGATTTATCTATATCCTGTTTGTTCATGAGTTTGAAAGTAAATAAACTACGATCCACAACTCTGAGGGCACATTTCCATTAGCATTAGGAATGTTGAATAGAGTGGAACGTTTTTCGCTTTTATTGGAAATTCGATGGCGGCCAGTACAGAAAAGGTGTCATTAGTGGCACCGACCTTACTGTTTTTTTTTTCCTGATATTTTTGGACAACCCCTTACCCTGCCCCAACGGACTAAGTTTTTTTTTGTGTGTGTGTTTGGTTAGGCAACACGCACATCACAATCGACAAAAAAAACTACTTGTGCTCGTTTTTAGAGTTTCATGATGGCTATAATACAATTATTTTATTGCAAGAAACTTGTAGCAATGCCGGCAAATAATTTTAAAATGTTTATGAGTCAAAGTACAGCAATATTATCTCAGTTGTTGGAACTAATGTCCAGTTTTTGTTTGGAATGCCACGCTAACGATGATTATAGGCATAGCCCTTGTTATAACACGATTTTCTTTGTGCAACTCTTCGCTTATTTTGCTCTCTACGCAAAATAACCCAGAACTCACCACAGGGAGGTGGTTGCACATCGAGTTCCGCCCACCCACACACCCAGTAGACATACGTTGATATTTGACCTTAGGTCACGTAGTTCTTCTTGGTCTCAAAGCGGGGCATTCTTGTTCCAGACTTCAGTTTTGCTCTAACGTAGATTTCTCTTGCGTTCTAGCTGCACTTTTTCGGCGCTGCCTCGGACACCAGCTTTACTGTGTGTTCCACGGCTTGACTATGGCAAGGGAATGTTGTTGTTACAGTAGCTGAAGTTCCGATGTTTTCTTCAAGCTGCTGATCCGTTATGTTTCGTGTGATTGGTGGCTTTGTTAGACATTTAGGCCAATTAATCATGTCGTAGTAACTTTCAGCTCTAAAGTTCAATTTCGGAACATTGAAGTCACGTGGGCGACTTGATCTCGGAGTCCTTTGGCTGCGGCACTTTCTTAGCCTTCTCCAGCCTAACGTTCGAATATGCGGATTTTCATCTGCTGTCATCGCTATCAGCAGGTTTTCATGATGAGCGTAGTATCCGTTTGTTTGTAGAACAGAATGAACTATGTGTTGTAGATTTTCTGGCAGAAAATGTGATAGCTTAAATATGCTAAACATATGCATGGCGCCCATTTCACACGAAGGATTTCGGCGTATTGAAAACCTGACGGGAGCGTATACTTTAACAATGTACTGGCAAAGTAGACACAAACTTCACCTAGGTTTATCAGTACTGATGTAGTAGCGAAGCATCCTACAGGCCAATGTAAGCGATTGTGAATGTGATAATGGTCCTGGTTTTCTGTTTGCTAGATCGGTAGTACACACTCCTGTAGCAACAGCCTTACAAATTTCAAAGAGATAATTCTGGTCGCTGCTTAAACCATCTGTTTTTTTTTTTTCATTTCAGACACCCATTCAACGGGAATGAGTGTAAAGGAGACAATCGGTGAATGTTCACAAGCCTTTAATTTATTTCCGATGGTGGGGCAGGGAAAAGCGTTGGGTCCGGTGGTTCAACCATCCAATTCGGTAACCAGGTGTCGAAATGGCAACTCGTTGGTATGAAGGAGGCAAATGAGATGCTGCAGTTCCTTTCAGAGGGATCTTTGTATCTGGCCTATCACGCCGTTATCCCATCCTGTGTTCGTGGCTTCACCATCGCTGTCGACTTCCTCTAGACTTGACACATCGTTCTGGTTATTTTCTAAAAGCTCCAATATAGAGTCGACAATATTCTTGCCAGTGCCTGACTTACGTGTGGCATGACCCAAGTATTCTGAACCGGTCTCCGATAGGGGGTATGCTTTTCTGTAACCTCTCGTCTTCGTTGTTTGCCGTTATTTTTTCTTGCACAAGAGTTGAAACATTTTTTCCGTCGAAGTAGATAATTATAATCGCCCGGCCTAGGTGAGCTTTTTTTTTTCTGGATCTTCTCACCCAGTTTATCCTTTCCTCTTCGTACCTTAGATCTGTCAACAAGACTTTTGTCCTCTGGCGTCATGAGTCTCGCGTCCGGAAGTACGGCAGAAGCAATCAAAGCAACCTGTTTGTCTGAAGCTCCAGTTCTAAACGCTGCCTCCGCTGTATTTTGAAGACAGATGCGCTTTAGGCTATGTTTCCTTCTTGGTCGCGCCTCGAAGTCAGATCTCGACGTGCTTCCCGATTCAACAGCTGGATTCCCCTGACGACGACAGTATATTTGGCCTGTGCCTATACCTAATCCCACTAGTTGATGGACTTGCTTCGTTGAACACTTCCAGAGCCTTTCTTGGCTGTTTGCCCCTTAAATCTGCTCACTTTACGAAAAAACATCTTTGACAAAGATTTGCTTGTTCGGACGTCAATGTTACCAATGTTCATTTTCCGTGATGTTCTCTGGGCCAAAATAAACTTGAATTCTCGTTTTGGAATCTTGCGTGTCCTCTCACAGTTGCAATCTTCGGCGGTTTTACATTTACAAGACACAATATCAAAAAGAGATTTTTCCGCGTGTGCAACAAGACCTGCCCGAAGTGTTGTTTCTTGTCCTTGTCGACTGAAATGTTTTTTCCTTGGTGTGACACTTATTATAAAATGTTTTCAGCTTGTCAAAATTCTCTTTTCTGAAACCACAGGAATGCTTGCTTTACGCGAAATATCTACAATTCTTTATCCAACTAGTTTACAAATGTCAGTCACTGGTAATTTAGTTACATTTTCGTCACCACTTCAACCACTTCGAAACCAATGATAATGTCGCATAACGTCAGCGTACGTGGGTAACTGCACTTCACTCATTTCACTTGGAGTGCCAAATAAGCCTCGTTTCACCCTTCCCGCGTTGCTCTGCTATGAGGGTTTTTCTCCATCTTGCTTTCCATTGCTTCCGAACTTGGAAACCAAAGTATACAATGTGTCTCTGAATCGTATCGCACTAAGAAGACTGTAACTTTAAATACAATGCACAAACTCTTTGTATTAACAGAAACAGTAGCAAACTAAAACCGTTAAAGCTTAAGCTGCAATAAACTGGCCTGTTGGATTGGTTGGCCGAAGTACGCAATATTTATACCACCGCCGAACTTCGAGCGAGAATATTCTAGAAACGGCGGCGTAGGTTCTGGAGCTAACGAGGCGAGTGGGAGGTGCACGAATCTTCTGGACGGAGCCGGACGTTGAGACGACACTCGAAGAGCATGGCCAAAGTAAGCAGCCACGAAGTTGTTTAGCCTGCCGCTAGATGGCATTTGCTATCGGTGTACATAGCAAGCGAAGAGTTGCCAAAAACAAATCGTGTTATATCAAGAGCTATGCCTATAATCACCGTTAACTTGGCATTCAAACAAAATCTGGACATTAATTCCAACAACTGAGCTAATATGGTTGTACTTAGACTCATAAACGTTTTAAAATTATTTGCTGGCATTGCTACAAGTTTATTTCAATAAAATAATTGCATTATAGTCATCAGGTAACTCTAAAAACGAGCAGAAGTAGCTTTTCTGTCATTGGTGTTGTGCGTGTTGCCTAACCAAACACTTAACAAACTTTAAGTCCGTAGAGGCAGGGCAAGGGGTTGTCCAAAAAAATCAAGAAAAAAATCAGTAAGGTCGGTGCCACTAATGGCACATTTTCCGCACTAGCAGTAATCGAATTTCCAACAAAAGTGCAAAACGCTCCACCCTAATGTAATGTTTTGAAACAAAATAATGATTAGTGGTGGAGGTAAAAGTGTTTCTCGTGCAAAACTTTGTCATGAAGGAATGTAGAGGGGGATGAGAATGAACAGTTCTACATTTTCTTCACTTCGACCATATTGGTGTTATATAGTCAACACGATGTCGAGGCTTTTTTTCCTCCACCAGTTTCGCTCCCAACTACCCACATTATCTCCAGCTGAATGTTCCATAGAGTCTCTAGATGCGAGGACGGAAGAAAGTTTATCCGGTTATGATCACCGTAGATATCGATCCCGAATCCTCTACGTTGCAGCCAGATGCTCTATTGGCTTGGCCACCGAGAACGTTGTTGACATTTTTATTCTTGAGAATGTTACAATGGTAAAGATATAACAAGCTAATAGTTTGAGTTTATATCGGACACAAACGCAAGTAGTTCCTACCACATTGTTAGTAAATGATGTATTTGATCCTTGATCGAAAGTAACTCCTTGGGACCAGGGGCCTAAAATTCGCCTGATAAGCATACATTTTGATGCAGAGTGAAGTGCAAAAACCGCATGTTTCTACCTATCACCGTTCTCAAGATAGAGGAGGTGAAATAGACAGGGGAGATATTATAAACAGACAGCATATTAACAATAACATCCTGTAGAGACCATTAATAAAAACAACAGAAATTCATGACGGAGGAGTCTTTTACGATTGAAATATGATAGTTGCAGATACTTTGGATGTCAGTACATTATTTGTTGTGAGAAATAGTAATACCCTTAGTAAGGGTATGCGACTTTTAATGTTAGTATTGGTTAAAATAATACTATTAGTAATAGTTCGTAAGAGGAGGAGGTAGTAGTAACAGTACGTAGCAACAGCTATATTGTTTTTCACATAATTGATACTTTTCTGCAAACCAATTTTCAACTTGTTATCAATTTCATTAACCCTGGCCCCGCACTCCCCTGCACCCAATGTTGTTAATGATTGCAACTGAGGTTCTTTTTTTTTTTTTAGTGTTCTTGTTCCTTCCCTATAATGTTTGCTTACTTTCCTTCTCTTATTACGTGAACTAATGCTTGTATTGTAACACTATAACTAGCGATGTTGATTTTTCAATTGCAGTTAGGATGACTACCGGCGTAGAGTCTAAACTGCTGGTCCAATTAAAAAAAAAAATGGAAACTTATTATTTACAGCAGCTTTGCTCTTCTACATTTTTATATGTACACCTTATGTTGTGTCAACCGTATATGACCAAAGTGTATCCTCAAGGAATTCATTCAGAATAATGTTTTGAATATCATTCGAACATTGTCCATTCATCAGAAATGTTGCTTAGCTTGTTTTATCCGCTATAGCGAGTAGAAATAAAATAAATAATAGGAAATTAATAAAGAAGAATATCGAAAGGAGATAATAAGTTCAACATATTTACCTTCATATAAATATGTAAACAGTAATCACTTGTTTTTGGTACGGATGCAAATCTAACATTTTCCCTTTCGTGCAATAGCTAAACTCTTAGCGCGTTCATTTTTGATGCGAAAGATCCACACTCGGTTTCAAGTGTAAACTCATGTGGTTCTTGTATCAAGTTAAACTGTAGGTGAACATCTCATATTATTTCGGAACTAAATGGGGACTCTAAACCCCAAACCGAACAATATATTTGGCATTTTATTATCTCAAGTTAAGAATACTTTCTTTAGGATTTTATCTTTCCTTTATCAGTTTCTTCTTTAAATTTGATTTGATTTGATTTTAAGATTAGTATCCCTTTCAGAATCGAGACTATATGAGACGTGGACCTACAGCTTAACCTGATATCTAAACCACATGAGCTCCAGCTGAGGACCGAACCCAGGTCCTCCACGCCAAAGGCGTTTTGTCCTTCAAGGAAGCATGATAAGTACAATGTATTCTCGACTTCATTGCCACCACTTGTTACTTAACCGGAAAAGAAACTAACGTTATTTCTATATGAATACGGAAATAGTCAAATGAAAACAAATACTTTGGCAGCCGACAAATGAATCCAAGGAAACGCTCATACGGTCAGGTGAACATAACCCAGCAACATTTAATTTTATCGCTTCTCTTCTCTCTGAAGTTTCATCAAAAAAGTTTTCCTTTCAAACTAAAAATCCTCATAACAGCTATCGAGTAATGAACGCTTACTCTGTAAGTACACATAACGGAAGGAATGTTGAAGGAACTTTTGGCTATCTTAAAGGCGCGTGAATAGCATTGGAAATGTTGATGGGACACACCATTACACAATATAAAGATATCTGTAGGAGTCAGGAGAATGTGTTCAGCTCGAAGACTCACCACAAATTATCTGCTTCTCTTCTTTCCCTGAAAGAATTGAAAGTCGTATATGCCATGTAAGTTCATCCAATCTACTATCGTTAAGTTTTGTTTCTGCGATTTGCGACGCGAGTAAGCCCTGCAGCGTTAGCAATTTCCGTCTTGATATTTCCGAGGAAAGATTGCAATTAGCGTCGACTAATTGAAATAATTCTGGCTTCGTTCCATGAATATAAGCCACACTGTGCGTAGCTCTGTCACCACGAAGAAAACCAAGAAATGCGAGGAACCGTTCGAATACGATTTTCCCTACCTTTTTTTTTTACCTCCTGCGGTATTTCTTTCTTCCTTCTCCTTTGCTTTGTTATCCATTTTTTAGGGAAGTAATTTCAACTACTTTTCGTGAAATAAAAAGAAAGAAAGAGAAAGGCAGAGAGAGAGAGAGAGAGAAATAACATTCGGCAGGAATGATTTCTTATAAACAACTCATTACGGTATACTGAGATGCGGAAAAGTGTAGAGGTAGTAGAAAACAAAACGAGTAATGCTAAGTGCAAACTTTACCTGTTGTCTTCAACTGCGTAATAGTATATATATATATATATATATATATATATATATATATATATATATATATATATATATATATATATATATATATATATATATATTAAATGTCTCGTATCGCTAAAACTCTTCCTCTTCTCTCTTATAAATCTGGTAACCATAGTTCCAAGCACAGGTGAACCTCGAAAGAGTTAACCCAAATGACAACAAAGGGTCGCCGAGATGTGTGTTTGTGTATGTATGTTTCCATATATATATATATATATATATATATATATATATATATATATATATATATATATTAGTGAGATCAAAGTAATTCTCGAAACGCCGTTTCCATGGCGCTAGGGAAAAGGTCCACTACGGCCGAGCACACGCTCTATAGAAATATTTCAGACTACTTCAACAGCAAATCTTGACTGTTGCTTGGGTACAACACCAGAAAATATATTCATCTATGATACAACATATAAGTTAAGTAAGAACTGCCAACTTCTGTAGAGTGCCGATGCCCGTCTACATCATCTGCATATCAAAATGCAGATGAGGGGCACATTTGCATATGTATATGTAAATATGATAATTTGTGATTTAATTATTTGCTGAATATTAGCATATGCTGTGCATATTTATTTGATATTATTAGTAATGAAGTGTGAAACACCTAGCATAGTACGTAAATATTAATACAATATTGTAATATATTGTATGTATTTATTCCATTGTGTTTACTCCATTTATAGGCTTATATAATGTACTAATGGGTTGCATATAATTACTTCGTTGTTGCATAATGCATAACTAACAGGGGATGATGGAAGATAATGAATATAAAGCAGAGATGAAGGATTATTTAAAGAGGAAATGAGCAGAATCTATAAGAATCATACTTGATTTTTTCTGAACGCTTGGAAAAGAGCTAGAGCTGAAAAAAGTTTTTTTTTCTTTCCCGACTGACTGTCGCCTATTCTACAGGTTGGGAGGTCTATCTCAACTCAACACGGAAAGAAACACCCAGAATAGAAACTAAATAAGTATCGTATACCCAGGAAGTAGCCTATAGACTTCCGTTGGTGAATTTACACTGGGTTTGATACAATGTGTTGAAACACGGAGTTCTTATTGTTTAAAATGTCATAAACTTTTTCACGTCTACATGTGAAAATATTGGTTTCTATACGTGTGACTTCCAATGCATCTAGCATCAGCGTCTCTTCCTCCCCCCCTGTTCACCAAAAACCAGTAACCTGGCTAGCGAGCCTCTTGCTAGGTTCCCAGTAGGCAACACCAATTTGAAAATGTATACTTTAATTTGACTCATTTTCTGTGTTTAATATTAATATTTACGTACTAAGCTATAATCGTTCTTGGAAAGACCGCATAAAATTCTGTTTATTTTAAACAACGTGTTTCCCTTATCGAACAAGACACTTAGATCTTGTATTTGTGAAAATTAAATAATTATCAAAGATGTTTCCTTCAATCTCTCTCCAAGAAAGCATGGCTGCATTAGTAAGCAGACGGTTTGAACGACTGCCACAGTAATTGGGTAGAATGCTGCTTCTGGGAGAGATGTCAGTTAATAAAGTGTATATATATGTAATCTTTGTATGTTTAACTTTATTTTTATGTGTAATATCATATGTTTCTGTATTTCATTCATATGTAACTAGCAAAGGAAAACAAAAGTAGGCGGAAATCATCCATAGTTTCTGCTGTGAGCATTAAGCTTCCGTGTTGTCCGCTATCAGGGAGGGGCAGCACGTATCAGCCGAGAAAGGTAAAGTTGGCTACGGATGGTGGCTGGAAGAAGGGCATTGACACAGGAGACCACCCGCAATATTCGCCGCAAGGCATGAACCCTTTGTCAAAGGGTGGTGGAAGAAGCGAGTTTCTTCGTTTCCTGTGTTTTGCCCGAAACATATACTCGTTTTCCGTGGAGAACGGGGTAGTTGAAGCTAGACTCGAGTAGTAACAAGAGGTAGTTTTGCAGTGTTAAAGGAAGTCATCCGACTTCCAGTACAGAGTTCAAGACCCAGGACGCGGTGAGAACAATTTCGGTTCCCCGGGATTTGTCCTGTGAACTACAGTATCGCGAGTGAGTTGTACAAAATTCCTCGAAGAACATGAAATAGTACAGTGACAAACAGTGTATAACTTAACTTATTTTAGTTATACGTCAGTGGTGCTATTCTCTTCCGTGATAATGGAAATTTAATTTCTAAATCATTTTTAACATTCATCTATCTCTGAGTGCTTAGGACCCTCAGTGGAGATCACTTACTTTAAAATCTCTTCATAACCCCAGTGTTAATATGGGACAATTGCAGTTTCCCCAATATGGGAGAAATATATATCATTACATATCTCAATTAGAGATATAACGCCAAGGCTAGTAACGCTATTATACTAGGCCTGTCCTTGGACATTTTAGCACAAGGCTTACAAGTAACCATTTGCTTGTTTAAAATTGGAGCTACTGAACATTCCTTCATAGAATGCTTAACATTCAGTGTACCTTATCTTCTAGCAGAACATTTTCATGTGGTGGAATGAGTATCTTGGAGGACACTGTGTCATCGAATTGGAGCGTTGTGTACGTCAAGTAACATTTTGGAACAGTGCGTCAGCATATAAAATCCTCTTTATTTTTATCTTCACCCTGTGGTTTAAGTAACAAATAATAGTGAAATATGTTGCTTCGACATTTTAATACATCTCTCCTCTAGAACTGTTAGAGACGAGAAACTAGATAAGTATGAGGAGATAAATAATTCTGTAAATATTTCTATAAAGTTTTTTTTTTTATTTTAAAGGTCAGACAGACCTTTCAAGTGATCAGTTTATTCTCATTCATTTTATTTTTTTTTTAAAGTGTGTTAAATATCATATATATCAATTATAAGTAATGTGTTTCATGTGATAGTGCACTACAAAGGTGATAAGAATTAGTGTATAAAGTGTGATATAATTTCATCCACTATGAATGAGATTCCCGATTACTATCTGGAAAATAAATCTGTCAGCTCTTACCAGAACATCTGTCTATTGAATTGCTGTAGGGTGAGTACATGCACTAATGACAATTTTGTTTCAGGAGTGGGATTCAAGGAGACATTTACCCCTTGAATGTGTATGTTGACCGCCTCTCTGCATGGGGCTCAGAGAGAGACTACTGCCCATAAGAACAACTAACAGCCATGAAATAGTGAGATCATTTACAGGCTGCTACCTGTAAATTTTAAATTATAGATTTTTTTTTTTAACATAAATTGAAACTTATTACGGACTCACTATTTATAGCATCCTTGAGCATGGTTGTTAGGCAGATGGCCCTGAGATCTGCTGTTTTCAGAAATAATAAATTTTTGCTCTACCGAATTCATAAGGGAGTGGCGGCCCTGACGGGAGAGAACCTGATCTCCAAGAGGGAATAAATAACTTCTCATTACAATTTGTTTTGGTATTTGCATTTATGTAAATACATTAGTTAATTAAATATTCCCAGCCACTCACCTTCAACATTTTTTTTATTTATTGTGTTGGTGTTGTTAGGTATATAGTAGCTTCGGCTCTGGCCACCTAGCACCTCACAAAATAAGTGGCGCCCAGCGTGGGGCTGGAACTTCACGTGCTGTGTTAGCCACAATAATAAGTGGCTACCCAGCTGCAGGGCACGATACTTCACGCTTTTGCGCCACAGAAATAAGTGGCGCCTTCAGCGTTAAGGGCAAGTGAGTATAATTCTATATACTCAATGGTCAATATACAGTTGTGTTAAATTTCGGTATATGTTTTGTTTTTCTCTCCCCGAAAATTTCCAAGAACGTAGGTGTCTTGTGTTTTTAAAATTTATTTATGTTTGAATATTTTTGTCTTAGCATTAATAGAGAATTCAGTTTATTTTGAACTTTGGGGGGAAGAAATCTTGTAAGCCCGTTTGTTTGTTTTTTTTTAATGGTGATAACGCGAGCACAGGCTCGAAGAGTTAGAAACATGGATAACGAGTTCGTTTTTGAAGAGTTCGCTCAGAGAGCTGGGGAGCTCTCAGAGGATAGTAATGTTATTGACGCGCAGAGCGCTAGCGAGCGTCCCGTCAGCGTTGTGGGAGACGCTGATGCGGTAGAAACCGTTCCACCAGTTCACAGTCGGGAACCGGAAGTACCATTGCGGGAGGAAAGGGAGGTAACCGAAGAATTCAGCAGAAATGAAAATGAGGTTAGCACAGCCAGCAATAAGTGTAGCACCATAGATAATTCAAATAATTTGACTATTGCAGCTATGTTCAGGGAGATTTTGTTAAAACAAGAAGAGAATGTAAGGAAACTAAAGGAGGAATTAAAAGAAGATAATAGAAGCCTAAGGGAAGATTTAGACGTTAGGTTAAAAGAAAATGCATTCCAATTAGAAAGCAAGATAGTAGAAAGTTCAAAGGGTCTGGAAAAGCTAGAAAAGAAAATCGAGGAAAGTAATAGCACGCTAGAAACTAGTTATCTGAGACTAGAACAGGCGGTTGAGTCCAGTAATGCTCGTCTTGAACTCCAGATGGAGGCTGTGAGTTCAAGACTGGAGCAAAGTGAGCGTCAGCTGACGGAGCGTCTGGAGCTCACGACTGCAGAGCTTAGGGGGGAAATACACCAGGCCAGAGAAGAACTGTCTGCGCGTGTAACCGAAACTTCTAGCAGGATTGACGAAGTTCAAGAGAACGCTTCTAGCTTAGCCAGACAGTTAGATGAGAATTACACCGAACTAGCTGAGAGTGTTAGACAGGTCTCGTCTCGCGTCGAACAGACCACTCTTACCTTAAATAATCAGGTCAGGCGAGTGGAAGTGAACTTCACTTCCCAACTAGCTAGGATCCGGGGGGAACTAGAGCAGGAAACGCCACTCGATGAGATAAGGTCAGAATGTAACGGCAGCATCCAACAGATGCAAGAGACCGTTCATGACGTGTGTGCACAGCTCGAGAAGAAAATGGAGGAGTGGAAGAGCTCCATCCAGAAGGAGACCAGTGAGGTGATAGAAGGGAGACTCGCTAACATCTCTGTCTCCGGCACACAGGAAAGACCACCAACTCCGAACAATGTCTCGAGTCGCGATCTGCCTGGTTCTCAACCTGGGAACCTCGCTACTTCCCGCGAGACAGAACCTGTCCCGTCGACGTCTCGCTCATGCAATCATGAGACGAGACAACACCTAGCAACAGCCTTTGGACTAATACACAGGGATGTCACCTTACCAGTGTATTCAGGGAACGAATCTGAGACAGAAACATACAACTTTCTCCAAGATCTCGACCGGTACTTTGAGGTCACTGGAGTACCGGACGAGATGAGGCTCAGCTTCATACCGCGAGCAATCCGGAATACTTGCTACCAATGGTTTCAAGTTAACCGGAACAAAATTCACAGCTATGAAGATTTTGTGCACAACTTTAAACAGTGCTACCTGAGTGAAGAGCGTCTCGCAAATCTAAGGGCAACAATCCTCACCTCCCACTTCGACACCCGTGTACACAAATCCCCAGCAGAATATCTGCTGGATTTGTTACACAAAAACAGCATATTAGAGCCGAGGATGTCTGACGCTACTTTATTAAAGGTACTTCCGCGTCATTTCCCGAACTGGCTGTTTAGGGCGATAGTCTCTTCTCGCCCGAAAACAATAGCCGAGCTATTGAATCTTGTACAGGAACTGCAGTCGTCGATGACGAATCGCGACCAGTTCTTTCAGGGTAACCAGAGGAAAGGGGTCAACATGCTCCAAGTGAGCATCGAAAATGAGGACAATAACCCCTCTGGCCACAGTGGTAAACACGCTGCTCGTAAAAAGAATAGAACGAGAGAAAACCAGCGTCCTTACCAGAGAAAGAGACAACAAAACACGAACCAAAACAACAACCACCAGCGATCCCCGCCTCGCCACCAGAGCAGCGGAAGTGGGTCGTCTGGCTGGTCACGTGGGGGAAACTCCCACTCCTCTCACAACAACAACGTTCGTGGAGCCCGAGGTAGGAGGGGAGGGATGCGCCAAACGGATAGACAGCAGGGAAATTCCTTTCGTCACGAGGACCAGGAAATCCAGCTGTTGGAGCACTATGACCGAGCGCCTCCTCCTACCAGTCAGAATCATAACATGACCAGGAATAACCAATCCTCTTCTTCTGCTCCCAGAGAATGAGGATGGTCCGCATGTACTTTGGACAACGTTAAGATGACTATGGAGAACACGAGTACATCTGAGTTGACAAATAAAATTTCCAAGTATGTGCGTAATTTAGAAGAAAATGTAGAAAATATTCATTTATATGATAATACGTGTGAAACCGCAGTGAAAGAGATTTTTGACAATGTAGTAGAAAAAGAAGAAGAAAATTGTAATATTTGTTCAGATATAATAGCAAAGAAGCATTTTAGAGAAGGCATGTTCAAAAGTAAGTTAACCTTGTTAAGTAGGACAGGAGAACACATTGATTTAGATAGGGCTGTATATGAAGAGGCCAATGGCATTTTTAAGAATTTATTTGATTCAAGTGATGAAGAACTACCCAGTAATAACGTCATCTCACTACCAGAGATTAATGTACTTTTGTTTGGAAAGGAAGTTAATTCATTATTAGATACAGGAGCTACTTGTTCTGCTATCTCGAAAGAAATTTGGGACTCCGTCTCAAATAGCCACCCCACACCCGCATTTTTGAGTGCTAAGAATATACGGGTTACGTCTGCTTTCGGAAGTAAATCAGCGACGATCATAGGCCAGACGCTGTTAGTCATTCAGATACATGGGAAGGAATTTCATACATTAGGCATCATTATATCAGGTCTGAACAGATCTTTGATTTTAGGTTCCAACTTCTTTACAGAATCTCGTGCCGTGTTAGATTATGATACTGGCCTTCTACATCTCAAACATCCTCATGATGTAGAAGTCAAATTTAGATCTGTAGATTGCGAGACTGAGGATCTAGTAGTTCGATGTTTAGAATTGAATGGTGAGTGCGAGAAACCATATAGTTTCATTGAAGAGTTAGATAATTTTGAGTGTAATTTTTCCCCGTCAGATGAAGGACGGAAGGCCATACGGGTTAGCGCACAGAATGAGCATAAGACCTGCAGAGAAAAGGCTGCTCGTGCCCCGAACTTGGATGATGGTAGATTCCCAAGTGCCCAAGAAATGGCAGTTCATGTATTCCCACCAGAAGAGTGGCGTAAAGTGAACACACGTGCCTCCCATTCAGATATAGAAGATTTTGTTGCGAACTACTCAGATCTCTCAGCCTCACAAAGAGAGAGTTTGAAAGCTGTACTTTTAAAGCACCAGGCGCTTTTTGATATCAAGCCAGGTTGCATAACTAACTACGAGCACGAGGTTGGAGTAACGGACGAACGTCCCATAAAAACTAAATTGTATCCTTACCCAAAGAAATTCAGAAATTTAGTATCGAATGAAATTTCGCGTTGGGAGGCCTGGGGTGTGATCAAGAAGATGCCTACCGCTTTTATAAACCCTCTGGTAGTGACGCCGAAGAGTGATGGACGTATCCGTGTCTGTATAGATGGCCGAGCTTTGGCCAAGATTTCAGGGGATCTCTCCGACAGACCTATGCCACCCCTATCTGTTCTCCAAGATATTTGCGACAACTCTTGGTTCAGCTGCGTGGATGCAACTGAGATGTTTTTACAAATTAAGGTCAAGGAAAGTGACCAGAAGTATCTTGGGTTCCTACATGAAGGCATTTCATATGTTTTTCAAAAACTACCGTTTGGGACAAAACAGAGCCTTGCTTCTTGCGTAAGAGCATTAGATATGATAATTGGATCAGAAGCTAGAGAGTACTGCGGCGCTTATGTTGATGATTTAATTCTAGCCGACAGGAGCTTCGAAGACCATTTGGTACACCTCGACAGAGTGTTGGGTTTACTCACTGCGGGCGGCCTAACTCTCAGGCTGAAAAAGTGAAATTTTGACAGAAAATCTTTGCACATACTTGGACTACATCTTTCTCAATCCAGTATCCATGGAGATCTGGAGAAAGTGAAGCTGGTGTTGGATAATAGAACACCACAGAACATAAAGGAAATGCATTCCTTCACTGTCAACTACAATCTAATAGATGTTCCAGCTAGAAAACTCAGAAGTTCTCCATCCGTTGTTCCCAACTAACACAGAAGAAGAAGAACATAGAGAAGACACAAATCACACATATATGCATCACGCAACCGGAAGTGACAACTAGTGTATATAGTGTTAGTGTTAGTGTATTTTTCAGTGTATTAGTGTAAGTGTATGTATTGGGAACTTATGTCATGTATGTTCATGTAATTCAGGGAACACTGAATTCTCTTATTTAGCTTTTGAATATTTTGATTTGCTTTTATTATGTTTATTGTGTGTTTAACAGTGTTTTATATTTTTTTTTTAACCTTGGATGTATTGTGAAATTCTAATATTTCAAGAACGAAAATGTGCCCTCCGTATGATCTACGTCCTGTACTAGAAAGTACAGCACCTAGAATCATAGGGGGGAAATTTATGTAGAGTGCCGATGCCCGTCTACATCATCTGCATATCAAAATGCAGATGAGGGGCACATTTGCATATGTATATGTAAATATGATAATTTGTGATTTAATTATTTGCTGAATATTAGCATATGCTGTGCATATTTATTTGATATTATTAGTAATGAAGTGTGAAACACCTAGCATAGTACGTAAATATTAATACAATATTGTAATATATTGTATGTATTTATTCCATTGTGTTTACTCCATTTATAGGCTTATATAATGTACTAATGGGTTGCATATAATTACTTCGTTGTTGCATAATGCATAACTAACAGGGGATGATGGAAGATAATGAATATAAAGCAGAGATGAAGGATTATTTAAAGAGGAAATGAGCAGAATCTATAAGAATCATACTTGATTTTTTCTGAACGCTTGGAAAAGAGCTAGAGCTGAAAAAAGTTTTTTTTTTCTTTCCCGACTGACTGTCGCCTATTCTACAGGTTGGGAGGTCTATCTCAACTCAACACGGAAAGAAACACCCAGAATAGAAACTAAATAAGTATCGTATACCCAGGAAGTAGCCTATAGACTTCCGTTGGTGAATTTACACTGGGTTTGATACAATGTGTTGAAACACGGAGTTCTTATTGTTTAAAATGTCATAAACTTTTTCACGTCTACATGTGAAAATATTGGTTTCTATACGTGTGACTTCCAATGCATCTAGCATCAGCGTCTCTTCCTCCCCCCCTGTTCACCAAAAACCAGTAACCTGGCTAGCGAGCCTCTTGCTAGGTTCCCAGTAGGCAACACCAATTTGAAAATGTATACTTTAATTTGACTCATTTTCTGTGTTTAATATTAATATTTACGTACTAAGCTATAATCGTTCTTGGAAAGACCGCATAAAATTCTGTTTATTTTAAACAACGTGTTTCCCTTATCGAACAAGACACTTAGATCTTGTATTTGTGAAAATTAAATAATTATCAAAGATGTTTCCTTCAATCTCTCTCCAAGAAAGCATGGCTGCATTAGTAAGCAGACGGTTTGAACGACTGCCACAGTAATTGGGTAGAATGCTGCTTCTGGGAGAGATGTCAGTTAATAAAGTGTATATATATGTAATCTTTGTATGTTTAACTTTATTTTTATGTGTAATATCATATGTTTCTGTATTTCATTCATATGTAACTAGCAAAGGAAAACAAAAGTAGGCGGAAATCATCCATAGTTTCTGCTGTGAGCATTAAGCTTCCGTGTTGTCCGCTATCAGGGAGGGGCAGCACGTATCAGCCGAGAAAGGTAAAGTTGGCTACGGATGGTGGCTGGAAGAAGGGCATTGACACAGGAGACCACCCGCAATATTCGCCGCAAGGCATGAACCCTTTGTCAAAGGGTGGTGGAAGAAGCGAGTTTCTTCGTTTCCTGTGTTTTGCCCGAAACATATACTCGTTTTCCGTGGAGAACGGGGTAGTTGAAGCTAGACTCGAGTAGTAACAAGAGGTAGTTTTGCAGTGTTAAAGGAAGTCATCCGACTTCCAGTACAGAGTTCAAGACCCAGGACGCGGTGAGAACAATTTCGGTTCCCCGGGATTTGTCCTGTGAACTACAGTATCGCGAGTGAGTTGTACAAAATTCCTCGAAGAACATGAAATAGTACAGTGACAAACAGTGTATAACTTAACTTATTTTAGTTATACGTCAGTGGTGCTATTCTCTTCCGTGATAATGGAAATTTAATTTCTAAATCATTTTTAACATTCATCTATCTCTGAGTGCTTAGGACCCTCAGTGGAGATCACTTACTTTAAAATCTCTTCATAACCCCAGTGTTAATATGGGACAATTGCAGTTTCCCCAATATGGGAGAAATATATATCATTACATATCTCAATTAGAGATATAACGCCAAGGCTAGTAACGCTATTATACTAGGCCTGTCCTTGGACATTTTAGCACAAGGCTTACAAGTAACCATTTGCTTGTTTAAAATTGGAGCTACTGAACATTCCTTCATAGAATGCTTAACATTCAGTGTACCTTATCTTCTAGCAGAACATTTTCATGTGGTGGAATGAGTATCTTGGAGGACACTGTGTCATCGAATTGGAGCGTTGTGTACGTCAAGTAACATTTTGGAACAGTGCGTCAGCATATAAAATCCTCTTTATTTTTATCTTCACCCTGTGGTTTAAGTAACAAATAATAGTGAAATATGTTGCTTCGACATTTTAATACATCTCTCCTCTAGAACTGTTAGAGACGAGAAACTAGATAAGTATGAGGAGATAAATAATTCTGTAAATATTTCTATAAAGTTTTTTTTTTATTTTAAAGGTCAGACAGACCTTTCAAGTGATCAGTTTATTCTCATTCATTTTATTTTTTTTTAAAGTGTGTTAAATATCATATATATCAATTATAAGTAATGTGTTTCATGTGATAGTGCACTACAAAGGTGATAAGAATTAGTGTATAAAGTGTGATATAATTTCATCCACTATGAATGAGATTCCCGATTACTATCTGGAAAATAAATCTGTCAGCTCTTACCAGAACATCTGTCTATTGAATTGCTGTAGGGTGAGTACCTGCACTAATGACAATTTTGTTTCAGGAGTGGGATTCAAGGAGACATTTACCCCTTGAATGTGTATGTTGACCGCCTCTCTGCATGGGGCTCAGAGAGAGACTACTGCCCATAAGAACAACTAACAGCCATGAAATAGTGAGATCATTTACAGGCTGCTACCTGTAAATTTTAAATTATAGATTTTTTTTTTTTAACATAAATTGAAACTTATTACGGACTCACTATTTATAGCATCCTTGAGCATGGTTGTTAGGCAGATGGCCCTGAGATCTGCTGTTTTCAGAAATAATAAATTTTTGCTCTACCGAATTCATAAGGGAGTGGCGGCCCTGACGGGAGAGAACCTGATCTCCAAGAGGGAATAAATAACTTCTCATTACAATTTGTTTTGGTATTTGCATTTATGTAAATACATTAGTTAATTAAATATTCCCAGCCACTCACCTTCAACATTTTTTTTATTTATTGTGTTGGTGTTGTTAGGTATATAGTAGCTTCGGCTCTGGCCACCTAGCACCTCACACTTCCTTATCCAGTTCTTCTTAAAGATGATTTTTCCAGTCTGATTCTAATACTATTATTAATCGTTCATACAAAGTGTCCACGAAATCCAGTTCCGTGGACTTTGAAGTAGTATAACTTGAGAATGAAGTGCGTCATATAAATGCAAGTTGCTAAAGGAAAAAGATTGTGATGCCTTGAAATATTTTTATGAGAAAGAAAAATATGCCATATAAATAAAATAAAAAAAAAATAATGTGTGACAAAGTGGACAAATGGGCAATGGCGTTATCTATAGGGAACAAATATATATGATCTATAAGAATGAAAATATAAAGTTAAATCAAATTTTAGCATATGAAGCGATTTTAGTGCATATGGTTATTTACGCTGTGTGTTATTGGTTGGTCACACTTTCTTCACAGAGTCAAAGTTCAAATAGAGCCTATACGGGGCAGTGCAAATCAGTGTTGGAGTTATAAGTTACACGCACTGTTGTTGCTGTTGTTCTCTGTGAGTTATACTACTGCCGTTGTTACTCCCGATCTGGCCCCACCCACCACAATGATTTGCAACCTCGTGGAGTTAATGCTGTGTTGCAATTTGACACATATCCCTAAACTTCACCAATAAGTTACAGCTGTGTGGCTTTTGCTTGTTGGCGTGGTCCTGTGTTCTTCAAATTATTGTGCTACCGTTACCAATTATATTGTTATTATAGTTTAGGCTCAGCTACTGTTTTCTTATTTTCGTTGTTTGTTATTTTGTTTCCTGTTTATTAATTTTACTCGATCATGCCAAACGGAACAGGGAAATTAGCTCCAAGGGAAGCGAGATCGTGCTAATTGTAGGGAAATATTTTGAAAAGGAGAAAGAGAACTGTGGACCATGATTAATGTTTTCTTAACTGCTTGATATTTTACTTTGTCCCAATTCGTTAAGATGATTAGTGAAGCCGTTTAGATTCCAATCAAGAATCACCATAATCCGAAAGCTAAACTTTTAAGAGGAACTTTCTGGTGTGGACCAAGTACCGTCCACTCAGTTCCCGTTCAGTCGTCTTCCACTACTTCAGATTTCAAACTGCAGGTGGCTTATGAACGGTTATAGATTTCGTTCTTTCCAGGGACAAATTAACGGGAAGCTGATATATTAATATTAGGCCTATATAAATTTTATGATAAATGCATATTCCATCAAAGCATTTATCTTATGAAACACAAATAAACTGTGGGAATAGAATCATTTAAAATTGCCCCAGTCAAGTAGGTGTGGATCTAGAATATTCACATTTTGAGATAGTGAGCTAAAGTACTCGTGCACGAAACAAGTATGAATTTCCATGCCGCCTTTTAATTTGCCATAGAAAATAATGCTGTTTCCTTCAATTATTGGTATGCAGTTGAACAACTGGGAAAATATTATTTGTAGGGTTTTGTTTGCTAGACGTGGCAAGGACAAAATGTTTGAAGTACACGAATACATCAGCAGCCAACGATAGAGCGGTAGTGTTACGTGATTCGAGGATGGTTCATACAGTAATACGACTTTGATGGTTTACGTTTAGCGGTGTTACCGTATATTCTTATTTTTATTTATTTATTCATCTTCAACGAACTTAAGAAGTTAGTTACCGAATGATCTGTCTGTATGTGTGTGTGTGTGTGTTATTTGTATTTTTTTTTTTTCAATATTGAATGACTCATTCGATAGAGTATCAGCTTGAGTCCTCCACTCGATAGAGTATCAGTAACTATCTGAGGAAGTGATTAAATTTTTCGCGTAACTCTTACCGTTCCCGAGATATTGGTCTAAAATGATCGATTTTCGGAGATTTAAGGAGCCATATCTCGGGGACCGAGATTTATACCGTTCTCTTCGGTGTTGATTAACACCTATATCACCTCTCCATGACGTACCGTTCCCGAGATATTGGCCAAAAAATAGTTCTAATTTCGAGAGATTTAAGGAGCCGTATTTCGGGAACCGTAAATCACAGGGATCAAACTGATATTGGCCAATATCTAAGAGGATGGTGAACATTTTAGTACCAAATAGTAACCACCGGCCAATTGTACCAACTGGCCACCGTCCCTCAGATATTGGCGAAAAACTCGAATTTGGGAAGATTTAATGAGTCATATTTCGGGAACCTTAAGTCATATAGAGAAATTATATTTTGCGAATTTTTTTCGAGAAAGAGAAGAAGATGCGGTTAAAAGATTTAATTTTACATGTAGGAACAATCACAGTCATCCTTCCCGCTCCACCTCTACATTTTTTTTAAGTTCGTTCTGCTAATGCTCTTGGAGCATTCTCAACTAGTTATTATTGAAATGTGTTGTAGGTTGGAAATACGTGTTTATTATCACTACATTCTTGAGAACGAATAGTTTTGAATAGGTGTGGGAACGATTTTTGCCCCATTACACATAATAACTAATATTAGGACCTTATAAAAGCATCTGTACACTATGGCTATTGTTTCTTAGCCTTGCCTTCCCCTAGAAAATTATCACCCGTCTTCCTCTGGGAGACAAGATAAAATAAATTATTATTACTTATCATTCTCGTCAACAGAAAGCAGGAGATTCGTGTTACTATTCAAAATATTTTGTCGTTGCCAATTCTGTCGAGGAATGTGACGCTTAAAATATGTAAAACGATAATCATGCCTGTTGTGTTGTATAGTTGCGAATTATGGTCGGGTACTCTGTTGTAAAAACACAAGGTGAAATGTTTTGATAATAAACTCCTGAGACAAATATTCAGACTCCAAGAGGAAAGTCATCAATTCTAGAAGGCTCAGAAAGACAGGTCATGTAGCCAGAATGGAAGAAAACAGGAACGCTTTCAAAGTTTTAACGGGAAATCTAATCGGGCGTGGGAGACCCGGGTTCGATTCCCGGCGGTAGTTCATGTAGTTCGGATTCCACGTTAATCAGTAAGTCCACATCTCATATAGCCTCGCTGCTGAAAGGGACGCTAAACTAAAATAAACTAAACGGAAATCTAATCGAAAAACGACCATTAGGAAGACCTAGGCGCAGATGGGAGGCAATATATTAAGATGGATCTCGCAGAAATAGGAATACAAAGTGGAAAATGAATCCAGTTGGCTAAGAACAGAAGTCAATGGAGAGCTTTTGTGAACGTGGTATTGAACCTCCGTGTACTTCAGGTCATGTAGTTAGTTAGTTAGTTATCATTTTTGCGCAAAGTACGACTTTTAACAAATAGTGTCGCTGTGCACCCACTCACATTTAAATTTTAGACCCCTGAGAAAGAAAATGGATACAAGCCAAACTGGGACTGCGAGTGGTAGCACCCAAAGACAAAGACCAATTGTCATGACATGTAACTCTTTGGAACATATACAAAACCGTTACTCACATTCACCTTGGGAAATAACCTCGTTACTTACCAATTTGATGATTGGATTTGAGTTTAGCGTTCCATTCAGCAGCGAGACTATATAAAAGGTTAATCCTAATAGACCCTAACTATATTAACTCCCGCCAGAAATTGAATCCGGACCTCTCCCGCCAAAGGCGTGTGTGTGGTCCATACAGGCACGAGAAAGCTCTCCTCCAGTTATCTAAAGAACATCATAAATTTACATTTGCATTACATAAGACTCTTGGGAGAAGTGTATCGCCTTAACGTTCCTTCGACCTCTCTCTCGTCTCGATTTCTTCTCGCGGGACTATTTAGAAGATGCCTATCACTACAGTCAACAAATATTAGAATAAGTTCCGATTTCAGAAGATTTTATTCAATGGAGGAACAATCATACACGGAGGATGAACTAGTACTGAGAAAATACTAGTAGCTCACGTTGAACACGATAGGAGATATGTCCTGTCAGAAATTTCGTAGCTTCGGGTAGAGGGGATTTTTTCCCGGGAAGTTCCTTAAAATCATCTGATTTGAAGCTCTCCAGGCAAGAATTAGACACACTATTTATCGGATATGAACCCTTTGGAAGTTTGTGAGGGAACTGTTTCGTACTTTATGGCGTTGTGTGACATGTTGCATGGAAGTAATGGGCAAGCAATTCAGCATCAGCTGAAAAAAGGCCAACGATGTTGTGTGTAACTACGTTTCACCAATTTTCCGAATAAAACTATACCTCACGATTTTCGTTCTGGTTTTGACTATAATGTAAAAACATCCATCACGCACCATATGGTATAATTTGGTGGTTACAGTGTTGTTAGCATACAAGGACTTTTCGGAAAATATGTCTTTTTTATGCTGATATCATAAAATGTGTCTGTTTCTTTATATGATTGTTTCAATATCCTACAATCTAAAACCAAACTGAGATATACTTAACCAATAAGCCAGCAAGCTTTCAAAATAAACACATGGGTTTTAATTTTCCAAATTACAGTTTCCATTTATATACACGAAAGAAAATATGTAAAGCTTAGGATTTTACTGTGGCAAACTTGCTTCACATAAAAGTTAATAAGCCATAAGAATAGTTAAGTATACTTGTTACTAACGATCTATTAAGGTAATATTGTGATATTCTCACATTTGAATTTAATATAATATTTCGTTAATGATCTACGTGATCTGTTAATGAGGAATGTTAAGTAACGTTCTTATAGTGAATCGTAGTAAGTGCGTTTCTAAATTGTTTACAACTTGGTTTCATTATGAAATGAAAAAGAGATTAATATTTCGTATTTTTCCTCTTTATTTTAAGAAATACTGTAGTATGCAATAGAATACTTTATCTTATATGCATAAAAAGTAGCAACACAAAAATACCAAATTAATATGTTGAAATGCTTCCATTTTGACACATGTAAAATGTATCGAGATAATGGAAAAATGTAAATGCTCTCTTCTTCGTGTATGTTATTACTGTTTTTTGTACATGTATTTACGTAGCTCAGGTGGTATGAGACCTTCTGAGTAGGATGTAGAAAAATGAAAATTCTCATTTATGATTCTAGCGTCGAGGGGAAACAGATGCAATTGGCCTATACACAAGGGTTTTGTGGTTCATAAAAGAGCTATAACATCGGCAACAAAGCGCCAACTACAAAATTTACCTGCGTGAAAACTTTGCGGCCACAGTAACGATGGAACATGTGTTTACGTTCGCAAGACATATTTTATGTTCTTGCCAAAACATGTCTCAAATTACTCGCAAACCTTGTTTTCCGCGGACGAGATACAATCTGGTTGCCAACGCAATGCACAATAACTTACATATTCATCAAATTTTAACTTTACGATACTCTTTTTTGTTTCTAATAACAATATAGGGAACAACAACAAAGACCACTTGAATTGGAATCGAAAAACCATTGATGTAGCAAGCTTTTTAATAGGAGCGAGGTTGTGAATTCGCAATTAACATTGACTATTATCGTAACTGTGCGTTCATTAATTACTTTCAACCTCATTCCAGCTTCAGAAATCTCAATATTATTTTCAAAAAAGCATAACATTCGGCAGTTTGAAATTATAAATTTAATATTAAATCCTTGGTGTTCAGTGATATTTAAAAAAAATCATTTTGTTCGTCAATATACGATTCAATTAATTAAATTATATGAAATCCATCTATGGAATATTCAAAGAACATGAGCAGTTAAAGGGGTGACTATCACTTCCAATGTCTATTTCGCATCCTCTTAATTTTCCGTGAGATATCCCTCAGAAATAGCAACATCTACTTTTAAATTTTCTCCATTTATAACAAGTGAACTGCTAGTAATGACATATTTTAAGTGATAATTTTATAGCGTAAGATACTTATTTTTCTCGTTTTACGTTTCTTCGTCAATATTTTTATATATACGAGTTTGAAAGTATCTAAAAGAGGTTAGAAGGTTTTATTTTTTTTTCTTTTTTCCCGAGGTTTCTAATTTCCTACTTGGATATTTATCAACATTATTATATTCTGAAGCGTTCTGAAAAGAAAAATATTGCCTAGTATTTAATTCGTCAATTTTGATCCTTGTATACTGACACTATTAATGAGCTCATTGCTATGAATCCACCTGCAGTTCATTTTACTTTTTCAAAGAAGCATAGAAAGGACCATGGTGGCTCAGTGATGGAGAGCTTATATCTGGCGGTTGAGATCTTTTGATCCCAGCTTCCTCAAAGTAGGTCTTTCTAATGGACAAACACCATGTGCGTGGGTTCTTCCGTTTCCCCTAATTTCTTTATTCCATTATTTTGTTCATTATCATCATTACCGTTTCCCTTACTTACAAGTAGTCTTGTTACATAATTGTCAGACGTTAAGCAATCAAAAAAGAAAGAAAAAATAGTCAAATAGGTATAGAAATAACGGTAGTGCACCTACTAGTAAGTGGCAAGCGTATCTTATTAGTGCTAGGAGGGGCACATGTTCGGAGACGAATAATCAATATAGTAGAGAAGAGTGTTAGTATATGTATATATACACACACTGAGAAAAAATGTAGGTTGGGTACTTAAAATGGTAGGTTACATGCGTAGTTTCTGTAGTTTTTCGACAATGTATAGCAGACCTTAATTGAAAACGCATGTTTTATAATACTTCCCGTATAAGTAATCCATCTATACGTACTTTCTGTATGAAACAATAGAGGTGGTCAGGATCTCACATACAAATGCACATATATAGCATATAGCAGAGGAATGTAACATAAGTATATGCATGTGATATACGGAAAACTGTTAGATGTCAGACATCCTGCAACGGCATGATGTAACATCTAATGGCAGTGCGTATGTAACATATGAATAACGTATGCTCCATATTGATTTCTGTAGTAAGCAAGGGAATTCCGTATATTTGTACATTATGCCGCTGTCCGGAGAACGATTTTTTTTCAGTGCGTGAAGCAGCGTGTGTTGATAAATTTCCTTACAATGAAGGTGTAAAACTCTCGAATTCCTACACAATACATCAAGCATAGGACGTTGGTGACATATTAAATCGCAGTAAGACAACTGAATTATATAAACGTTTCAAAGATGGGTTGTACGTCCGTTAGTAAAGATCCCTATCGTGGTGGTTCACATACTTTAGCAGTGATTCATCTGAACATCCAAGAAATGGATCTGGGCAATCGACGCATAGTCTGTCTTCAAACTGTATGCAATGCACATATTTCTATAGAGACGGATAACACAATTATTTACAAATATTTGCACTTCGAAAAATAGCACACACTAGATGCCAAGGCATGTTTCCGATTTTGACCTGACTGCGGACCTTGTTCTGAGCAATTTTACTCTCTTTTGTCTCATAAAATGTATCTTCTGTGGTAAGCATTTGCGCTCCATGGCTAGTCCCAAGCTCGTGATGAGAAAGGGAGAGGGACTCCTACCCGCCACTGGCGATCCCGCATAGATTCCGGGTCTCTTGGTAGGAAGGAGGAAATAGGACTAACAGGAAATGTGGTAACTCGTAGTCCTGTATGGCCGATGAACGTAGGGCTGGTGCCGGTACCGAAACTACCACATGACAGCAGTCGTTCCGTCCAGTCAACAATTTACATGTGGAGGTAAAGCTTCGGCTATCCTCCGAAATGGGTGATTAACTCGAACCATTGGATCCAGGAGAGTACGTGCGACCTCGTCTTGGTCTCATCAAGGTAGCTAGCGAAAACTGTCGATCCTACCGTAGGAGGTGATGCTTCAGCTATTCTCCAAAATGGGTGACTAACTCGTGCCCTTGGGTCTGGGAGACAAAACTACGTGGTACGTCAACACGTACGGAAGAGGGGTAGTGGTGTGCCCAGTAAGGTGGATCCACGCCCTATCTGGAGGATAATGTAGACACTGCCCTCAAAGAGCGTTTCGTGTGTGCTCTTGGGTCAGGAATGTGATACCTAGTATCCTGACACACACTTGTACCTCATGAGTTGCGAGGTAGTGATCACTATGGCTTAAGAATAGGATTCACTTGCTTACTAAGGGAGCCAACGTTTCCAAATTGCCATTGTCTTTAAAGACAGACAGTCTACATCAGCCATTGAGTCCGGTAATGTACGGTGAACCCCTACCGTCATTAGAGGAAGTTCCGTATTACTTGAACGGCCCTACAGAGAGAGTGTGTGGTGGTTCCTCCCAATGGTGGTGTACACGTACCACTGGATTCGAAACGTAGCTTAGCTACGACTTGTATTTAGTACCTAAACACGTAAAAGATAAGTAGCCCCATACTGATTGGGCGAACCTACCAGGACAGCATGCTCCCTCTGCTTCCAAAAAAAAAAAAATGTCTGCTTTAGCAGACGGTCGACATCAGTCATTGTCTCTTTTAATGTATGATGTACCCTACCGTAATTAGAGGAAGTCCCGTATTGCTTGGACGATCCTACCGGGAGAGGAATATCAGATTCCTGTCTACATGGGGATTGGGGAAAAATGCTAATTCTAGGTACCTGGAAAACGGTTTCTGATCCCAGTCAAAGGGAGTAAGCTCTGCGGGATAAGGGCTGACATAAAACTCAAATGGTGTCTTAACACGTACCATTTGATCCGGGATGAGATGCGAGAATATTTTGACGTGTGCGTAGTACCTCTACGCGCGAATGTGGTAGGCGTTGAACGAATAGATGTAGGCAGTGCCGGGATTGAACAAGTCCCCTCGTGCATGCCTGGGACTGTTGGATTGGGTTGGACTATGCCGAGCTGTGGTCATACTGTGTATTCGGTAGCTCATGGGAGTTTATCCCAGGAATATGGTAAAAGCGAGCATGAGTGGGAGGTGAGCTTTTCTCGAAACGCTCGAGCACCATGCCTGCAGAGCATGGGAGGACTGACTCGCTAGTATTCCGCCCCCAACAGTAGGTAACTGACAGGCACTCAGGACTTCGGTTTGACCGCGTAGTGAGAGTATCCTACTCCCTTAGAGAACAGGGGTTGCATCGCAAATGCGAGTCAAAGTTCAGAGACAAATCTTGACGGTGTACTTCGAGTACGAGGACTTACAATCCAGAAAGAGGAATCACGGGCCATGTGCTTAAGCTAGTGGTACCGGTTCATCACATAGGCCGAATGGCCGCAGCATGTCTTGCGAGCGTGCATTAAGCGTGGTAAGTAGACCACTAGCCTCTAACTCAATCTAACCGTTCTAAACTTACAAGGTATATATGTCTTATATTGTATACTGTAAATGTATTGACAATTTGAGGTTGCTTAGTTACTTTGATGTGATACGTAATCATTTTAGACCGTTGAGACTCAAACAAACTCGCAAGTCGAAAATTAAGGACCACCCCAATATATGTCATTCTGGAGCAGGAACTGAAATGTCTGGACTGATTTCACTTATACATTTGGTGATCTTAACATAAATATTTCTACTAAAACACTTAAAATAATAATACTAATAAAAATCCAAGAAGTTGTTATATTCTGCACTTATTGTAGGATAATTTGCAAAGTTGAAGAGTGCACATTGAAAAACCTACCGTTTATATGTACGTGACAATACATTAGATAGTCTATTAAAAAAAATGAGCCTCTTCACACAAAACAACGTTAGTATCTCAAACCTCAGGGTCAGAATCGGGAAGGTCTTAGTAATGCAAAACATGTTGGAATTCTTATAATTCAAGACAAGGTATAGCGCAATGAAGATAAATAAATGTTCCACAAAACTTCGCTATATTTTAAAATTTTATTTCGTTAAAGCCGCAAATAATATGTAGCCGAAGAACACAGCCAAAAGGCGATTTAGTTGTTCTCGCTCTGAAATTTTGATATATAAGTCGCTTCTCCCAATGGGTGTCTAATCACAGAAATAGTGGATGATATTCTGCCAAAGTCGAGTAAGGCCAGCATGTAAGCAGTCACGACATTGCCAGTGATCTAAACATTCAATACCAAGCACTATTAAACTATTTGGAGAAAGCTGACTAAGAAAAATAAACCCTACATTTGAGTGCCATATGATCTGACTGTACACAAGAAAAGACACCCGATTGAACTTCTATATGCTAATCTCTACTGAAACGTAACGCACTCGAGGTATTTCTGAAGCGGTTGATCACGACTGATGAAAAGTGGATATCTAACAACAAAAATGTGCTAGAAAAAGATCATAGTTGAAGCGAGAAGAGCCCATAGTAGCTTTAAAAAAAATGGAAAGAGATTGTGTATCACGGACTGCTGTCACTGAGCAAAACGATAGACTTGGACTTGTAGTGTCGACAATTAGCTTGAGTGCATCTGGTAATGAAAAAAGAAACGATCAAAAAAGGGTGTCGTATTTCACGCTGACAATGCGAGACCGCACACATCTTTGAGTATCCATCAGAAATTGAAATAACTTGGCTGTGAAGTTTGTTGTATCCAACGTATAGTCCGGACCTGTTACCGTGAGATTAATTTATGCAGAACTCAATCAATTTTGATAAGTTAGTTTGAAAGAGGCTTTTGAAAACCACGTGTTGCATATTTGTAAACTAGGAGGTACAGAAGTTTTAAAGTAACCGAATTGTGATGTTGCCTGAAAAATGGTAGAATGTTATCGAACAAAACTGTCCATATATTGTTTCATAATGCTATTTTCAAGTAGTAATAAATGTATTCTGAAGTTTGATCTCCAAAGGCTAAATATTTTTTTGGACAATCTGTTTATTTAATAAAAAAGTGAAATATTTATATAGTTTTGCAAGCTTTTGTTTGCATTAGAACTGATTAATATAGTTAACCAAGATCGACAGCTACAATATAGAAAATATATAATTCAGTTTGCATTGTTATTAGTTTTATATTATTATTATTATTATTATTATTATTATTATTATTATTATTATTATTATTATTATTATTATTATTATGTGCATGTTCGAGTGTATATTTTGTATTAAGACATTTTGTTGATTCTTACTCTAGAAGTCAAATTAAAGAAGGTAAAATATTACCTTAAATATTCTCAACTTGCATTTGTTGTATTTATTATTGTTCTTATTTACAATGTAACTTGTATTTAGTCTTCCTTCCATTGTACAGGAGTGGTAATAAGATAAAATACAGCTCTAGTCAGTTAAAGGAAATTAAAGTTTGCGGTAAGGTGAAAATGAAAAGCTGGAATAACTTGGAAGTTTTGCACGTTTAAGTTCTATAATTAATGAAGTTGAAAGGTTTGATGAGCGGGGAAGGTGACTGTTTGTCAAAGAGAGAAGTTTATAAATTAAACATCATTCATATTCGAAAACGAACTGCCCAGGAAAAGTTACCCAACTGAATTGGCAGATTTATCAGTTCTTACTGAGAATGCAGGGTGAGTCAGAAGTTTCAAACCACATCTTATAAAATTAAAGCGAGTGTGGATGGCCGGAATTGGTGACTGTAGGGATACTTTAGGGTGAACATTTATGGCGCTTATCATTTGGACTGTAACGATCTTGTCCGCCATTTTGAATCTCGCTCAACAACTTTAAATAGAAAGGGGATCACGTAGGGATAGGATTTTAAGAGAAACTCAATGGTGTAAACAAATTTAACATAACTATCATAAGTTCAAATATATAATCACATAAAACTCAAATGTGTTTCTTATTTACAGGTAAATGGACTGATACCTATTTAGATTCGTTGTCTGCGGAGGCTATAATAGAACAAAACTCACTCTATTTTAGTGTTATCTGAACAACTTGTGTGTGTATATTATCCCACCAAGAATACAAACCGGGGCGGCCTCATACATCAAAGACACGTCTACTGACCACAAGACTAGCTACGAGTACAAAGGCTGCAAACGTAACAATCGAGGAAACAAGATAGCTTTTAGCCGTGTTCTACGTTTGGGGAATCATGAAAACTCCGAACACAATAGGGAAACTAAAATTTATTAATGTTCCACTCCAGCAATTATTTAACAATAATTAGCCTATATTACGCTCGATGAAACCAATTAACCTAGAGTCAAAAGGTGTAGGCAACACTGGTCTACTCGAAAAGTAATAAGTAAGCCCTTAATCGATTTCATGAATTTGAGGATATGGTGCAGACATCATTTCCAATCTTGAAGAATGATGCTAGCGTAAGTTTTAATTTTAATACAGGACATAGGTCCAGGGCATAATACTAAAAGTTTAAAGTTATTACTTGAAAAGAATCATGGGACAATGTATTCAAATACCTGGCAATATTCTTATAACTATTTAGTTTGCTAAACTCTTGAGCAACTTTCAACATGTCAAAACAGTTACAAGCTTATTTTTAATTTGAGATTACTGAATACTCACATTAAATAATAACCATAGTAATAAATGATTCCTTATTCTAGAAATATGTTAATCTACAACTAGGATACTATATTTCCTAGTTTTGATTTCTACGTTAATCAGATTTATAGACCTAAATGCGTAATGTGCAATAATTGATCGAATGGAAATTTAAACGTGTATAAGAATGTATTAAGTTAGTGATCCCGAAACATTTTAGGCTTATAACGTATTTAATGTTTTCTTTTTCTTTCTTTCTTTCTTTTGGCCTCCACTAAACCCTGCTGTTGGTACCTGTTGTCTTATTAATGGACAGACTCTACATGCCTCATTTGTCTTTTAAATATCTCTTCGTATTTCCGTTGAAAATTTTAGAGCACTTTTCTCTCTCTTTTATTTGATTTGCGTAGTTCCAATTTGTGGCAAGAGGCAAATTTTTACTGATATGATACCTTTTAACATACACAATATTCTTTCCTCCACCATTTTTGCTTTCCGTTTATTTTTATTTGTTTAATACTTTTTATATATACAGCATAACATAATACTTTGGACAGTTGAAAATATGCAGTATTTTATGTTTACATGTTTTGCTGTCAATTAGTTTGTTTCTCTCCCGTATTTGAGTTTATCATATTATTATTATTATTATTATTATTATTATTATTATTATTATTATTATTATTATTATTATTATTATTATTATTATTATTGCCAGTATTTTCCACTGTATTTTACGACAGAACTCACATGCAGACATAACATAAAATGTAAAAAGTGAAGAAATATAGTTTTCTTGGTACTTAATGTGTCAGACTTTTCCAAGGCCACCAAGAAAAAGAATAATGGTCTAAAACTGAATTCAATGTTAACATCGCCTAATAATTTCCTACAGCCACTAAGCTAAAATTAACGAGAAAACAATTGTGAGGGATAAAGAAGCGATGTCGGAACAAACGCTTAACCTCTCTAGAGTAGAAAGGTTCTCAGTTGAGAATATGATGATATGTAAACCTTCTACACACCTGGTTTTGGGTTTATAATCGTTGATCTCTTATCTGTACTTTCTGAGGGCCCTTAAGTTGTAACTAAACTATCATAAAATGGATATATCTAATATCGTATCTAACCTGATAAGTTATACAGGATGTTTCAAACCAACACAGACAACGTTTGGGAGGTAATTCCTGACATCAAAATAAGACTATATATATATATACAACAACCTGGGTGCACAAATGCTTCCTTTCGGAGCTATAGGCTGGCAAAACTATGAAGAAATGAACTTTAAAGGTCCATAGCTTCAAAACTATGTGATCTCCTGTAGTCGGGTCATGACTTCACTTAGGGATTAATATGTGCGCTATCCAAAAATACATGTTTCAGAATCCGAAGGTACTCACGCAACAATTTTTATAGAGGGTTTTGATTACGAACACATAATTTGAAGTACTCACCAATTACCTCTATAAAAATCGTTGCATGACTTAGGAACGCCCTATAATGTGATAATTTATGAAGAATCGTGGTTTTTGCACACACCAATTATACCTGATTCATATCCCGGTAGCGATTTAGAGCCACGTTAAGAGTAAGTCCAGTCCTTTGTAACCTTGGTGCTGCATAAGAATGAAAACACAAAAGTTAAAACGAAATAAAACTCGAAACTAAATATACAGGGTTTGTTCGTAAAATAATAACACTAGCCACCACATGGCGCTCCAGTCGCCAGCAGTACTCCCCGACGGGAAATTTGAGATGGGGTGTCTAAACTAACATAAGCAACGCACTGGGCGACAGTCACGTCCGAGCTCTGACGCAATGACGCTCACGCGAGGAGCAAAAGCTGTTTATGAGTATTTGTCACGACAGAGAACGTGAGAAATGGTGATATGTCGTGTAAATGAGTGTTATCATTTGCCAATTGCGCATTATCACCAAATTTAATATCCACAATTATGCAACCACACATAACACAGTTTAACATGAAAGAAAAGTGGTTAATAACACTTGTAAACCAAGTTCTCATATGAAATGTCATTTGCTTATGGCGATCTAAGCAAGAAAACCTTCATACAGTACTAAATGAATGATTGCGGAGATACAACAACCCAAAATGCTATTAAAACGAACATGGCAAAGGACTCAAACAACCACATACCGAAGAGAGAGAATATTATGGTATCTTCACTGATATCTCACTTTTTCTACCTAGCAAGTAAATGATAAAAGAAATAGTAGAATAAGAAGTTGGAGGAAACGGAAGATATCGAAACAAATCTTTGAACACGATGTCGTCCGTCATGAATTAACGGACTATGACGTATTAATATAGTATATTTTTTTGTGTGTGTGTGTTCTGCGTACTACGCTGAACAAGAACTGACAAAACACTAATAATGATAACAGATGCTCGACGTGTCCTCCGTCAGCCTCAATACAATACTCTGCACGACGTGATAGTAATTCACGTACACGATTGAAACGCATAGGCGTATTACGAATTATTCCAAATCCATTACGATTTTTTTGTTCCAATTCGTTCATGTCGATTATTTGTGTTTTGCACGCTATACATCTTAGGTGTTCCCACAAATAAAGATCCGGATTTAGATCAGAGGAGCGAGTAGGCCACTCTATGAGTCCACCATTCCTTATCCATCTGTCTTGGAAGCGCTGGTCAAGAAACGCACGAACACCATCGTGCATAAACCAAAGTTGAGACTTGCTCGATAGCGGAACATTTTCCAACCATTCCTGAAGATTTTGCTAAAGGAATTGCAGTTATGTTGCATTTGTGAGATATTGTGGTAAAATATATGGCCCCAGAATTTCGTCTCCCAATATGCCTGTTCATACATTAATCGAGAATTGATGTTGATGTTGAGTAGGCAAACTTGTGTTAGGGGTTTCTTTTGCCCAGTGGTGTTCGTTCTGGATGTTGACATCATCATCTCGCGTCAACCCAGCCTCATCAGTAAATATGATTAATGAAGGAAACAAAATTTTCTACACAACGATTAAGATAACACTCGCAAAAGTATATTCGCAGAGGAAAATCTATTTCTTCTATTCCTTGCTTAGGCTGCAAGTGGTAGAGATACAGATGCCGTTCGCGAAACACTTTTCATACGGTCTCATGGGAAACACCTTCTTGCATTGATAGCCCTCTTGTACTGGTACTATCTGAAGAATTCTGTGTTCTCGATCAGGAGTCAAGACTGTCCGCGGACGAGCAACTGAATCATATGCAGCACGCAACGTACCTGTTTCCCGAAGCCTCCTATCGATAACAGCAAAAGTACTACGATTAAGAACACGATTTGGAAAATATTCGTAATGTAGCTCTTGTGCTTCATGTGAGTTACCATCAGCACGACCATACATAAGATGCCCATCTACCATTTCATTAAATATGTACTCCTCTTTTGGTTCCACTTAACTAGTACCACACACACATACACCAACACATCCAATGCGACATACTGCACCGTGTGCTATATTTACCTGGAGCGTCCACGATAATTACAGCCAATTCGTAAACTCCTATTAGAGGACGGCACCAGATACTCTAAGTAATTGGAGGCAGGCGCATGTATTCAGGTGAAACAAGTGCAAGTGTGTGCACCAAATAATTCAAACAAACAAGGTTTGTTTACTATATTTATGATACGCAAAGTGCTTAATGTACGTTTTCCTTATTATTAAGGGTGCAAAGAGATTTATGAATCGTAAAGTCACTTTTATTTGATCTCTAAAGAAATAGTGTATACTCGAATTGACTTAACGTGTTAGCAAAAGTATCCACTTAAAGAAATTAAACTTCAGAAAACGAGATAATGAGATGTTTCTCTAAATGTGATCATTTGTATTTAACCTAACCCTCATAAAAGTACCAACTAGGGATGGCCACAAAGTTCCGGTTCCGGCGGAACCGGTTCCGCGAAGAACCGGTTCTTGGAGATCCGGTTTTCAGAACCGGTTCTGGAACCGGTTCCGGACCTGGATCCGAAAACCCGGTTCCAGAACCGGATCTTAGGAACCGGTTCTATACCTGGATCCGAAAACCCGGTTCCAGAACCGGATCTTAAGAACCGGTTCCAGATCTGGATCTGAAAACCCGGTTCCAGAACCGGATCTTAGGAACCGGTTCCAGACCTGGATCCGAAAGCCCCCAAAGACCCGTAAATGAGGCATAAAGATCACCTTCAAAAATAATGCAAAGAGGACCATGCGCTTGTGCCTTCCTCGCCCAGACACGCTTGTGCCCCCAGAAAAAATTTTTGGTCCACCAGTGGGTGTTTAGCCAAATGAGTTGGCCAGTTTGCCTGTTTAACCAATGAGTTTGCCAGTTACCCAGTTTATTTAGCCAAATGAGACAAGCTGCCGCCGCCTGGGCGCCTGCCTGTCGCTTCCACCATTTCATCTAGCATACTGTTCACAGCTTACCAGCAGCTCGGGTTTAGCGTAGGGATGGTCACAAAGTTTCGGTTCCAGCGGAACCGGTTCCAGACCTGGATCCGAAGAACCGGTTCTAGACCTGGATCCGAAGAACCGGTTCCAGACCTGGATCCGAAGAACCGGTTCTAGACCTGGATCCGAAAAACCGGTTCTAGACCTGGATCCGAAAAACCGGTTCCAGACCTGGATCCGAAAAACCGGTTCCAGACCTGGATCCGAAAAACCGGATCTTCTAGAACCGGATCCGTTCAGACCCGAAAACCGGTTCCACTAGGAACCGGTTCTGGCCATCCCTAGTACCAACATCTCGTCTTCATGTCATTTCATTTACTTCCTTTCCTCGTATTTATCTGTTTCACAAATGTTCCGTAATAATTCTTTTCCATTGACTCAACTCTTATACCCTAAGGGTAGATCGAATGACGTTAAAACTAACACTTCATTTTTTTTTTCGTTTGCACCATCTTAGATTCTATGTACATATCCACGTAAGTAGAACAAACTATCATCTAAAATACGTTTTTTTTTCGTGTTTGTTCTTTATATTATTTATGCTTATTTTATGCAGGCAAATCCATACTTTATGAACAAGATCGTAGCATTCTTCCGAGCTAAAAATCTACTGTTACATAGAAATAGTGAGAGAGATCTCAGTGAAGGTACCATACAAAGCAATATCTTTGGTAAGTAGTTATTCGAATCCTTTGCCTTGATGTTCGTTTTAACATCATTTTGGATTGTTGTACCTCTGCAGTCATTTCTTTAGTACCCTTTGTTTTTATGAAGGTCCCCTTGCTTAGATCGCCATAAGCAAATGATATTTCAAGTGAGAACTTAGTTTGCAAAAGTTATCAACCACTTTTCTTTGATATTAAACTGTGTTATGTATGGTTGCATAATTGCAGATATTAAAATTAGTGATAATGTGAAATTTACAAATGATAATACTGGTGTACACGACCTAACAGCTTAATAAACCGATAATTAAACATTTTATTTCAAAACATTTCTTTTTTTTTCTATTCGTACTTAAATCAGGGTTCCGATATCCCAGATCCCACCATAAAATTCGTTGCGCCGGTAAGGCCTAACTCTGAAAGATGGATATTTAAATAGAGAGTGTATTAGTTCATGTGATTTTTTCTTCAGTCACCTTTAATACGTCTTATAGTTTTCTAGCTAGGCAGCCTCAAAGTTACACTTTCATCGTTTTCGGTATCGCGTAACTTTGAAACAACACGGTTTTCATGCATCAGAAATCGCCAGTATTGGTGTGGCGGTCTAGGAGGAATATGCAGACGGACATAGTTTTGTTCATTTTGGTTTTCATTGAAGATAGAAGATATACCCCGCTTCCCTTTAGAACGGATATCTTCAAAAGCGCTGGGATATGGAACAGCTTATTTTAAATGAATAATTGTTATACCAAATTTCATCTTCCCAAGTTGAGGGGGATCGCGAAATACCCATTTTTCGAATAGATTTCGAAACCCGTAGTTTCCCTTTCAGGACATATTTTAGTCAAAGTAACACAATAGAAACATAAGCTAAGCAAGTGTCAAGATAGGTGTCAAAAATCATCAAAATCGGTCCAGCGGTCTAAGAGGGATTGAAAGATAAACATCGTTACACTTATTTTTAGACTTCCAAGCTGTGTTATGCATAAATTAAATGTCGGAAGTCTTATATAACTACTTTGTCTGTCTATCTGTCCACAGGTACCAGAGCAGAAACAGTGAGAAATGTCGAGAAGTGTTATTTCTGCAATCGATTCAGCTCCCTCCCCCCTCCAAAATAGGTGCAATCTGCTCCGTTAATTCTTTATTCAAACCAGATGTGTTGGAAATTAGCTGTTTCCGGTTTCAACGTTTATCATCATAGAACAAAAACGGTAACATGTAGCGAGTACTGGTTTCTTGGAAACGTTTCAACGTCTCAAGCCTAACATATCATGACTATCCAAAACAATCTACCGAAAACAGATGATGTTCAAATTTACTATTACTTCCGGTTCCAATATTGATTTCTGGAGAGCAAAAGCGGTAAAAATATCATAGTGATATATATAAAAAGTGTGATATACAACGAGAAGCGTTTTCTTCTTTTTCTCAATATACGTCTCAAAACATATTATGATTGTACACAATACTCTATCAAAACCGAAACTTGTTCAAATTTACTGTTACTTCCAGTGGCAATACTGATTTTCACTTAGGAAAAACAATAAGAAATTATTCAGCGCCTCAAATTATTTTACAATTTATTCAGCGCTTCAAAAATATGTTTCATATACTCCATCAACTTTTTATTCAAGCTAGAAATGGTTCAGAAAAATACTTCTAGTTTCAACATTTATCGCTATGTAGCAGAAATAGTAGATAATAGATAGCGACAAACTTTTTTTTTTTTTGCAATCGATACATCATCATCAGTATTATATACGTATATATCATCAAAACCTGCAACACTCTATCGAAACCGGAAGTGTTTGAATTTACTAGTACTTCTGGTTTCAATACTGATTTTCAAAGACAGAAAAAAAAATGTAAAAGATATCGACAAGCGGTTTCTTGCATTCAATTTATCTTCCGAAAAATAGGCTCTCTCTCTCCGCTAACCTTATATTCAAAGTGAAAGTTGTTCGAATTAATTACATTTGGTTTAAGTCATTATCGCGATAGAACAAAATCAGTAAAGAATACCGATTAACGACTTTTAAATATGGTTTCAGCGCCCGAAGAACAGGTTAGGTTCTCGCTTTGATCTTATTAGTCTATTGTAATATACTACTTCAAGTTTGAGTATTGAATTCGCGTAGTTTATAATTCTACCGTAGTTTCACACTATGAAACGAAACTCACTTGTTATATATTACATATACTTATAATATAGATAGATAGATAGAATAGTGTTTTGTTAAACGTTGATAACAATAATGTTATTGCTCCTAAATATTGTAAGCAAATAGTACTCGATCTAAAATATAAATTTGTATGTTTTATTTGTAGTAATTATATGCTGGAAAATTGTAATAGGAACATGAAATATATCTTATTTGTTATTATTTGTTAATATTTTTTCTTATAAAATATTCCTTAGTACTTATAATTGCTACACATCAATAGCTTGTAGTTATCTTCCAAACCACGTCTTCATTAGAGGGGACCTCTATGCTGAATTTCAGGTTTCCACGATATAATGTTTGATAAAAGTTTATGCTGGTAAGCTGGAAAATTGATTTACGGAAGGGATACAGGCAACGTAATCTAAGCAGTATCTTCTGTGAAATGATCTTTAAGGGAAAAAAGTCTTAAACTAAGATTTATATATTCTTTCTTCTTTAGTAGCGTCTTCATCTATTATTCGACTCAATAATAATGCAATAATATTATTCCCTGAGCAACAACGATCGAAACAATGCAATTATACGTGAGAAAATGAGTGAATTTGTTACTCTGACAAAATGCACAGGGAATAAATATTTTACTTAGATGCGAGTAAGATCCCTACTGAATTCTCCTTTATGTATTATCTACAGTAGCTGAGAAGAGAATTTAAATTATGAGGCCTACGGGAGACTTGAGTATTATGCTTCTTGATGAGATACGTGAGTACGAAACTTGGTCCGAGAGAAAAAGCCATACAAGGAGCACGTGATTTAAATATTAGACTAGATTTAGATCACACCCTTTGAAATAGGAGGAACCTTTAGGGAAGAACACAAAGGTAAAAGTGTCTGTGAGAGAGAGCCTTTCTTGGATTTTTTTCTCTGTCAACGTACCTCGAAATTTTGCTTAGCTACACACTATTGTGAAGAGAGTTTCTCTGCAGCATTCCTGAGCAAACACTTGCAGAAAATTTGCAAACGGAAAGAAAAACTACACTAGGAATTCTTGTTTAGGAAATGACAAATAAATTCCTTGTTATTTCTCCTTGAAGTCATGTGATAATTATATATATATAATCATTTATGCTCCAACTTAAACAGGCGTATATTCGTAGTCCTCGATGCAAGACATCCAGCAACTTTATACCACCTCACTGTACTTCAATTGAAAGTGAAACAATTTCTACTTGCGACGACATGTTAGTGGCAGCTGTGAATTACGTTTAAGACAGCGTGCGAATTCTGTTTCTCCTAACGGTCTTAGTAGTTTTCCCTAAGCACATAATAAATTATGAAACAGTATTTTCATTCTTTTTGTTTATATATTCATATTTTTTTGTTAGTCAAAATGGCTAAATTATTATTATTATTATTATTATTATTATTATTATTATTATTATTATTATTATTATTTTGTAAAATTTGGGAAATAATATAATCGTGAATATTTCGTCATGCTAATGCACTTACCTAAAATGAATATGAAACCAAATATCACGATACATTTACATAGATGAGATAGTCCTAAACTTTTGTACTAATAAATTATCACGATACAAATAAAGATATTATAATAAGATAATGAGAAGATAATCTGAAATCTTCATTTTTTCAGTGACATGGATTCTTGCTTATAATCCCGCCGGGAGTTAATGTGGTTCGGATTCAATTCTATTCAGTAGGTCCCTCACTGCTGAAAGGGATGCTAAACTGAAAACCAACTCAAGTCTTGCCTATAATCTAAGTGAATGCATGTGGAAAAGAGTCACCAAATTTTAGTACATGATTCCATAAATTATTATTATTATTATTATTATTATTATTATTATTATTAGTAGTAGTAGTAGTAGTAGTAGTAGTAGTAGTAGTAGTAGTAGTAGTAGTAGTAGTAGTAGTAGTAGTAGTCGTTGTTGTTGTTCTTGTTGTTGTTTCGAGCGACGAAAAAGGAGAAAAGAGTATGCTGATCTTGAGAAAAATAAAAAGAATAACACATGTGATATTTCAACGGATTTGCAAGTATCATGGGTAATATATACTTGAAAAATGATTTTTCTACATCTCTCCGTCAGTTCGTTCTGATGAACACTCACCTAGAGGTCACAAAGTTCAACGTATTCGAACCACAGTTAAAACTTACGGTTTTTATCTGATTGTCCTGCGGAAGGGTTTCAAATTTCATTCCTACTCCTAAAAATAAGGCTAGTTTACTGACGCGTGAAAATAAAAAAAAAAAATCTTGGAATTGGGTCTAACTAGTTTGTTTATATTTCATAAATCAATAGTACATTAACAAACCCACACTATAAGTCACTTTTCTGGGAAAAATTAAGAATGGGTAGTTTACTCTTAGGGTGAGTTTCTCGGACGGCATTCTTGAAAAACAACTCAGAAGATTTGGACCATATTTTATAAACAAATATTTCATTAAAAACCTGGAACTATAGAATAACTCGTTTGGCCTGAAAAATGTACAAGGGATATTTTATTTTTCAGGGTGAGTTTTATTTGGAAGATTTTCTCAAGACGGTTCGGGCGATTTTATTCATTTTCGTAAGTCAATATATCATTAATAACCTCTCATATTATATATATATATATATATATATATATATAATGGTCCGATCTCTACCCATTTTATCTAATAACTCTCTTCACCGGAAGTGGCACATGCCTTATCTTCCCCGGAACCACTCATACTATATATAGAAGAAGTCCTGAGCGAATGAGAGACTGATAAACTGATGAACGCCAGGACCAAACGGCTTAAGCCACAAACTTGAAATTTTAGCAGTGCATAGGATTTGTAACGTATGACACTAGAAATTAAATATTTTTGCAAATTTCGGGGTGGAAATTAGTGTAGTAAAATGTCTGTATCTCTGAAATTTAGAGAGATAAACTTTGGTTTACTGACTTCTCATTTAAAATAGTTAGGCACATGTTTCACCACATGTTTTTTTTTTTTTTTTTTTTTTTTTTGTAATTTTTGCTGCAAGGGAAGAAAAAGAGGCAAGAAGAAGAACAGGTTTGGTTGCAATTTCTATAACAATATTATCATATCTCGAAATCCTTTAAAGTTAGAGATATGAAATTTGGTATGTAAACTTTTCATTTAAAATAGCCCTAACTAAATATATGTTCCAACATTTTTTGATGTTTCCCTTAGAAGAAAAGAGAAAACGGGAAGGGAAAGCGTAGGAGTTAGAATTCTTATAACAAGATGTCTATATTTCAAAATCTTTTAAGATTAGGGACATGTTAGTATATGAAACTTGATAGGTAAATCGGTTTTTCAAAACTAGTGAGGATATACCACCACATTCCCGGATACTCCACCGGATTATTTCCCTCAGTTCGACTTTTAATGAGAAAAGAGGACCAATTTATATTTTTTTCCTCAATACATAAAAAAATGCTTCCGAAGTTGTTAGTCACATCATCAGGGAAAAGAAGAAATAAGTTTGAACCACTTAAAATGAACTTCTTAACAGTTAGAGCTTGGGCTGACATAGGTTCTTATCATTTCATTGTGATTGAGATGTGCATTCTAAGAGTGAAAGAGGGGGTATATTCTTAGTAAAGAATAACGCCACAAACGTATCTTGAAATGCGTAAACGAAACTAAAGGCTGAAATATGAAATGTGAGGCCATAGGTCGAGCAAATTCGAAATCTGGGGGACGAACTTCCCAGATAGCTGACTGCTAGTATTTCATAAATGAAAAATTGTATTAATAACCTGACAATCTGATATAGCTTATATGCCATGAAAAATATACAAGGGGATGCAGTACATAAAATAACGTATAACTAGGCGACAAAAGTGTCACCTAGCGGCGAGCTAGAGTCGCCTAGTTAACAGTTATGTCACCCAGTGTCGCCTAGAATAACAAAATGCATCAACTTGCATACACAAAATTAAATATATTGTCAATATCCAATTTTAGTCAGCATAATCTTATTTTGTAATTACTAAGTGAACTTGCTCTGATATCTGCACATAAGTTCTCAGTTACACGTATTTGTTCACTATTTACTATGAATAAAATAAATTAGATATATTCATAAGTTTGCATAAGTTCACTACTTGTGTTAAAATTCATAAAATAATAATGCATGCTTTACTTAAGTTCCTGACCTATTTCTTTATTTGCTTACATTCATTCTACTTCATACTTGCCTCGTCTGTATTATATGCGATACGCTTTGTACTGTATATTTTCTTACGGAAAGTGCAAAACTATATGCATCTGATATATAAGGGACGATCAACTGAAACCCTTTCGTTTCATGTATTATTGGTATAACGTGTAGGATGATATTGTTTGTTTAATAGTGTGTAATGGCTAATGTCCCTGTGTGTTGGGTGTAGGAATGTTGTTGATACGTGTGTCCGTTTTGCAGGTATAACGAGTGAAAGATGGCGTTCAAGATCCCCAATCCGTCTAAACAGGACCAGCGTGCAATCATCCAGTTTCTGAGTGCCGAAAGCTGTCAGCCAGATGATGTGTTCCGGAGTATGAAAGACGTGCATGGTGATGCATGCGTCTCCAAAACAACAGAGGTGGACTGGGCCAGAATATTTCGGAAGTGGTGTGAAAAAAACACTGATTATCCCCGTCCTAGTTGAGCCAATGTCGTTGCCACAGAAGACAAGCGTGAAAAGGTGAATGCGGCTATAGGTACATTAGTATTCAATCCATAGCTTGTGACTTTCACATCTTTGGGCCTCTAAAGAAGGCATTGAAAAATCAGATATTTCAGTTTGACGCTGAGTTTTTAGAACGCTGTGCGTGATTAGTTTGATACTCAGCTGTCCAAATTTTACATGGACGGCGTTTTAAAGTTCGTGACACAGTGGGACAAGTGTCTCAACGCTCATGGTGACTTCTTCTGAACAATATTTTTTACTGCACGCTGACCATAGATGCCTCTAGATAGTGTACAAGTTTTCACGCGAATTAAAATTTATTTCATGAATTATGACCACTGAACGGATTTTAGTTGATAGCCCCTTATATCAAAGAGAAAATTCAAAATTTTGTTATGCCATCAAAGAATGAAATAACAATAAGTAGATTATGTAGAAAAAATGTATTATATGTTATTTGGTAAATAAAACCTTTAAATTTGACTTATGTGCGAATTATTGTTCTAATTATTACTTCTCTTTTAGGATTTGTCCCATCGTGATTACTTTTGGAACTTTATGTCGTTGGTCATCTTTAGATTAAGATTTTGATAGAGTTAGTTAAATCCTTGTTAAGGGGATCCCGGTTACATAGCGTATCGTTGACGATGTATAAATCCGCTATATTTTCCGTGTCTTCAGATGCATTTAGACCAGGGCTGTCCGATTACAATAATCCCGAAAGCAATAACCATGTTAACCGGAAATATGGAGGAAGGCAAGTCATTAAACTCTACAACAAAAGTATTAAATAAAGCTGTCAATAAAATGTAATGTTATATTAAATGACAAATCATTTGGACGTTTGTGAGCCACACAGAAATAATTCTACGACCTGCGGACCGCCTATTGGACAACCCTGATTTAGATTTGTTTGTATTTCACTTATTTGAAGATCCATTCTTGGATCTTCTAGTATTTCTTTCACTCTCGGTCAAATGCCGTGTTAACGTATTCTAATGCTAATATTTCATTACCTAGTTGATTATTTTTAAGTTACTGTAGTTTCTGTTTCTACTATGCTAGTGTTTCATTATTTCACTTAAAATATTCTGAATTCATTATCGTTGAATTTCGTACAAAAACTAGTCAACTTCATAGATAAAAATATGGAACTTAGAAGTACTATGGTTTTAACACGACAGTAACCATTAAATGATTAAGCCACTAAGCATTAAATATTAAACGATACATTAAGGACAGTGTCATTTATACTTCATAAGAGATCTTACAGAAAGCTTGACATTCACTGTTCACTTGTTCCTTCTACGCGATGCGACTTGAAATGAAATATGTAAGTTTTACGTCCCATGGTTATGCCGGTTAGAATAAAGGAGACGGTGATGATGAGAAATAAATGAAAATGGTGGAATGAAGAAAGTGGGAGAAAACGGAAGAAGCCCGAGGAAACCCACGCACACGGTGTTCGTCCACAACAAGATTCACTTGGCGCGAGCTGGGAACCACGAACCACCACAAGTAAGCGTTTTACCACTGAACCACCGTGCCTCCTACCAAATTTAGTAGTGATTAATCAAATAGTTCTAGGGATTTTTTTTGTCTCCCGTACGGACACACGGACAGGGAATAATTGTGAACAACGATGTATCTTTATCTATAGTTCACAGCTGAATGACTAGTGCTTTCAGCTTTGGCATGTAAGATCATATTCGAATCCGCATATGAGTCTATGTAAAAATCAAACTTAAAGTACTAGAGCATAAAGCAAGCACCTTAGCCGCTTGCCCACGGGAGAAACTGGAGTTAAAATTTGTATATGCATTACTTTATTATACCTGAAAAATAATAAAGTTTAAACACATGTTCTGTAAACATACATTAATTAACATGAAATAACCTAGAGCATCATTAATATGGACATAATGCAGTGAAGATTAGCGTAGCTGTACAAAATATAATGTGATCACTTCTCTTGAAACATCACACAGAGAACAAGCTTTAGATTATCCTCCAGTTTTCGCTGTAACTTCAGTGAACCATTCACCTACACAAACACAGATGCGAATTCCCACACACATAGAAGCAGCCATTTTCCGAAATGGTGTGCCACGTTATTTCCTATTCCGGGGTATAGGGTGTTATGAATGGAGAGTTATTTCCTGAGAGGAGCACAGAATGTCCGGATACAAAGCACTGTAGTTTGGTGCTCAACTCAGTTTACTATGGAATAACCCTTTATGCTATTCAACAGAGGTTTCAATTTAGTGAAATCTATCATTACAGTTATCATATGTATTGTGAAAGTTTTTAGCTTGACGGCCATATTGGTGATTGATGACATTCTCAGCATCAAAACACTATACGATACTTATCAAGAAAATTTCAATACCAACACTTCTGAGCTTTGTGGTAAGTTATTACGTTCATGATAAAATCCTGGGTTTACTTTCAGGTATGAAAAATTAGAAATTATTGTGCGTACAACTCAAGATTGAGAGAACATAAAAGTAGAAACTCAACACTGAATGTTGATATTAAACTCATACATATCTGAACAATTATGCTGTGACAATCAGAGCAAATAATAATAATAATAATAATAATAATAATAATAATAATAATAATAATAATAATAATAATAATAATAATAATAATAAGAATAATAAGAATAAGAATAGTCGTAGTAGTAAACAGTTCCTATCATATAAAAGAATTGAAGTGACTGACTTATCATCGTCCAGGTTACAACACTATACTTAAAAACGTAGCATTTGGTCATTATGTTTCACTTGTGACGAAAGTAAGATGTAAGGACTGACTTTTTTTTCAATACTTATTCTAAAGGGGGTAAAGAAGGCGTCTTTTTATTTCAATTGTGAATCTCATAAGCCCCTGGAGTTAGGAAGTTGAAACTCAGTAAAGGAACATGTAATTTTGAGTTCTCGAAAATTCCGCTTCCAAGGAGGAAAAGCGGGGACATTTCTAAACATACTCATTTTTTTCTCTGTATATTCAGAAATGAAAATGAAATGAAATCTTTAAGTTTTACGTCCCACGGTTATGCCGGTTAGGCTAAAGGAGACGGTGATGATGAGATATGAGTGAAATGGTAGAATGAAGAAAGTGGGAGGAAACGGGAGAACCCCGAGAAAACCCACGAGCACGGTGTTTGTCCACCACAAAGTTCACTTGGCGAGGGCTTCTGTATATTCAGAATTTAAGGAATGTGAGAATTTGTTTGAGTTAGATACATGAAATTCGGTATATAAACGAATTCAAAATAGCCAACATGCGCTAGAGGATTTTCGAAAATTATGCTCCTAAAGAAAAGGAAAGAGCTCTTAGTGTAATATTGAAATTTCATTTTTATTCACAAGGAAATTTATTCACTAAGTGTCTAATGTGGGGATTCGGTTCAGCTGTGAAGTTCGACAGAAATAATTATATATATATATATATATATATATATATATATATATATTGTATGTGTATTTCAGTGTTTTCAAAAATGTTGATTCTACACAGAGAAAATGCATATGCAACGTATGCAACAACGCAGGTTACATGCGTAAATCCTGTAGTTTTTGGATCTCACGTACGACTATATATAGCATCCAGCAAGAAACGTATATCTGAAAACATATGTTTTATAATACTTCGCGTATAAGTGTTTCATCTATCCCTACTTCCCGTATGAAAGAAATGACTGTATGTAGACGGTCAGGATCTCACATACAGATAGACGTATATAGCATACAGCTGACGTATGTAACATATGCATACGTGTGTAAAATAAAAAAGATTGTTAGATGTCAGATATTCTACAGCGGCATGATGTAACATCTGAGCGAGAAAATGATAGTGTATATGCAACATATGGATAGCGTATGCTCCGTACAGATTTCCATATTAAACATAAGGATCCCATGTATTTGTGCAATATATCACTGCTCCCATAACGGATTTATCTCACTCAGTATAAGGGAAAAAAGAGATTCACTTATATAATATCGAAATGCCCCTTATTTTATTTTTTTTTTAAAAGTGAAGATTGTGGGGATTAGCTAATTTGAAGATGTGAAATTCAGTATATAAACTCTTTAAAAAGTATAAGAAAACATGTTACAATGTTTCAGAAAATTTCGTTCCGAAGCGGGAAAAGGGAAAGAAGCCATATATAAAATCCTAATAGTTCCTTTTATTTATTCACAAACTGTTAAACGTGGTAATTTTCTTAAGTTGGTGATGTGAAAATCAGTAACCTATAAAACTCTTAAATATATACACAAGGAAAAATACATGTCAGTGTTTTCGAAACTTTCCTTCTTAAGAGGAAGAATGTTGCCCCTGAGACGAGCATTTTTTTTTCGTTTCGTCTCGATTCCATCTCGAAAACAAGATGTGAGTCGAGACGAGAAGCACATTTTCAAACTAGAGACTAAGCGAGAAAAATGCCAATTCTCGTCTGGTTTTCGATACGAAAATCGAATCGAGATAGAAAGTATCATGAAAAATTCTCAACTCGTCTCGATTCTCGAAAAAGATGTTCATTTATTATTTTTTTAATAAAAAAATGCTCTATATACTAGCATTGCACAAAAAAATACTACTTTGTATTTCGAAGTGCATCTAATGTTCAAGGAACATTAGGAAAATATGTAATTGTTTTGCTTGTTGTGTACGTACACTGAGTATCTTTCTCCTTCCTAGTGTGGTTGAATAATCTACAATTTGCTGCCTGATATAATTATCCGGTACTTCAGTTCTAGAATACGTATGTTACATTACATCCATATCAGAAACAGTTTTTTTACACGAAATTTAGTTGAAGTAAAATCACATTTCATCGCTTGTATATCAACTAAATTTTCTTGGTGTGCTTGTTGGAATATTGAGGTTGTAACCAGGGATAGGAAACTTCCAGGTGCCAGGTCAGTATGGCGACCGGAAATATTATACCCAAAACATGTAGGACAACGCATCAAATTAGATTTATATTATGTATGACGCTTGGTTTTCAGAACTGTTGCCTATGTCAGAAGATTTTTTTTTTTATCATTGGTTATATCTGTACCTGAATACGTATGCAATTGACTTAAATGTTCAGCAGACGGACAAGAGAAGAAACTCGAAAAATAATAGCATGCACAATTGACATACATATGCGTTTGTGTAACTTGGGACACAAAGCATATACAGATTGCTATGCACTATCGTATCTAAAACACACAATAAATATATTGCAGTAAACATGTTACGAAAATCATTTGTGCAAAATTATCTCATTTTTCATATTTGGAAACATGGTAACCGTACATGAAAGTTGATTGGTCATGTATAACTTCATTAAACATTGATTAATATGCCTGTTTCAGTACAATATTTTGTTTTTATTTCCTGTTTGCATATGTTCGAAATGGGGATAGCTTTCGTAGCACAGAAGCAGCAGCAATGTGAAGCAGATTAAAAGCGTCGATTTATTTAGTTCTTGTTTAATTTGTCCGTTTTTCATTTTATCTAGTTTCTCCAAATGCCATGTTGTAGCTGAATGAACGACACTATTTCTCTGCAACGTCTGATGTCGTTTTCCGCAGATTTGTATCGGGGATCAGTTTCAATTCGTAGTTTCCAACAACCGAACGACGTTAGTGATCTTTCTTATCCTCCAAGCGTAAGTCAGCTTGCCAGAATTTTCGGAACAATCCTTTCATTGTATGTTTCGAATTATTTGGTCTCTCTGCGATCGAATTCAAATAGTTACACTTAAATAGATTTCTAGAAAATATTTTTTTTTTGTTTCCTATTCTCTCAGGCATGAAAATAGGCAAATCCACATATGTATTTCCTATGACGTATATATATCTACGAATTTCAAAACAAAAGCTTTCGAATTGTATTAACAAAACATGCAGCCATCATATTTTATGGCCACTGGTATATGTCAAAGAAAAATCACCCGAATTTTTATAGTAATTTTGCGCAGCCCAACCAAATAGAACAAGTGTATATACTGCAATTCATCAGAATATATGCTGGGAAGCCTGTAGGAAAATAGTCGTTTCATTTTCTGCTGCGTGAGTCATGTTGAATTTAGACATGGGCCACTAATGATTCTATTACTAAACTAACCTACCAAAACCACTATTTTCACTATTTCCAAACGTCAAGTACAATAGACTTTCAACCACACGGCTCGAAACTACCCACCTCCGTACTATCCGCCCCAGTTAAAATAAATAAATCAATAAGAGAGAGGGAGAGAGAGATAAAGAAAGAAAGAGAGAGAGAGGGGTTTTGTAATAAAATGAGAAATATTTTAAAACGATCTACTCGATTTGTAAAACCTTCATGAAAATGCAACTGTGCCAAGGAAAAGCAGCCACCTATTTAGGAAGTTTTCAGAAATTAAGAACTGTAAATCTTGACTCTTTTAGGGCTAGATTTTCGCATTTGTGTAATCATTTTTCAGTGTTAATGTATTTTTTTTTTATAATTTAAAATTTTATTATATACAGCGCACGTGTAACCATGATTGTTCAACCTACGGTACGCGAGCCGCTGCTGAGTACGACTTATGGTACTTGCATACTGTACATGCATTTACTGTTCGAGATGCAACGATAAATTTTCTAAATAAGACTAGAAGAAGCTTGCTGACGATCAAGACTAGACGAAAATTCTACAAAAAGTACGAAATAAATTTATTTCTTCTCTCATCTCGTCTCACCAACAACACTAAAGGGAATAAAGTGGTTCATTTCGACAACATTCAAATTTCATTTTCTTTATTAAGAAAATGTCGAACGTGAGGATTCGCTGAACTTGGAGACGTGACATTCAGTTTACAAACTCCTAAGTAAAAATAAGGGGATACGTGTTTGAAACTTTTGAAAATTCCACTCCTAAAGGGGGAAATAGCAACTTATCTAATACTAAAAAGCTTCCCTTATATATTCAGAAAATCATCATCTTCACCTCAGCCATAGGTTGGTAGGCAACATGGAAATTTTAAAACTTTTCTCTCGTTTTGGAGAGCTGTTTTATAATTTGTTAAGTTTTCTTCTTCGCAACTGCATCTAGATGTTCTATCCTTGGTCTTCCTCTTCCTGTTTTTCCTTCTGCCTTTCCCTCTATCAGCTCGGTGATCCAATCGGAGTGCCGAATAAGGTGGCCAAGTATGTTGTTTTTTTTATTAATCCAATGTTCTCGGGATTGCTGCCAGAGTAAATGTTGCTGTGCTGAGCTTTCGTTACCATACAGCGGTAACATCTCAGCACAGCAACATTCATTCTGGCAGCAATCCTGAGAACATTGGATTAATAGTAGACGCCAGCAAAACTTCAAAATCATCATTATGCTGTTTCTTCATTTTCCTACTTCATGATCTGTTGTCCTTCATTAGCTTCCTTTAGCACGTCTTCATTCCTTTTCCTTTCGATTCATAATTTGTGCAGCATTCTGCGCCAACACCACATTTCCAATGATTCCATCTTGGATATTTCAGCTTTTTTCAACGTCCATGTCTCTGATCCATAAAGCGCCACGCTCATACCAGTGTCTTAATAAATCGTTTACGAACGTCCAACGATAAGTTTCTTGATGTTAATATTCTTCTTTTCCTATAGAATGCTTGTTTACCCTGCGCTATTGTGGAAGTAACGTCTTTTTCGTTCCTTCCGTCTTAGGGTATTAGACTTCCTAAATAGGAGGAAGTCTTAACGTCTTCGATTTTCTCTCCATCTAGCCATACGTTCGCCTCCTCATAATATATCAACTTTATAGGAACCAGACAGCTGTTATAGGAAGAGATCAGAATGAAGCAATAATAAGTAAAGGAGTGAGGCAAGGATGTGGACTTTCGCCTCTCCTGTTCAACGTCTACCTAGGTATATAGAAGAGGCTATGAAAGAATTCTTTGATCAAAACGAGAAAGGCGTAAAAGTAAATGGTCAGGTTTTCAGCACAATAAGGTTTGCTGATGACGTAGCATTGATAACGGAGAACGATGAGGACTTGCAGGAAGCACTTTCAAACTTGAACAACCAACTGGAGAAAGCATGCAAAATGAAGATAAATAAGAAGAAAACCAAAGTGATAAAGTAAAATACAAATATCTGTTTAAGTTGAATGGATGATATTTGGCATTCCAAATGTTAATTAAAAATAAAAGAACACGTATGTTAGTATATATATATATATATATATATATATATATATATATATATATATATATATATATATGTGTGTGTGTGTGTGTGTGTATGTATGTATGTATGTTTCTGGACCGTTGCTAGCCTTGGGCGTACATTATATATCCGTTGTGGCACACTTCTATCGTCTTGAATCTGCCTCCACCTTCGAGAAATGACTCATTGTGAGGTCTGTTAATACGGGAATTGGTGTTTATCCTCTCCCAATCATTCCATGATCCCAGCTCATTGGAGTCATCCAAATTCACTCGTTGAGCATTTGTTCACGACTAACAATCATATACACATCTATAACTACCCTCACTACCCCTAAAAGCTTGTCTAAACTGCAAGCAAGATATGTATATACAAGTTCTTGGTGTTCTATGTTTCTGACATTGAAGTACCACCTCATAATCAAACTTCAATAATAAGCATATCTTTTATTATTCGTGAGCGTGTTCCTAATTATTTATATATTTTTCGAGCATGAGGCAAGGATGTCACAAATAATTTCAGGTAGAACAAACACATAATTTGACAGTGTAACGCCCTGTTGAGAACTTCTTTGCATCACAGACTCAAAGCTTCTTTCGTCATGGAACCCAGTCATTAGTTGAGCGATAGTAAGGACATGTGGTTGCAGCTGGAAGCTACTTTGACTAATTAGGTATTGTTTCCATTATTTATTTATTGCCCTTTGAAAGTAACATACGCCAATGGAAGATTTCTCTAGAGCCAACCCAATAAATTACACTGACGGACACCTGAAAAATGAACGTGTGGCTCTTACTCATACCAGAGCACAGAATAAACTATTTCCAATGTCGAAAGTAGTACTTTGTTGGAACTCTCTTTGGTTGCACGCAATATTTCAGCCCAGTGTATCAGGTATACAGTAAGTGATCGATGACATCATGTCAGAGGTTGTACCATTCGTCACAGAATGCCTCAATTATCTCTATGTTTGTGCAATACTGTGTGACCATTTCTGCAATATGCGTTGCATGAGATGCCAAACATTCTCTACAACATATCATGTATTCTTAAAGAAAAAAAATATTGAACCTCTTGTGCGCGAGATGACGTTAGTGTCCTAAATCTCAGAGTATATGAGTTAGAGTAGGTTAGGTCTATAGCCATTACACAGGTGACAGTTAAAGCTAGTAGATATGTCAAAAGTGTTAGAATTCTTATGAGATTTAAGGTATTGAGCCGTGAATATGAGTCAATTTCCCGCAAAACTGTGCTACATTTTATAACTTCATTTCGAAAAAGATGCAAATGCTCTGCAGGCTCGTGAATATTTTTTTCTCTTTAAGGGCAAGATAATCTATCAAAAGCAGCAAACAAAAGAGTCGTTTTTGTTATGGAAATTTCAATGTTCAAGATGCTCCTTGCAGTGGGCGACCAATCGCAAAAAAGTCGATCATGTTCTGGCAAAAATCGAGCGAGACGTCATGTGATAAGTTATGATATCAACAAGGGCCTGAACATCCTTAATCAACAAGTGTTGAATCATTTGGAGAAAGCTAGCCACAAATATTTGGGTATCATGTGATCTGACTCAAAAATATTTGCTCGATCGAATTTCTATTTGCGACTCTCTACTGAAACATAACGACTTTGAGCTATTTCTATAGCGGTTACCAGAGTGATGAGAAGTAGGTAACTTACGGCAACAAGTGCGAGAAATATCGTGGTCGAAATTAGTAGTTGCAAAGTCTGTGTCAAAGCTCACACTGACACCTACGAAGAGTGAGTTGTGGGTTTTCTGGGATTGGAAGGAAGTTCATTGTGCTTCTTCCGTCGGGCAGAACGACACACTTGAATCGGTGATGTCGACAACCTAGCGCGAGTGTAACTACCAAATTCAAAGAAACAGCTGGAACTGGTCAGCAGAAAAAGGCATTGCTCGCCACGTCGACAACGCCAGATCATATACGTCTTTGACGACCCATCAACAATTGACAGAACTTGGAAAGGAGGTTTCAATAGATTCAATGATAAGCCCGAATTCCACACCGTCAGATTATAATTGGTTTCGGTTTCTGCAGATCTCCTTGAACAGAGTTACGTTAGTTTCAAAAAATGGTTTGTAAAAAACTCGTTTCGCAATTCTTTTATTTCTCTTTCCTTTCCGCTCAGAAGCAACGATAGTTCTATACCGACAGGATTATGGTTTTGCCTCAAAAATGATAGGATACCTTCAAACAAAATGGCATATCTGTGGTTTCATAATGCTCTTTATAAATAGCAATAAATATCTTCTTAATTTTGACCTCCAAAGATACAGTATATTTTAGGTAACCCATACATGTTTGGGTTTGTCTGGGACATAATAGAGTTTGAACCTTATTTTGCCTAACCCAATGGGTAGTAATTTCTACCCTATGACATAGTGACTCTTTATCTACGTATGTGTGGCGTTCCTCTCTCAAAGAAGGGAGACAATTTATCTTCTTTTGTAATATTGATATGTCATTCGCAAAAAGGGAATTATTATAGTCTTTGCAACTATAAGCCACAACATAACACGCCAGTGGATTTCATCGAAGGATGGTGGAATTGTGGTCTATCAAACACTTCCACACCTCTGGCTCACCATTGCACAAGAAATGGTTAAATTGGCTTTCATCGGAGAATGCAACACTGTTCCAGAAGTATTCTGGCATTTTGCAAGTGGAGGTGGCTTAATTTTGTTCCCATATCAACTGCTATTTTGTAGCAGATACATCTTTTTGGCAACCAGTCTTTATATGATTACATCATCCAAGTACCGCTGTACGTTTCGTGCAAATCTGTCAACTTCAGCTGTGATGACAGACTTAGATGAGTGATTGCTTGCGCTATGGACGACAGCAGATATTGGACTTGACGCTGGTTTCAGTCGACCCAATCTTTGGTTTATACATGTCTTCCGTATCATTTCAGGTGCGTTATAATCCTGTTAGATGTTGTTAAGGACACACGTAACACATAAACGACGATGTGCTGACTTATCCTTTTATGTGACTTCGGGTAAACTTCATCAGTCCCTTACAGCCATGTCCTCGCTCTATGGTAGCATTTGTTGCGCCGCATTCTCACACTACTACCTACATTTTATTCATTGGATCTTGTCAGTCGTTTCCGAGTCTCTACTAAATCATGTATTCCTTCACATGTATTTACGCACGTAATTGTATTTCAAATCATTTGGTAAAATCATAATTTTGATCTCATTGGTCCTTTTTTCTAATCAAAACAGAAAATAATTTAATTACAACCTAAGTTATTTTAATTAGCTCTTAGTTTTCGATACCCATGTAGTGTTATTAGTAATAATAAGAAGTGCATACGTGAAATAAAAACAAGGACGGGAATAGCGGAGGAAACCTTTAGGAGGAAGAAAAGTCTGTTTTATGGGGTCTTGAATAAAGAGTTGAGAAAAAGACTCATAAAATGCTTCGTGCGGAGTATTGCACTGTATGGGTCAGAGACATTGAAATTACGATAAAATGAAAAACGACTGGAAGCTTTCGAAATATTGGTGTGGAGATGAATGAAAAATAAAAGAAAAAACATGAAATCTTTAAGTTTTATGTCCCACAGTTATACCGACTAGGCTAAGGAAGACGGTAGTGATGAGAAATGGATGAAGCAGTGAAATGAAGAAAATGGGAGGACATGGGAGAACCCCAAGGAAACCCACTCACATGGTGTTTGTCCACCACAAATATCGCTTGGCGCGAGCTGGGATCGAACGAAGGACCCCATGCACCAGAGGTTAACGCTCTACCATTGAGCTACTGCGGCCCACTGGGGATGAATGGAAAGAACAAGCTTGGTCGAGAGGGAAATGAATGAGAGGATGTTAAAAATAGTAGGTGGTAAAATAATAAGTTTAGATATTATTGAGAAGAGAAGCTGGTTTGGACATTGGCTAAGAAGGAACTGTATCATGAATTACGTGCCTAGGGTATGGTGGCAGGAAAGAGAGAAAGGGGGTGAATTAGACTGCAATTAATGGACGATATCAAAACAGATAAACCGTACGTGGAAACGAATAGGTTAGCTGAAGACCGTGGAGCATGGAAGCTTTTCAGTTTTTGCAAGTGATCTGCCAATAATGACGAATACTTATGATGGTGACGATCATTGATCCTATGTAAGACGTCAACCCATATTTCAACACAACAGGGTTCAACTAACCAACTGAAAGTTCAGTATTAATCGTATGCATTGCATTAGTTTGCACATTGACATGTAAAGAAGACCGTTCAAAATCGACACAATATATGAATTTAGTTATTAGAAACTGATTAAACAAGATATAACTCTTCCACTTCATATTTGAAACTTAAGAACATTTTACAGAATTATGTAATACATATATTTATTTCTGTAAGTAATAACTTCTTTAAGTATATTATGCTAATTTTGAAAGTAAGTTGATATTTATTAGTAAAAGTGACATATTGATGTTTACGTTTAGAAATTTACTATACTAAAAGCTACGGACGCTATACTTGTAAATACATTCAGATTTTGGAACTTAAAGTTTTTTTTTTCTTTCTTACTTTAAAATGGTCTTTTTCCTACCCAACTTTCATATTTTGTAACTTCAAAAAACTATTCATTAATGTAATACCGTTATAATTACGGCAAAGACTAAAATCCATCTTTAGGAAATAGTATACAGGCCTAGTAATTATAAGGCAATTATGTTCTCAAATGTATTAAATGAGGGATATGGTTATTGCAGACGGTGCAGCGAGAAAGCTATATATTATTACATAAACAATATATGCCTTTTGGAGGAATATCTCCCACGGAGAAGTCAACTTGACATCCACTGACCACCTGGAATAATAATGTTGATTTATATTGCAGTGAGAACCTGGGAGTGCAGAAACAGCCGTTGTGCATTGCAAATTAATAGTTAAGTAAACAATATCAATATCTGCATGTCTTGTTATATTTGTATTCTAGCTAGACTAGCCAACAACTGCATTAAACAATGTTTTTTATTACTTTTTTTCCGTACTGTACAGTGTTTAAGTTAGAACATTTCCTCAGAGGCATCTGGAACATTGATGTCACCTGAAACGTATAAAAATATTCAAGAAATCGAGAAAATTGAATGCAATTTACAGTTCCCCACTGCTTTTTTAAAGACTACTGCGTTACCTAAATAAATCACTCCTTCCCAGATATGTTTCACGTTACAATTTTCGAATGACAATTAAATGTTCCCATGCGTTGCAGTAAACAATAGATTGTGTATTATTTTCTTACGTAGTTCTTTCTCTTTGTCTTTTATGTTGAAGTTTAATTGAATATGATATCGATATTATATTGATCAAAATTCAAATAACGTCAGATTTCTTATGTCTATGTCAAATATTTTGATAAAGAAGCCTTCCCTACATCGCACTATAGCTATCATATCGAATTCATTTCCTCCTCTATAGAATGAAATTGCCAATATTTGTGTGAGTTAATACACTATTTATCTTCCCAGTAAAAGCTTTAAGCTACCAAATTCTGTTTTTCTATGCGCAACTGTTATGAAAAAAAATACAATAACATTTAAATTCCGCTTTCTTCGAGTTCATTGGATTTGAATTTTTGAAATAACTGGAAACGAATAACACATCAAAATTAAGCGCTCTTGTGTTCGATGATTTATATATATATATATATATATATATATATATCATTAACATTATATATCTCTCTACGTCACTTCAATGTAGAATTTCGAAAGTTCTTGAGATCATCACAATTGTACAAGGTGCAAAATCGAATTCCGTTACTTCCAACGGTTCGAAATAAAACGATTATTCCTCACTCTGCCTTGAACCATATTACATTCGACTTCTCAGAGTGAAATTCGGAGTAAAATTTTGAACATTCGTGCATGTAATTTAAACATTCATTTGCGACTGGTGCGAGAAAAGTCTTTACATTTTTTATCGTTTTTTCATTACCAAGCAGATGCAAACGAATATATGGAATAATTGTATAACTGAACATGCCAATCCTTGCAATTTGAATGAATCCTGTGGAATATAATAATTATAAATCACTCGACACGTGACTATATAACGTGAAATAAAACATTTCTCAAATGCGAAATAGTTTGAAACTTATGTAAGGTTGGCCGACTCTTGAGCAGGCGATTCCTTGCAGATTAAAAAAAAAAAATCTATGACACAATTTTATATATGTCTAAAATATATACTCTTATCTACAATTATATATGTTACTACGCAAAATATTAAGCTGTGTAGAATGAACTAAAGTTATAGATATAGATCGAAAGAGTTAGTAGTTAGAGCATAAAACCCAATATTCTTTAATGCATTTAAAATGCTATATTTTTAGGACCCCTGACCCCAAGGTTATCAAAAATCACCTGTTGGTAGACAATTTTAATAGCTCTTAAATGCGTTCACAATTTTGAATGTACAACTCCGAAAACCCGATATAACTGTTCATCTCAGCGACTTCAAAAACTATAGATTCGACACTAATATTGGTCATTTTCGAGCCCTTGTAAACGTCTTTCTCCTCCTTTAAGTTACATCATCAAAGTGATATGACAAAAATCATCTCATGTTCTAACTTCATCTAGGTTGAAAATTTGATTCGGATCGGTCCAGTGGTTCAAGAGTTATTAAGTTTTATTTGTTTTTATATATCTTCCCCCAACCTCCTCCCCTAAGTTCTATCATCAAATTGAATAGATAAATACCATCGCAGGCCCGAACCTCATCTATGTTCAAAATTTGATCGAGATCGATCAGGTGGTTCAAGAGCGAAATTTTATCCATTTTCATATATTTCTCCTCCTCCTCTCCCCTGCTCCTAAGATCTGCAGCCAAAATGAAATAACGAAAACTTCCGAGGTTTGAACTTCATATATGTTAAAAAAATGATTGAGGTCAATCGGGTGGTTCAAAAGTAATTAATTCACGAACATAGTCAATTTTTATTTTTATAGTTATTGTTTTTCGTATATCTCGTGCCGCATTCGTGTACTAATGAGCTGCAATTTCGAGTGTGACAGTGATATGGAGCGTTGGAATGCACAGCATCGTGCCTTTGCTGTTGAAAGTTATTTCAAGAATAACGACTCTGTTATTGCTAAACAGCGTCTATTTCGGCAACATTTCAACTTAGGACGTCAAGGGAAAGTTCCAGATGGACGGACCATTGTGAGGTGGGTACGTGCATTTCGAACAACAGGTTCTGTTTGTAATGGCAAACCGGTAAGAAGTGAAAGAACTGTGCGGACACCAGAAGCCATGGAGAATTTTCGTGCTGCAATATTGCGTAGCTCAAAAAGATCTGCTCGTCGTCATTCGCAAACTGTGCATATGTCAGATCGCTCATTCCGGAGAATATTGCACGTAGATCTCCATTTTCACCCATATAAGCTGCAGATTGTTCAGGAAATTAGGCCTCGTGATTGGGTTTCACGAGAAACATTCTGCTTAACAATGCGTGATCTCCTTCGCCAAAATCCACAAATGTTGCACACCATCCTGATGATAGATGAAGCTCATTTCGAGTTACTTGGTTCAGTGAATAAACAGAATATGCGTTATTGGAGTGGTATAAACCCGCATAAACTGCACATCAAGCCCTTCCACACTTCTCGTGTCACAGTGTGGTGTGGAGTTGCTTCGTTTGGTATTATTGACCCTTACTTATTTGAGGATGACAGCGGTGTGGCTGTAACTGTCACCAGTGAACGCTACCTAAAGATGCTGCAAGATTTCGTTCTTCCCCAATTAGGTATGTTCGATGTGGATGTGGAAAAATTATGGTTTCAACAAGACGAAGCGACCTCGCATACAGACAGAATTTGCATGGATTTCTTGCGACAGACATTTCCAGGTAGAGTAATTTCCCGTTTTGGTGACATTTCCTGGCCGCCTCGCTCACCTGATTTTTCATGTGTAGACTATTTCCTTTGGAGCTACCAGAAGCAAGAAGTTTTCCGAAAACGTTGTGTCACCATTCCTAAGTTGAAGGATCGCATCACAACTGCCGTCATCAATGTCCCAGGGAATAAGTTACGCCGAGTTTTGGAAAGATTCCAACGCCACCTAGATGAATGTGTTGTGCAGAGGGGGCATCATTTGACAGGAGTCATATTCAAAAAGTAATCCACGCAATGGACGATGACTTACACATTAGTAAATGGCATACCTTTAACTAGTAATTGACATAAGATGTAATAAATAAATTACAGTTACTGCCTGATAGTGTGTTTTTAATATCCAACTATGAACGCTGCCGCACCCTATATATATATATATATATATATATATATATATATATATATATATATATATATATATATATATATATATATATATATATATATATATATATATATTAATTTAAAACTCTCAATTTTTAGGAAATATTTTAAGCATATGAGATATTCGAACCTTCATTACCACATTACAAGGAGATATATTAATAATGATAAACATACATACAATCTGTTTCAACTATGATTATAACTAAATATTTTTATATAATTTACGATGAGATTTAGAGAAAAAAATATATTGCTTGTGATAAAAGCGTTAAAAGCTAGCCGTGATTTCTATATGTCTCAAAGTGTTACCGAATGTGTATATGTTGCAGTTATTGGTTAAAATAATTACAGAGACACCAATATCTTATTATTTTTCTAGACAAACTACATGATATGTTCTCTCATATTCCACATTTGCTACTTGGATTATATTATCAATTAATAATGTAGAAGTACGACGAATAACATCTTAAGAAGCCTAATTTCCTATTTTCAAAATTCATGCTAGACATATCAATTTCTTGTCCAAAATGTTTGAATTTATTGCTTAGTTAAAAGGTTCAAGGGACGTTCCTTAAATTTCATTAGAATATTCAAGAGATCTTTGAAAAATGATGATAGGTCCCTATGCATTTTCCCGCTATTCATCTATGTCTTTTTCGTTTGCTACTTTTGCTATGAAATAGGTTGATTATACATTCATCATCAGTAAACGTATGCTATTATTATTATTTTCTTTTTAAATTCAACATTTTGAAGAATATTTAAAAACGTATCCATTTCAAGAGAAAAGTGAGCTTAGGCAGTAAGTTTCTGACATGTAAGATACACACACACCTAACCACACCTTCAGTCGCATGCATACAGAAGCAATTCCGTCTTCTCATGCATTATGTTCGAGAAAAGTATTGAACAAGTTTCCTCGTGGGTTATGATTAACATACGCGCCTTCGGTGACGGAGATCCTCTGTCAATGACCAATGGAAGTTCATGTGGTTTGGATCACACGCAAAGGTGCAAGTCCACAACACTTGTACTAGATAGAACGCAAAATTCCAATCCAACCAAGTCTGATTCTTTTTAATCGTAAGTTCCCGCATTAATGTAAGTTTGCTAACCAAGTCAATAGGTCAAAAAGTGATAATAAAATAATAATTATAATTAGCTACTCCACAAATACACTATTTAGTTTCTTAATTTAGAGAGAATGTCATAATAAAATGCAGGCTTGTGATGTGCTGTGTTCATTTGCAGAAGGTAGAGTTGTGATGTGCAACGTACGGTAAGATTAAGCAATTTCAATGCGATCTGCAAATCATAGTACTCATGACTGGGTGTTGGGAAAGGGCAGCAACGTTTAGCATAATCACAACCACAACATATATATCTTCTCACGATATTTATAAACATGGAAAGATGCACCTGGACGAGGAAAGCACCTGCTAGCAGAGGGCCAAAACTGCAAGTTTGGAATGCTAAGTTCGGTAAATTTGAACATTTACTTTGGAAGATTGGAAAGAAGTAAAGTTGTCAAGGTAGTCTTGTTTGTGTTCTTACACCTATAACGGAGCTCGATGGATGCAACGTACAGAATTACGTGCTGAGAGCCCAAGGAATTACTTAATCTGAACTACCTTGAAATTGTTGTTGAAACTGAATAGTTTATAAAGACTTTAGGTTGATAATGATGCCATGAAATGAACTTTGTATTCAGGTGCTTGTTAATTTCCACCAAACTACTTATTTTCACTGTTTTCGACCAAGCTCTCAATGTACTTACCACTGTTTTTCAAAATGGATTATGTCGTGTATAATTATCTGAACAGCATGAAAATATTAAATATCACTAATCATCAAATATGTACACGTATAGCAATCTACCTATAACAACAGGTAATACTAGAAATAAGAAGTATTAACAAGTTTCATTGTAACTCCTAAACTCGGGTAACAACAATAATAACATGCAACTATTAAAGTTTGAATAGCGTACCACGTTCCTTAAAGTGCATGTCTGTGTAATGAGTCACGCAAATATACTGTTACGAACGTACCGTACTAAAACTGCATTGCAGCCTATCAAAATCTGAATTTAGAAAAAAAAATGTTTACTATTTAGCGTAATATATATAACCATAATCGTAATCATTAACAAGTATAACAACAATCACGATTGCTAATCCATTGCTAAAAAGAAAGTTTTTCCGACTCTTCTGCACCATTTTTCATTGGACAATAATTATCTACCTTATTTCATCGTATTTCTTGATCTCGTTGCACTATTTTATACCTCTAAAGACGTTTTCTGTGTCTCTCCTCATCGATCGGTATCCAGTCAAGATTTTTTTTCAACCGATCAACGTTTCTTTTCTATTGTTTTAAAATAATGTGGTTCCCCCACTACTCCAGTGACTATCTTTACGATGATAGAACCACTTTTCTTATTTTTTTCTCATTCAGATTATTATATTCCTATCGTTCGGGTAATATTTAGCACATGGCTTTCTATGCTTAGTTGTGTTCTCTGCAGACGGTTTATTTTATTCTAATTAATGTTAAGTTCTCCGATGCAAGTGTGAAAAGAGATAGAACACATTCATGAAATAGTTTCCATTTCATACATATGTAATGTTTAATATTTAAAAAAAGTAACCTGAAGTATTTCAGCCTTCTGAGATATCTTAGCAGTGAAGTTTTCTGACGAATAATCTCCCCTTTACGTATTATTTTTCGATTACCAGAAAAAGTCCAAATAGAAAGTCTAATATATGCTTTTCACTGAATGAAAATTTAAAGTTAATAATAATAATAATAATAATAATAATAATAATAATAATAATAATAATAATAATAATAATAATAATAAAGTTTAAAGTAAATAGAATTATGTATATTTTAATGTTGACTTTTGTAATGTAACGAAGTGTTTTGTTTTCAGTTTGAAAGTGTTGGATCCCTATTCTAGCTTAATACGTTTGCTACATAATATATATATATATATATATATATATATATATATATATATATATATATATATATATATATATGTCCATACTTGATCAATCATAACATCAAATGCATGGTTTTCTAATACACCTGATGCTACAGAGACAACGTGCAATAATGACAGCAATACATACAACTATAAATGTTAGTCCAGTATAAACATGAATGTCATCCTACCGCTAATTTTGATTGGCCGCAATTATAGCGAACAATAAAGGATTAATTTATCACTATACAAAGCGTAACAATGACTAGCAACCAATGTAAAGTAGGGGGAAAATGCATTTTTTTGCATGAATCACGCTTAATTTTTTATCAGGATTGGTGCCCGACTAGTATTAAGTGAAATGTATTTATTTACCTTTTTTCGTAATGAAAGACAATGTTGCTTCCTTTAAAAATGTATCATTGTGAAGAGATGCAATATTTAGAACAACTTAAAGAAATAACCTTTAAAATGTAAATAAATAATAATAAAATGCGCTTTGTGAAAGAATTACTGTAGTTAAAGCAACTGTTTTTATTCTGAAAGGGGAATATGTTTGTTTAGAAGAGCGTAGATAGCAATATTTTTGCTTTAAATTTGTGCCACCAATGTTCTCGTCTCGGCTGTACAAATTGCGTTCAGCGTACGTGGATTTATAGCGGTCATCACCATACATTTCACACAACACAAGCACGAACATCAACTTCTGTTTTCGCGCTGACTGTTGACTCCAACAACAGTAGGTGGATGTATGTTATTTCCTTTCATTTTGAAAGGACATCAACAGTATTTTCAATAGATCTGTACTCGCATCTGTAAGGGAAGTTGACATATGTTATTCTTAAAATATCCAAACCTACTTATTTCAGTCACATTAAAGGGTTAAAAAAATAAAAAAAAAATAAATAAATATAAATAATTACTGATAATAATGCATACTATTACTAGGGCCGGCCGTAGGCAATTTGGTGCTCCGTGCAATGCCACCATTTACCGCACCTTTCTCCAAAAAGAGCATATTTAAAAAGCTATGATTTTAAGTATCCTAACCCACCATGAAGAACGAAGGGGAAGGAAAGTTGACTCAAACTCAGAAAGGCCTAAACACTACAAATACAATGTCGTTGTCTCTATTTAAAATAATATTAATAATAACCTACTATGTTAGTGAAATATAAAGCAAACACACCTGTAGAGCAAAGATGGTAATCCTTTTTTTTCTATAGAATTCATTATCGAGCTTCAATCTTCATATATCAGTTTGCAATCCCAGTGCAACTAGCTTTTTCATATTTATTTATTGATTTTTCTTCTAGATCTGTCAACAACAACAACAACAACAACAATAATAATAATAATAATAATAATAATAATAATAATAATAATAATAATAATAATAATAATAATAATAATAATAATAATAAACACTTGTTTCCAACTCCAGTGACAAAGAACTTGCTTGTGACAAAGACGTGAACAATTTTCATATCAAAAAAGTGATAACTAACTAAATAGAACAAGTGTTTGCTGCTGTTCGGGAGTTCAATTATTGCATTTTGCAACAATCAAGCAATTCATGCTAGAGTTTGTTTGACCATTTGCCTTAGCACTGTCCATGTGACCTTAAATTAACTCGACCTAAACATGATTTATGAATGTAGTATTCAAATAGAAGACTAGCTTAGCAAATGTAACTACCACCAACATGAAATATGTTTCCAACGAGAAATGTTTATTTTAAATTGTATAGATATGAAGGATTTTGCCGCCCTGTACAAATTACGTGTTTTATATACGATAGAGCCGGCTCTGACTGTTATACGAGTAGAAGTGAATGATCCATCATCGCCTAGGGAACGCTACTATAGATTGGAACGTGAAATTTATACATAATATTCCTTTTGTCACCAAATCAAGGCGGTAAGGAAGGACATTTGGAAACGTGTATCCTAAGAGGGATAAAGAGGGGTTTAACTTTTTGCCATTGATAATGTATATCACGAAACTCTGAAATTAGAGAAATGAATCTCACTACATAAACTCTTCATTAAAATCAAGTGAACACAACTTTCAGTGTTTCTGAAAATTCAGCTCCTAAGGGGAGAAAAAAGCTCAAATTTCTATTATATTGAAAGTTACCTTTATTTATTCGCAAGAGGCCGAAATTAGGAATTTTCTTAAGTTGGATATGCAAAACTCAGAATATAAATTCTTAAATAAAAATAATGAGAAAACGAGTTTCAACTTTTATTAAAATTATGCTCCAAAGGTAGAAAAGAGGTGCGTTTCTATAATATTCAAATTTCCTTCATTATTGAGAAAGTGTTCATATAGGGAACCAAGTTTCTGCTGTTAAAGCAAACTCGAAAAAGCATCGGTTGGAAATTCAGTCGGCTTCTCTCTTCAAGTACTGAATCGTTAAAACTTGCAGAATAATAATTTAACTAACTATAATTATTGTTTATTAGTATAAAACTATATTTATTAGTTAATTTCAAATTGAAATAGGTATATGAAACAACATAATTGATTATTGATTTAATTCATGCATTTTCAAAGCTGTCACAGCAGTGGATACACAGCAAGCATTATGCTCTGTAGTGTTTGACAAAAAGAGAAAATCAATCCTTATAATTCCAAATTGTTCGTTCTTCAGTTGTCACCTAATCAGCACCACTGTCTAAAGATGTCGGATTATTTATTGTTGAATGAACTGCAGTGAATATGCATACTATCAATTAATTGAGACAATTTCAGAGTATTACATGTTTAAAAAAAAAAATAAGAATCTAAGCAAACTAGCGATGCAAATGCAACGTTAATACAAATATTTTGTAAATATATATCGGTCATTCTATCTCAAATCGACCAAAGCGTAAGCATTTTAAAGTTTCATGGTCTCATATTTTGATATTTTTTTTGCACATTGAAAGACATATTTAAGAATAGTTATTTCCCAAAATAAAACTTTTTTAGCCCTCGTAGGTAACTAGTAATTAATTACACAATTAGCTTCAAGGTCATGACTTAAACACAGTTGTTTTTTTTTTCATTTTATTGTTTATTTCAATAACCATAAGTGCTATGAAGCTAAAAATTTTCATTCCTATGTAGTTTTACCTGTAAAGTTTAAATCTGCAATCAAAACTAATGAATATTGTATAAATGTAGAGCTATAACAGCATTTAGGTCCCAAGTTCAGGCCCCTGTGATGAAAGTTGTACATGCGTAAAATTTTAGCGCAAGGTGAAGAAATACCTGTATATTGTGTGAACCAAATTTGGTTTTGGGTATTTGACCCGAAGGCTCTAATAATAGTGAAGCTCTGTGATGTCAGTGATGTCAGTACTTTCATTGAGTTGTCTCCTAATGCCTTGAGTAAATCTACTGGTATGTGTCTTTTCCAGTGGTCTTTCTCCCTCGCATATCTTTGATTGCTTGTACTACTTCCCTTTTCAATATACTGGGTCGTTTTCCATCATCATCCACCGCTTCCTCTTCTTCGATCGCAATATCTTTGGGGTGGTTCTTCTGATCATACAGATTTTTTATGTATCCCTCCCAAATTCTAAGGATTTTTTGATGACCAGTGGTTATATTAGCTTCTTGATTTTCGATGCCGAGCGTTCGTATATTTTTGTTAGCTTTCCCTCCTAATTCTTGTGCTTTCTGGTACATCAGATCATATCTGCCGCGCCGTTCAAGTTCCATTATTTCTTCACATATCTGTTCCATGTACTTCTCTTTGGTTTGTCTGTTTCCTCTCAATTCATATTCAGCCTTCTGTATTGTTTGATGTCCGTGTTTTTTCGCCCTTCTGTGTTCTTCCATCTTCTTAAGCATTGCTCCAGTTATCCATTGTTTTCTTGGTGCTCTTTCCACCCTGCCAATGTTACTGTGGAGTGTGTCAAGTAGAATCTGTTTAACTTCTCCCCAATTATTCTCTATATTGTCAACTACATCGCCCATTGCACATAATGTTTCTTCAATTTCTTCTTTCACATAATCGTCGATATTTCTTAGTCGCTCCAAGTTCCATTTTCGATTTCTCCTCCCTTTTTTCTTGATCGACTTTAACCAAGTTTGCACTTCCGCCACCAGTAAATTGTGATCTGAATCAATGTCCGCTTCTGGCAGTGTCTTCACGTCTCGTAGACTATTCCTGGAACGTTGCTTCACAAGAACGTAATCGATTTGGTAACGTTTCCTATCTCCCGAACTTTTCCACGTGCACAGCTTGTTTTGTTCTTTCCTTAAACCATGTGTTCATGACCACCAGATAATGTTGCCTACAGAAATCGATAAGCATTTGACCTCGCTCGTTTCTTCTACCTAGTCCAAATCGTCCCACTACCTTATTCTAAGCTCCTTCTCCTACTACGCTGTTGAAGTCTCCCATTACTACGGCGTTGATCTTACCTCTTCCTTCCTGATGCAATATGTCACTAATCTGGTCATACATTACTTCTATTCCATTACATCATGGCCGGTTGTTGACATATACACTTGTATTATCACAATATCCTCTGATTTTGCATGTAGTTTTACAAACATCAAGCGGTCACTGCAGTATTCCACTTTGGTTACACCTCTTGCTACTTCGTTCTTCATTGCTATCGTGACACCATTCTCGCCCTTATCGCCACCCGAATAGTAAATTCTGTAATTTCCCGATATCTCATCTTTCCCTGGCCATCTCACTTCACTCAAGCCCACTATGTCAACTTTACATTTGTCCATTTCCGCTTTTAAATTTTCAAGTTTTCCCTCACGTCGTAGAGTCCGTACGTTCCAGGTTCCTATGCTGAAATTAAAGTTACTATTATTTTCTCCTCTGATGATTCTTCCCGGAGCAGTCCCCACCCGGAGATCCGAACAGGGGACTATTTTACCTGCGGATTTTTTTACCTCAGGAAGAACCATCATATTTATTTATTCTCCTCCTTTGTCCCTTCTGGGAAAATGATAATGTGGTAGTATTCCCATTTCCTTTCCACATCTCCATGCCGTTGCACAGTGGGCCAGAATCAGAATCTGACTGGAAAAAAGTAGTTTTGGCAACTACGTCTAATCTACATTCGAACAGCACAGTTGTGTTAAGTAATAAATAAGGTTTCTTGCTGCGTATCAGTAAACACGGATAACAGCATATAGTGGCGGCAGCAGCACTTCAAAATTGATAGTTCATTATCTGTTTTATAGCGCGCTGAATTGGGGTAGTATGAACGTAAGGTTTGCGGTTTAATTGCGCATGTGAAAAGGCAACGAACGATCGCAAAATAAGCTATGAGTAAAGGTATGTATATGTACTTGCTGTTTGACTAAAGTTTTGATTGATTGGTTTACGTTGCTGTTCTGTAGAAGCATTTCTAGAGAGTCGAAGTATTCACGTATTGAAGAACTGCTATTGGAAATTGAAATTGAGATTTAAAAATGTACGTTCATGTCTGTATTGAGATCTTTCGTCATGGTGTAGTTTGATATATGTATTTCGAAATACAGTTGTGATCTACTGCCCGTTCTTGCCCGATTTTTATATTTATCGTCTTTTCAAAGTTAGGTGTAGCGAGCCGGATACGCTATTCGTGACGTGAAGAACCTGTACGAGGTATTGCGTTCTAAACCATCAAACGAAGCACTTTATAATTATGATACGAACAGTTATGGAATGTAAATTCTTTCTGTGGATGTTCTTCGCAGTGTGAGAGCGACTTTAAGTGCCTTCAAATTGATTTCGAGAAGCGTTGGAAGCTGTGTAATAGAATGACTTATAAATTTTTATCCAAATATAATGATTGGTTGGAAGGCCATATTAAGTTCTCTGATAAAGGATTTACTGGTTTCAAAACGATCTCTTGAAGCCAAGAGCATAGGTCTTTGACAAGGAAATCAGGCAGACCTAGTAAACTCTTCGAAGATCCGGAAACATAGTCGAAGAAAAACTTGTACAACCACTCGTTACAAAGCATTCTGAGTAAGAGCTGGTGTTGGCTACCCAATGTTCATTGAGAGCTGCTGGAAAAAGAGATGCCGCGGTTGTATTAGGAGAAATCACTCAAACGACACCTAAGGGAGCAACGAAAATCAAAAAGGCTTATCATTCGCCAAAATTCTCTCAAACACTTATTCTCCGGATGAAGTCGTGGCATTTATTATAGATAACAACTTAACAAAGAGACAGTATACACATTTGAGACTAGGTGCAAAGGCAGAACATTGTGACATATATCCGTCGTATAAAGTGGTGTGGGAAGCAAAATTAAAGCGTTATCCCAGAGAAAAGAATATTATAGTAACTGACACGTCAGCCGAACATAATTTACAAGCAATAGTAAATAAGACAATTCAGCGCATCGTGATTTTACATGAAGATTATATTAAACAGTGCATCAAAGATGGAGACATAATGAAATTAGTGTGTGAGTGGAGTTGCGATGGAAGCAGTTGTCATAATGTATATAAGCAGAAAGTTCAAACAGAAGATAAATTGAACTAGTGGCTCAGATATTTTTGCTATCTCCTTCGTTCCCTTACAGTTGTATTCAACATCAGATGGGAAGGTTGACAAAGCAATTTTGTAGTAAAATCACAAACCATCGTCGCCTAGATGTTGTCGACCCATTAAATTATTGTACCAGAAAAGAGAACTGAACTGTCGAGAAAAGAGGTGTGTTCAATGGAAACGCAAATACGTAATTTAAAGCCTACTAATGTACCAATTCAGGAGAAGGAAGTAAATGATATCCCTAAACTTGTGTTCACAATGGTGAGTGGGAAGATGTGAAACTCTGTTACAGAAACTTCCTCCTCAAACGTACTCCTTGAAGGCACTTAAAGCCACTCTCACACTGCGAAGAACATCCACAGAAAGAATTTACATTCCATAACTGTTCGTATCATAATTATAAAGTGCTTCGTTTGATGGTTTAGAACGCAATACCTCGTACAGGTTCTTCACGTCACGAAGAGCGTATCCGGCTCGCTACACCTAACTTTGAAAAGACGATAAATATAAAAATCGGGCAAGAACGGGCAGTAGATCACAACTGTATTTCGAAATACATATATCAAACTACACCATGACGAAAAATCTCAATACAGACATGAACGTACATTTTTAAATCTCAATTTCAATTTCCAATAGCAGTTCTTCAATACGTGAATACTTCGACTCTCTAGAAATGCTTCTACAGAACAGCAACGTAAACCAATCAATCAAAACTTTAGTCAAACAGCAAGTACATATACATACCTTTACTCATAGCTTATTTTGCGATCGTTCGTTGCCTTTTCACATGCGCAATTAAACCGCAAACCTTACGTTCATACTACCCCAATTCAGCGCGCTATAAAACAGATAATGAACTATCAATTTTGAAGTGCTGCTGCCGCCACTATATGCTGTTATCCGTGTTTACTGATACGCAGCAAGAAACCTTATTTATTACTTAACACAACTGTGCTGTTCGAATGTAGATTAGACGTAGTTGCCAAAACTACTTTTTTTCCAGTCAGATTCTGATTCTGCTGCGTTGACCTTCTAGTGGTTCATCCGCTTTTTAGAACAGTTTCCTCTCCTAAGGACAATAAGGTGCCCTGGCCTCCACCCGCTCATCCGCCGTCCGAGAAGGCCGTTGCTACTTGGTAGAAGCTGACTCCTTATCCCGGGAGTCGGTCGGTCCCCACCTACGTTAGCCACCAAAGACGTTGCCCGCTTTCTCCCGCGACAAGGTGTAGGTTGGGATTTTTCCTTCGTTTAGGATGAGACTCGAAGGCTTTTCTCAAACCTCTCCAGTACTTTGCCATATAAACTTAGTTACTTGTTTCAGTGCCAGGAATCTGTGGTTTCATTTTTTGCCATTTCTGTTGAGACACCCTATGTATTCAAATTAGGATCATGTCTGACGAAAGAAAACAAGATGGTCTAAAATATGCTACTCTTTACAATTGACTAACTGGAATATCTTGTTAGAGAATTATTAGAGATCAACTTGTTATTTACGCATCTGTTCGATTGAAGCGTCATGGATTCAAATATGTCCAAACTCTCTCGCTTTTATGGTTGCAATAATAACAAGATTCAGCACGCTGTAGTAAACACGATTTTTTTCTATCCCTTGGGGCTTCAGCTACGTTATCTATACACCTCATCGCAAGGAATATATGTCAGAGCTTGATGAGAACGCATTCATCCATTTGGATCGTGAGTTAAGTGAAGCGAATGAGCTAAAAATTTTGAGTACATCCGAATTTATACAAACAAAATTATATATACATATATAAATAAATGACCACGCATTTTTAAATAGCTGTCAACTTACATTAGTTTTGATACTTATGCATATATTTTAAATGCCATGTGTAATTTTACACTTAAGAAATTCCAATTTATTTTGTAATTAGTGTAATTACCAAACTTCTAGCAGCTGTAAAACTTCCGAATTGTTATCTTTCTGAACCATGACATACAGAAAAAAAAGGAAACATCAGATGCGGCGGTTCAGTGGAACGACGCCCATCTTTAGAAACATGATAGTGAGTTCAAATAACACTAGTCAACAATTTCACTTTTTTTTTTTTTTTTTTTTTTTTGTCTGCCACGTAACGAAAAGAGGCCACTTTAACTAAATAGACTCTCCTCAACACTAAAATGGCAGTAAAAAGTTTCTATCACAAAGTTTCTACATGTGTGTTTGTGCGCATATGTGGTGTGTGTGTGTGTGTGTGTGAGAGAGAGAGAGAGAGAGAGAGAGAGACGACTTGAATTCTAGCAAAAACAACAAAATAGTCTTTGTTGACGCACAATTTTAATTATGCCCCTATTGTACTTATTCAACAATGGCATCTGATCAGAGAATACATTCATTTTACAGCTAGGGTAACATAGTATACCATAAACTAATATTACTTTTAAAAAATGGCGTAAATATTTTGCAATAAGTATCTCCATTGCTGGCAGTTTTTCTTTTTATTTTGTTTAATTTACTAAATGAATATTGAGATAGTGATCTAAATTACAATTTAGGACATAATTTCAATCTATATTTAGTGCATTATCCTAAATTGTTTTTTTTTTTAAATATACTAATTATATTTAGAATTAATATTTTAAACCACCTCTAGTGGTATTAAACTAAAACATGAAATTAATGGTCACTATCAGGCGTGCGCCCAGAAATTTTTGTTGGGGAGTCCAAGTTTTGGGGGATCCACTGTCATTCTGTGACAAATAAATAATTATAAAATACTTCCACATTTATTTTCAGGGAAAAATGATATAAGTAGGTTCCTTTTTACAACAGAAAGAGTACAAATGAAGTGTAAAATCAAATGTTCGTGCTACAGCAATCATTTCCCTATAAAACAAGTATAGTTGTATTAAGAAAGTGTACAAATGCATGTTGTATTAGGAAGTTTTGGGATCCGATGAACATCCCATGTGTGTGTGTGCCTCTGGTCGAAATATTATAAACATATCGGCTATTTTTAAAACTTAAAGACATTTCTTTCACTTGTAGTGCGTGTCAGTGTCTCTAACTAAATCAAAACAGGACTCGTCCATCATGTATGAATCCCTTCTACCTTGATACCTCTGCTCCATTTTCTGAATATCCTAATGAAACTTTTTTTCTTTCTTGTCGCACACAGCTCCCAAGTTTTCGGTGAAAAGGACAGTCTTTCAATGTGTAGTGTAATTTATTTGCCCTAAAATTCCGTAAGCAAATTAAACTACAGTATTTTGTAAATCTCCCTGCAATCCTAATAATATTCCAATAACATTCAAATATCCACAAATTTGCCAGCAGTGCTTGATATAATCTATTATATCTAAATCTAATAACGCAGACATGCATTCATAAGTTTTCTTAATATCTACGGAATATCGCAGTGATATTGATGGTTTAGATGTTCCACTTGTGCAACAATACATTTATAAGGCTTAATTTTGAAGAGTTCTGGATTATATTTTGGGTCAAAGGATATAGAAGTTTCAGGGAATTTATCTATTTGTTCTGATGAAGAGAAGTCTTCTATGTTTGAAAGTAGACTAGGAACTGGAAGTGCAGGTCCAAACGGTACGGGTTTTATGTCAAATGGAGCATTAGAGTACTGAATATTAAATGTAATTATTTTCCAATGACACCTAACTTTGTTAGGTCTGTATCAATTGTTGGATCACCGTGAAAGACATAGTTCGATTTTTTGTCGCCCTTAATTCGTTCAATAAGATAAGATAAACAAGCTGTGCGGTACATTTATTTATTTAACAACCACCAGATACAGCTCACAGGCCACTTTATATTCGATATTTAACAACAATAACAATGGAAAGGACTTGGGAAGGTATCGGCGGATAGGTGCTGAATGCCACGGGTGCTGACTGCCACAGCCAATTAATGGTGCTGACTGCCACGACTGTCGCTGATTGCAAATATGAAGGTGCTGACTGCCACGACGGCGTGCTGACTGCCACGAGCCTGGGAGAAACTGTATTTGGAAAGAGAGAAATTAATCCCTCATACTAAATTTGTGATTAATAATTTAGTAGGGATTAATTAAGTAATCATCACAGCAAATCTATGTGGCATCCTATAAGTTACAAAGTTGCTCACTAAGTGGAACGACATACATTTGGATGTTTATAAAGGGATTGTCTTTTCTGTTATATGTATAATTTGCACATTTCATTGTTTATATGAATTGTTTTATTGTATTATTTAATGTATATGATGGTCTGAAGCCAGCTGACAAGGGAAGTTTGGGAGAAGCAATCGCCTGCAGAGAAATAAGCATGTCATTTGAAGGACCAATTCATGCTGATTACAATAGGTAATAAAACTCCTGTACGTTGAGAACTGTTCGAGATATTCAGCTTGGAAATTTATATAAGAAAATGAGTTCAATGCGTTAAGTATTCTCTCCCATGGCGAAGCCTGATGGTTTGAACTTGCTATTGCTTGATCACTGGGGTCCATTCACAGATAAATTGTCCATTACAAGTTGCATGACGGATGGCAAAGACGTAATGGTTGAGAAGATACCAAAGAATTGCACACGATTTGTGCAACCATTTGATGTGTTTTGATTCCGATCAATGAAAGATTATGACAGGAGATTTGTACATAGTATGAATCTTCTTCATCTGGACGTTATAATGTACCAACGAAACAATCAAATAAAGTTCGTGTCCATACGAGTCACTTCCGATCACCGCGATACATTGGATTGTTTCAGTTTATTAGAACAAATTATAGGCCTATAACTTTTGAATCACTTGTCGAATTTGCTTTTTGCTTTGGTTCTGCGAACTGTTCTCTTGACGGATGCAACACAATTGCACATATAAAATGTTCATGGTGCAAGGGAGTATTTTGCCTGCGTCATTTCTTCATAAAACAGAAGAACAACAGTGATCAATTTTCATGTCTAACCTATGATTATTGTGAACAATGTAATGACTAATTGTATCTAACAAACCCGTTAGTTATTGCGAAACACTTTTTCTGTTACTTCCGATAGCTTTCAATTCGTATGTCAATATTCGTTACTAATTATGTTGTACTTAACGCGTATAAATGCGTATATCCTCATTTTCTCATATAAACTTCCAAGTTGAATATCTCGAACCGTTCTCAACCGTACAGGAATTTTATTAGCTTGTTATAATCAGCATGCATTGGGACTTCAAATGGCATGCTTAGTTTCTCTGCAGGCGAGTGCTTTCTCCTGAACTTCCCTTGTGAGGTACAGCCAGCAGTGCTTTTTTGATGGAAATTTCAAGAGCTGCTCGAAACAATTTGCACAGCTGTACACAGTTCATGCTGACATAGGGAGTTCAAGTGAGAATACATAAATCGTACCAATTTTGTACGCACCGCTCCCTGACAAAACTGAAAGTACACTCATGTCCAAAATTATTGTTCATATCTATAACTGTCTTATTGTAAGAATATAATTTGATAATTTTGCAGAGTACTTTTAATATTTATACATATTATGTGTATAATCAGGAAATTTATGTTTGTGATAAATTTCATAGGAAAAGAATTATAAATACGAAAATCATAATGATTAAAATAAAATGTAACTAAATGGACAAGAAAATTTTATTTTCGTTTTATTGTTCTTATTTACTGCTCTTTTGACATGAAATTTACCACATACTTGTCTTTGCCGATTATACACATACTAACATTATAAGAAATACCGGGCGAATTCGTTATCAAATTATATTACTAGAACAACATATTTATAATCATGTGACAATAATTTTGGACATGAGTGTACATACAGAGACCTGTTTACCTTTGTTAGGTGTTGGTCTGAACAACACGATCCTAAGGATCATCTAGTTTCTTTCATGTTTCTTGGCGTCCGGTAATGTTACATCTAGCAACTTTCTCTCAGGCTCGTGGCAGTCAGCACGCCATCGTGGCAGTCAGCACCTTGATATTGGCAATCAGCGCCAGTCGTGGCAATCAGCATCAATAATTGGCTGTGGCAGTCAGCACCCCAACCGTATCGGCCAGGGTCTGTTTAGTAGGAACCATCCCGGAATTTGCCTGGTAGAACTGAGGAAAACCCAGGAAAACTTCATTCAGGGTGATCGGCAGCAGGAATCAAACCCGCGACCTCCTGAATGCGAATCCAACGTTCTACCACTTCAGCTACTTGATTCGGTGATATATGACGAGTCAACACTTCGTCTTCAGCACCAACATTATATCCAAAATAATTTTGCTACGCTAGTTTCAACATTTCAGTTAAAACAAGGCCGACGCTGACTTTTCACAATATAGAGCTCACACAACCGCACACACACACAAAAAAAAAAAATGTTTGGTAAATGTGCATAAGCGAGAAGAGATCTGTTCATTGCGAAAAGTAAAGCTAGACATTAACGCAGTGACACTGGAGGGTCCCACAAGTTGTCGCTAAGATCTGATTGCCATATAGCACATCTAATAGAGCATCATGAGAAATGAAAATGAGCAAAATTTAAGGTGCTATGGACCCGAAGGATAGGAGCTACGGGGCTTCAAAATTTGAATATCCAAAAAATTATATCACGGAATTATGCACGTTTAAAGTAAATATATTGAAAACCGTTAAAGCAATCAAAACAAAAGTTGCACAATACTGCGGTACTCCCACAATAAATTTATAGAGGGATTTCGCTATGGGCATATAATTTGAAGTAGGGCAACTCATAAACTACCTCCATAAAAATTGTTGCGGAAGTACGGCAGGATTCTGAAAGAGGTACCTTTGGATATGGCACATATTAGTTCCTAAGTCAAGTCTTGGCCCCACTACGATAGGTTCAGTAGTTTTGGAGCTATGGACCCTTAATTTTTTTTCATGTTTTCGGCAGCCTATAACTCCGAAAGGAAGTATTTGTGCGCCCAGGTTGGTCAATACTTTTTTTGTCTTATTTTGGTGTCAGAAATCACCTTTCAAACGTTGTAGGTGTTGTTTTGAAACACCCTGTAGAAATTATTTTTTTTTTACTTAAGACAAATTCCATCGTCCCGATATATATATATATATATATATATATATATATATATATATATATATATATATATATATATATTGAAAGCCGCCTATTTTGTCAGTCAAAATAAAATTGTTTTACTAACTGAAATCGAAATATTATCTCAGTTTCGTGAAAATTGCTACTCAAAATGTATATTCTTCAAACTGAACTCATCGAAAATCTTTTCCCATTGTCAGTAATGAATAGCAAAATTGTCTTCTTGTATGATATATCAATATTGCATATCAGAATACTGTATGTACTATTTACATTTCATGGTTATACGTGAAACTTTCAAAATAAATTCGTAATAATAATGTAAAACTTTTCAATAAACCTACGCACGCCTTGTAGTAAATTACGCAAGGTTGCGTTTTAGAAAATTTCAACTTCCCAGACCAAATATCGCTCTTTTCAGACCTCTTAGATCTAGGATTTCAGAAATATATAAATCTTATCCGTAGTTTAGAGTTTGAGAGAAACAATTTTAGAAAATATCAATTACCTATGCCGAACTGTTTCATTGATCTGACGAACAGCGGGAAACAATCCGAGCCCACTTTTCTCCTTTTAGGCTCACTTTTCGTAAAACTCCATCGTATCTCCAGCTTAGATTCTTTTTTTTTTTTTAATAGCAAAAAGAATTTACAAAATTGCAGGTTCTACATCGAAGAATTCCAAAGATTTGGTATAAATTGAAGAAAAGGTTCACGGATCCCTTCTTTCCTGTATGAGTGATATTTTTTAATACTATAAATTAATCTTTGCCTAAGATTCAAGAACATCTGAACAGAATATCAAGTTCTTGTAGCTAAGAGTTCCAAAGATCTATTAAAAGTTGAAAAAGCTATTCAAGACCATCCCTATATCTTATTGGCTTTTTTCACTTCTTTAACTTCTAAACCTTCTAGAATACACGATAAATATTTATAAACAAAATTTATAGATTCTACGCCTAATATTTTCTGAGATCTGTGAAATTGATAAAAACTATTCAAGCCTCCCCTCATAGGCCACATTTAAAATTTTCTTTACAGCCTACAGTGTAAGGATAGCATTTATACAAAATTTCAAGACTCTGTAACTAATAGTTTCGAATATGTAGAGAACGGGAAAAAAAACAATCCCACTGTATTTCCTCAGGGGCAGTATTTTGCAAAATATTATCTTGTCTACAGCCTAGAATGTGGGTTAAATATTTATACAAAATTTCAATATATTGCATCTAATTGTTTTGGAGATCTAGCGAACGGCAAATTAAATATTCAGGACCTCTTATCTCCCTTAGGCTGGGCGCACAATAAGGAAGCAAACGGGTAGAAACAAGTGTTTCAAATCAGTTTCCTTTAGAGCAATTGAGCTCTTAAAACGGTACATTCTCATCCATATCAACACAATCCATATTAAAATAAAAAGAACAGGTGACAGGCAACTTAGGAGTTGGTTTGCGCATGAATTGCTCCCGCAATTTTGCCACACAACAAGGATATGAGGATAAGCGTCTGAAAGTGCTCCAACTACCACGAGGTGTTGCGGATGACCCTAGTGCACGCGGTGGCTCAACGTACAAACGACATGTTTGAATGTATGCATATCTTGTTTTCGACAAATCTAGATCAATGTTGGGGAAATGACGCGCAAACTTGATTCCGCCCATATTTCCCCTCAATGTACAGCACCCTTAGGAGTCAACATTAAAAAAAAAAATCCGACTACAGCTTAAACTGCAAGGGTGACATTTATGATAAATGCCAAGTTTGTACACCTAAGAGTTCCAGAGAAATGACAAGCGGCAGAAAATCATTCAGTTCCTATTATCCCCCTTTAGGAGCAGCATTAAAAAAGAAAAGTTCCCTCTTATCAACAACCTATATTTCAAGGATTTTTTTTTTTTTTTTTTTTTTTTTTTTTTTTTTTTTTTTTTTTTTTAGGATTCTGCATTTAATAGATGTGGAGATCTTAAGAGTGGCAGAAAATCAATCAATCCCCTTCACTCTTCCTTGTAGGAAGCATTCCAAAAAAAGCTTGTATTTTCTACAGACTAAAGTGCAGTCAAAAATTTGTAGAAAATTTCAAGATCTTACGCGTAATATTTTCGGAGACGTTCAGAACAGAACGAAAAGCTTCGTTATCCACGCTTAGCTGCCGCATTCTGAAAAAACACCGTCTTATTTGCACCGTAAACTTCGTACAAGATTCCGAGGTTTCGCATATATATGCTGAACGGCAATCAGTCATTCAAACCCCTTTCCCATCCTTACAAGCCTCATATTAAAGGAAAAAGTTTTAACTACAGCTTGAAATGCAACGAGAACAGTTGTTCAAAATTTCAAGGTACTGCACCTAGTAGTTCCGGAGATCTGGCGAACGACAAAAAAAAAAAAAAAACACTTAGAACCCGCGTTATTCCCGCTTGGAGGCGCATTTCAGAATATATTGTTTTTATCTAGAATTTAAACCGCAAGGAGAACATTTATACAAAATTCCAAAGTTCTATACATAATAATTTCGGAGAGTAGCGACCAGCAATCAATCATTCAAGTCTACTTATCCACCCTTAGGATACTACTTTTCTTTTTTTAATGCTTATACTTTAAATAAAAGCGTTCCCTATAACACTTTTCTCTCCTAGCAAAGGCATATATTTTTATTTAGATACAAATAATTGAATTAAGGTAGAATCATGAGCTATATCTTATTTATATTGAGATGAAATTACTTTTTATTTCGTTAAAACTAGCTTCAACATTTCTAAAACAGAGAAATGACAGAGGGATTTAAAAAAAAAGTCAGACGAAAATGTTTTGTTCCTGATTTGATTCGCTTATAACTTGAGTTTATTTTTAAAATGTGTGTATTAGAAGTATGGTAGTTCTGTCAACAACAACACAAACATAACATTTTGTAGAACTGATCAAGAAAGCGTTCGCAGCTACAGTGTCCCCCTCTTTTTCTAGGGTAATTTGCACACAAGTAAGCAGTGTAGTTCAAATATTCTACATTTTCTTCATAGGTGCTGTTACATCTATCAACACAAAACTTGCGTGCTACATTTCCGACATATAAAAGTATATCATAATTGTTATGCATAATCCAGAAACGTGGCTGTCATGTGGTAAACAAATAAATCATGAAGGCGAGATTTTTTCAACCAACATTTTGAAAATATCTCTCTAATTTTTTTAAAATCATATTCTGTGTCCAAGCAATGCATACGTTAAAACAAATTCCATTTAACTGCAAATCAAATTGTGTATAGATTGTATCCATAGTCTATTTAGAACGTGTATGGATAAACATTATACAGGATGAGTAAAAAGTCTATGGTCACCTGCATAAGTTTGAAAATCGACGGGAAAAGCAAAAAGTTATGATGGGAACAGAGGTTTGATGAGGGGCCGCAACTTTTGGAGTGTATGTCATTTATAGCCGTCATCTTGAAATGCACCATTTTGTATTCAAGTCATTTTTTTAAATGGGAAGGGGGTGTATGACACATCAAATAACACTAGCTTGAGCTGAGGAATTTAGTGGTGTATTTTCTTTATCTTGTACAGTTTAGAAGTTATTAATTTTCAAAGGTGGGAAATTACCTTGATACTGAATGCTACAACACATGTTTTACGTGTTGTCCATCCCGTGCCATGCAAAACTGTAGTCGATGCAATCACTGTGACTGCACACGGAGGAGAATGTCTCCTGAAATTTGGTCACAGGCTTGTTGGATGCGTTCCTCCAGGTGTCTCAAATCACGGATTGTCTCAGCATACACTAGCTGCTTAAGATGTCCCCATAGATAAAAATCAACGGGCGTTGAGTCAGGGGATCTGGGCGGCCGCTCCACGGGACCACGGCGACCAATCCACTTCCACGGCAGTTGTTCATCCAACCATTCACGGACGCCAAGTCCATAGTGTGGAGGGGCTCCATCGTGCTGAAAATAAGATGGGAAAATGCCATCAGAGTTCAGTGTGGCAGGGAACAGAATGTCCTGCAGCAGCATCAGATACTGTGGTGCAGTTAAGGTGTTGTAAAATAAAAATGGTCCAATGATACAGGTGTCCCATATGCCACACCACACCATCACCTTCGCTGGACTATGTTCTCGACTTGGGTCAACGCAATTCGGATTTGCGTTGAACCAGTATCGACAATTATGTCGATTAACCTCCCAGTTCAAAGTGCAATACACCTCGTCGCTGAACAGTATGCCCTTGGCAAACGCAGAGTCCAGTTCGTGTTGTTCAGTAGCCCACATGCAGAACTCCAAGCGGCGATCAGGATCATCTCGTTCAGTTTATGTTGCATGTGCAGGTTGTAAAGTTGCCACTAATTGGCGTGCAATATTCGTACAACGGAGGATTGGCTTATTGCATATGCTAGGGACACACGACGGGTACTTCGTTTAGGACTTTTCACAAACGACGCAACAACCGCCGTTGCAATTTCCTCATTGGTGGCAGTCTTTGGTCGCCCACTATGTGCTCTATCTTGAACAGAGCCCGTCTCCCGGAATTTGGTTATCACGTGAGCCACCGTGCTGTGCGATACCGGTTCTCTGTCTGGGTGCCGTCTGTTGTAGTCAGCTACTATTGTTCGGTGGCTGCGTTCCCCTGATATAAGGATGATTTCGATCTTCTGTTCACGTGTCAGACCCATTTTAGATCACCTGGAACAAAGAGAGAACTGGGTCAGTATCAAGGTAATTTCCCACCTTTGAAAATTAATAACTTCTAAACTGTACAAGATAGAAAAAACAAATTACACCACTAAATTTCTGAGCTCAAGCTAGTGTTATTTAATGTGTCATACATTCCCCTTCCCATTTAAAAAAAATGACTTGAATCCAAAATGGCGGATTTGAAGATGGTGGCCATGAATGACATACACTCCAAAAGTTGCGGCCCCTCATCTAACCTCTGTTCCCCACATCACTTTTTACTTTTCCCAACATCACTCGATTTTCAAATTTATGCAGGTGTCCATGGATTTTTGACTCACCCTGTATCTCACTTAGCTCAATTCAGTTTTATATTTTTCACTGCAATGCAAAACACCAGTGGCGGCTCCAAAATTATATTTCCCTGTTTCTGGAAGTATTCAAACTAAACACATACCAAACAAAAGGCCCCTCAATTTCAATTATAATAATATGCAACTTGTATTGTTACTTTAATCAGGATTTGACTTATTTATATCTAGATAAACACATACTTTTTTTTGCAGAAGAGGAAGATATTATAAAGGGTGGAAGTTTCAAATTCTTTCGTTTTCTGTCAAACCAATAGCGGCAGAGTTGCGAAAATTTGCATGAGCACTTAGTTGACACACATAATAAAATCAGAGAAGGAAACATTACTGTAAGTTTCTTCTACCATCATCCGTTGTAAGCGAATGAAGATACTGTATGTAACAAGGAAGTAACAGTACCTAACATACAACACCAGATATAGTCGATACCATAATATAATATATGAAAGGAGAGGGTGCATGGAAACTCTATTCTGATATCAAAGATTTTGAATGAAAAGTTAAGAACCTTACCTAGTTTGAAATATTTGTAAGTGCAAAGCATTACATGTTAAATCATTATTATGTATCATTGTTTAGTAATATTATATATATATATATATATATATATATATATATATATATATATATATATATATATATATATATATTGTAATTAACTAGCAACATCGAAAAGGACAAAAGTTCTTGGTTTCTTATTTTCACTAACTATGCTTCACGTCTGTTTATTTATTTAATCAAACAGCATTTCCTTCTATCTTTTGAACAAACTCTTTGGTGGTATTTTTTTTTAAATACGCTATTTTATGTGCGAACTCTTAAAATATATTAAGATTAGTTATAATTAGAAATCGCCAGTTGAGGCAGAAAAAACACCTAATATGGCAGGAAAAATGACAGTTTATATTGCAAAGTAAATATATTCAGCGTATTGATGTGTCATTAATATACCAAAAGCTTAGTTTTAAAGCGTTAATTTGCAATAAGGATTCAAAAAAAAAAAAAAAACACATTAATTCATAATAACTTTGAAAGTATCAATAACCAAACGCATTGAAACGATGAAAATTAATAAAAATTATAAATGATAGAAATATTAGTATCGTTGACATTAACTGAAAAAAAAATCTAAAAGATGCGTAATAAATGTTATATTAAGCAAACATTTCCTTGACACTTCATAAGACGATTCTACAATACAATACGTAGCTCAGTTTTGATCTCACGATGTCACGATTATTTCCTTCAGGTTGCCCACACATGCAACTATGAAGTCCATCCGTTAAGATGCGTTTGAGGTTTGGAAACCATCACCAGCTTATCTACCGATGTGACAGGAACATGTTTGAAGCAAGGACAACCTTGGCATTCATAGCAGCATTCATCACGCTTTCCGTTCATTTAGTTTGTCAAAAATGATTCATCCCTTCCGAACGAGGAGCATTAAATTCCATATCTCAGTGGTATTCTGCACTCCACGATAACGAATAACAAAGTGGCTTGTATTTGTGGTAGAAAGATGAAGAAAACTTAAGAAGTAACCATAAAATTGCGAGCATGGCCGGTGATAACAAAGCATTTAATTTATTCACGATTCCTCCTAAAACGAAAAACTATGAATATAACATGTTGTTAAAGCTGCCGGTCTTTAGTTATTTTTACCATTATGTTACCTATTTTGTTTACTAAATTTTATAAGTTTGTTAGAATAAGACAAAAAAGTTTAACAATCTGAGTGTATATTCCTACTATGAAAGAAAACAATAATAAATCAAAGTTAGCCAAGACGAAAGAGTTAGTGAAATCAAAAATAGAGGGAAGAAATGTGAGAGTTACAAAGATAATCATATGACGATGTTATCCACTGTAAAAGTGCAAGTCCTGTAATCCAATTACGGACTTTTCACACCAACGTAGAGCATTCTACATCTAATCAGCAATAACTCATACGACAAACACATGCTAAGTGTACTATACTTAATTAGTGAAGTGTAAGTCGCATCTCAACATTGTGTTATCTTTACTTCCATGCTATTACCTTCATTGCAAAATGTATTAGAAGAATAACTTTAACAAAATAATCGAGTTTAATACAAAAATGTTTTTAGTAACCTTTTGTAGTTTGTATTTTAATAAGTGTTTGCCTTTAGGATATGTGGCTTTGTATTTAAGGCAACATTTTATTAATTAAAGAGATTATGTGTTTTCTGAATGTATTGATAAACAATTATTGATTTCAAATTGTATAACTTGCTATTTTATATCACATACGTACACACAGATACATACATATTATATATATGCATGAGTGTGTGCTTAATAAGAAACGTCACAGAGCAGACTTTTTTTTTTATTTCATGCGAAGATTGCGCAATGGCAAATTTAATTATATATACATATGCATTGAATTTATTCTTTCCCTGCGTCGCTTCCCCTAAACAACATTCTATACCTGAGTAAACCAATGAATCGATTTAAATTTTGGCCCCAGGATGCAAGGCTGATTAAAATGATAGCATTATAAAGAATCTTTACAAAAGATACGGGTGTGGTATGAACCAGCGGAAATTAAACAGACTGACTGTCATTCGGGAACACACACAGTTCTATCGTGTCAACACGCTACGGAATCATGTATCACTAGGGCTTTCCTCTATTAATCAGCTTACATTTGCGTAATTCTATTTTGCATGGTTTAGTAGATGTAAGCCTGAAATCGAAGTATGATATTTTTTGTTATACTTACTGTTTTCTTCTCTAGATGAATGCAGATATGTTAAATATAAAACGATTTACAACAAATACAATATTTTAAAAATGTTTTGAATAAATAATTTTGAAAATGAAGTTATTGTAAGAAACATGCATACAATCAGCTTTATAACTTTCAGAACATGTCCTCCTTACTAGTGTTTGCTTCACAAATATACTAACGTACAAAAGTATGCATAGTCCACTGTACACTCCACATAAAAAAACTGCGACAGTTAGCACCGTGCAGTTAGGCCACCCAATATACACCTTCTTATCCCATAATCGTGTCAGGTAAAGAGTCCCCCTCTTTTAACTCCTTTGTTCTCTCCCATACTAAAATTAGCTAAGAACATGAGCGTAATTCTAATTTCAAACTACACATGAATTAGTTTCGATAAAATAAAATTAAAAAAAAAAAAAACGAGACGAAAAAAGATTCATAGGTTGATGTAGGGAAAAACTGAAACACACAATGAAAAATTGAAACCAATGGATTTCTATTACACAGAAATTCAGAAATGAGGCAGAGAGAGAGAATATGAGAGAAGAAGAAAAAGAAAAAAAAGAAAACAGATGAAACTGTGGAATTCAAACGTAGTAAGAAAAGAACCTAACATTATAAAGTTCCGTTTCCAGAAATCCAACAGTAATATATAAATAACGTTTGTTTTCACATATTTTTTTTCAGAATTATTCGAATGTATAAAGGATGCTTTAAACATTCATGTCACTTGCATAATGGATAGCATACTCAATTCCATGTAGAACTGCAGATCTCCGAGACAAATCTACGATAATGTCAAAAGTTTAACACACATGCTTTGTTTCCGCGTGGTTTGATTGCAAATTCAGTAGTGTTTATCGGACGTACTGATCCAAAATACATTCTAATAAACCCAGTAGATAGCGTTGGTCATATCCTCCATTTCAGACTACTAATGCAAACTGAACCAAGAGAAAACACTAAAAAAAGAAAAGAAAAAGGAAGGAAGAAAGAAAGAAAGAAAGAAAGAAAGATAAAATTGAAGAGTTCAATTTTATTGCTAAATTTCTGTCAGAAATGCCCTATATTAAAATTTCAAACTGTATAGTAATGAAAAGTTCGAAAGGAAAATGTTCGAAAGGAAAAGTTTATGTTCCTCATAGATGTAGCATATTTCAAATTTCAACGTGAATAAAACACATTGAATTATAGGAAGGGAACAAATTTTGTGTAGAACTAGTATAAATAAAACTTTGTTTTCAAATAACCGAAGAGGTTACCATTTCCTAGTCTTTTCCGAAGATTTTTCTGTTCCGAACACCCAGCATTGATTTCACTTCTTCCGGATGTAACGTAATTTGCGCAGATAGAATGAACACGCTGAGAGCTCAAACGGGTCATTGTGTCAGTCAGATAATGTTGGCTAGGTTATAGACCACCACTGGGTCCAAGATTCAAAACCATAGTAACCCAGTAATTCGACTGAGACTCGGTAATCCAGAGGATAAAAAAAGAGGTTTTACTTATTGCCTTGCGTTTAAACAGTATTTTTGTCAGAGATGACCAAGACTGGAAATGCTATCCCAAGAGCACGGAAAACACGATGCCGAAGTTCCCTGTTAATGAGATTCTCCAGACCAGGTATATCTGTCTCTTGCTCTGTTTTAACTTTGGAACATGAAGCATGTGTGTGTGTGTGTGAAAGAGAGAGACAGGGAGAAGTGAATGATGCAAAGACAGGATAGTTACCTCAAGAAAGAGAGAGAGGGGAACAATATAAATATAAAACATACTTATCATTGCAGTGTATGATGTAGAACGCACACACTGTTTATTCGAATTATCGCCAGTGATGAAGATAAATCTTTGTAGCCATTATTTTATGCGAAAAATCATACTACCTGATGGGGAATCGAACGAAGATTTATCATTAGGAAGTCTGGCACGTTACCACTACACCACGATTATTTTAGCCAAACTTTGTTTAATAAACGATGTAGTGTTTCTTTATGAGAAAAATAACATGAAAAGTGTATAAGAAAGAATCAATGATGTCTTTGGAATGTCCTGGTAATTCCCTTGCCTTTTCCCATACAACATTCGTAAATTGTGTGTATCATGATACAGGTGTTTGCTTCCACACTCTTACGTTTTGCTTGTCCAGTATGATAACTCGTGTCAGGGGGTCTCTTTACCTGACACGATTATGGGATAAGAATGTGTATATTGGGTGGCCTAACTGAACGGCGTTTTTTGTTGCATTCTTGATGCGGAGTGCACAAACCTGTATTCGAGATAGTATGTTTTTCTAGTTTACGTGACGTAAGTCCTAGCCGTTAACCGTACTATTTCCTGATATTGTACATATATATTGAAAGACACTAAATAATAATAGCATCGTAAGTCTCAAACGTTTATGGATTTATTAACCTTAGCTTTTCATTTAAATTGCACCCCTACATCTCAAGAAATTAGAGACAAATCTTAGCAGAATGAGTAATTTTAAAATAATCAAGGCCGGCGTATAATGCAAAATAAGGAAAGTTTGCACTTCCTTCAACCAGTTTTGCATAAAATAGCCAATATTGAAGCAACATTTCTTAAGAATGATGCAATGTGTATTTTGTTTACAATACCCGACCTGCAATCATTGCTGGAAATGATTGTGCTCCTAGTGATGGTCATTTTTTAAACCCTGATATTTCGTAATCTCTCCTACAGGGATAACTGTGATCGTGTACTTGGGCAGCTAATATCGTGCACGACGGTGGTACTACAGAAGCAACCTGATATGATATATCTATCAAAATGCTACAAAAACAATAAAAAGCCTTTTTTAGGTAAGGGATTAGGTTTAGGAAATTTCTTTAATCATCTATTTTTGTTTATTTTATCATACTTGTCTTCGTATCAAACAAACAAAGCCCAGCTATTAGAGGGTTACGTCTTCTCTTTGGCATGGGTTTCAGTACATGGTAGTACAGCTAGTACAGGTACAGTAGATGGTCTAAGTGCAATGCAAAACAACAAGAAATTGAGAAAAGGATAAAAGCTATGTAAAATTAGTCTTCAAAAATATATAATGTAGTGCAAGATATCATATCAATGGTGCAGACATACGAATATAAGTAAAGGATAAATGTAACAAGGTATATAATATATATAAGCAGGTATGATAATGATATGAAGTGCATTGACGTCACGAACACATTGGGAACATTAGTTGAGGCACGTGATGGTTATATCTTCTGTCTCGGGGCGACTCAAGATTGATGTAAGACGTAAGGATAACCCAGTATTAGTGTGAGTGAAGAACATGTGATAAAATGGAAAAATATGAGGTATATGATCACTGACTACGTAAATGTCAAATATTGCTCCCTCTGCGGCGTTCAAATTTGTTGTCTTAACATAGAGTTTGGTGAGTATATTGAGCAGTGTGTGTTAGTATCGAGATGGAGCATCCGTAAGGGTATCATGTATTAAAGTGTCCAAATAGAGTGGGTGAGCATTTGTAATGCGTGATTGAATGGATCTTGTCCAGAGTGTAGCAAGATGGTCGAAAATGATTGGAAAGTCTATGTGCTCGTAGGTCATGTAATTTGGATATGGTAAGCGAATCCCATATGCCAGGCGAATAACATGACGTTCCATAACTGCTAACTTCTCGTAGAGTTTAGGTGAAGTGTGACACCAGGCAATGTGGCAAAAAGTGAGAAGAAGTGGGAGAAAAACTTTGTATGTCTTTAGTAAGACATCCGCACTTAGTCTTCAAGTTGTGCTCGGAAGGTGTCGTAGAAGATTTAATTTAGTGGATGCTTTTTGCGCCAATTTTTGAAACTGAGACTCTAGATGAGTTTGGTATCGAATACTACACCAAGATACGTAGCAGCGGCGCTTGGTCAAAGAAAATGTCAGTCAACTGATATAGAAAGAGTAGCGGGATTTCGGCGTACTTTAGTTCTACGTTTAGGTAGAAGAAAAGCAAGAGCTTGTTTTTTTCTCTGAATTGACAGCTAATTTCCACCTCCTGCACTAGATGAGAAAATTGTCGAGTGTCATTTGTAGGCTTCTGCTGATCTAAAGCATATTTTTTTTTCCGAGCGATAAAAATGTTGTGTCGCCAGCATATTGGAAAATATAGACATTAGGCGGTAGTCGAGACATATCTGAGGCATATAAGATATATTGGACTAAGTGCATATCCCTCAGGTACGCCTGTGTGCGCAAAAAAAAAGGTCTAAATAGGACATTTCCTACCGAAACATACGCTATTCGATTACTTAAAAAAGAGTAAATGAGACGAAGGTAACAAGTGGGTAATCGGAGTGACTAGTTTGCGCAGCAAGCCATAGTGCCATACCTTATCAAAAAGCTTTTTCTAAGTCAATAAGGACTAGACACAATGGAAGAGCTTTGTTGTATTTATTGGTGATAACCGTGGTTAGGCGTAAGCCGTTGGTTGCCAATAGAAAACTTTGGCCTGAAACGTGCTTGATGTGTTGGTAACATATCGTGTTCTTTAAGATGAATATGCAGTCTGTTGACGAGAATCTTTTCAAATAGCTTGCTGAAGACAGAGGTTAACTGAATGGGCCTGTAAGAACTAACATCATCAATGAGCTTGTTTGGTTTATGAAACATGCACACCTTTGAGACTTTCCAATGTAACGGATAATATGCAGTGAGTTTTAAATAGATATTAATAAAAATAATAAAGAAAGGCGGGGATTCGTTCAGCATCCTATAAGAGATGACATCTATTCCTGGAGCTATGTTGCGTTTCCATCGGAGAGCGGAATGTAATTCGGGAGCAGTAATTGGTATGGTAAAAGCAGTGTGTGAATTAGATAATATATATTGGGGGGTATAAAATTAGTCCAACAGGACGTAAAATCTGAAGGTGCATAATTCAAAATGAGACAATAACGCCTTATCCCCACACACAAACACACATAAATATGCCATCTGTAATAAATAAGACATTTTGTTAATTCAACAAATGTACCGACAATAACTATGTTCGCAGTTTTGCTATTCATATTTTTTAACAACCGGTTCAGTATATTTCAGAAAGACTACCCTATTTCGTACGCATTGTTTCCAAGGCGCATATCTCCGAACTAATGAAGATATCGGAGTCATTCAAAAACAGGTAGGTAACACACGCAATAGGCATTAGCTAAGTATCACATTCGTTACACTCACAAATCCCTGTACCCTGGAATTCAATATTCAAATTTATATCTGCCAAGGAACAGAGGTGTTTTCACAAGTGTTTGGTTTCTTTCTTTCACTTTTGGCTAGGTCACGTGTGTTTATAATTATATATATATATATATATATATATATACTGTGTTTGTTTATGATTGGGTATAATAAATGGTTATGCGAACTCGAAATATTTTAACAACCGGTTCTAGCGAACCGGCCGAATAGCACCACTGTATGTACGTGCATATTGTCTGGCATGCACACACCACACCTAAAATTGCTGAACGTGTTTAAATGTTGTAGTCACTCTTGTACCCGTAGATCTCTAAGGTTTATTTACTTAATAATTTGGCCCGAGCGACTACCCTAATCACAAGTATATGTTATTTTTTCCACTAATCTTCCATTTCGCGTTATTAAACATAGACAACCTACTTCAGTATTTTGAAAACCACTAAAGGTATCAGTTAAAGCAGACTTAGATTAAAAATTCTACGTATTAACCTATCATACGAGAAATTGATTGTTGCTGGTCGCAATTTGCGGCATCAAAGTCAAATCGAAGGCCAAATATTTAAAAACCCTCGCGCTTCTACTCCTCGCTAACGCTGCGCTGTACGCGATTGTTTTTTTTCAAATATCGATTCCGAGACGGAGCTCAAGAAGTCAATACTTACAATTACTTTTCTGTTAGGTTACAGCGAATTTGGTTCACTATATGCTACGTTATCAAATGAAGTAAAAACATTATATTGAAATTTTTCAGACAGCATTATTGGCGTGGACAGTAAACTGTACAGCGAAAAGAAAGATGGAAAAATGAAGGGTGAACTTTAGAAAGCCCGCTCCAGTTGAAGTGTTTCTACAGACACAGATAGACAATGACACGGAGAACTACTCGTATAGCAAAGGCTGAAACAAATCTTCAATTATGCGCTTACTCACCTTACGGTGGCATATCTGCTACATAGAGAAGATAAAGGAAAGGTGATAACGCAGAACCTTGTGGCACTCCAGAGAAAATAAATATCGGGTGTGAGAGAGTGTCATTAAGAGCGACATATGCAATACGGCTGTGAATAAAATTATAGATAAGCCTGATGTATGATATGGGAATTGTCAGACGGATAAGTTTATATATGAGAGCTGCATGCCATACCTTATCGTATGCCTTTTCCAGGTCGAAGAGCACTAGACAAGATGAAAAGTGTGTATTAAACTGATTGGTAATAATATTAAATAGACGGAGTAACTGATCGTTGATACTAAAACCGGGGCGGAAGCCAGCCTGATGTAAAAGGATGATGTTACGTTCTGAGAGATAAAAATGGAGGCGTCGGACAATAATTCTTTCAAGAATTTTGCAATACCCGGAATAATTTGAATAGGTCTATAAGAGGAAACAGTATTTGGTGGTTTCTGAGGTTTGAGGAACATGATAGTTTTTGAAGTCTTCCGCTCACAAGGAATAAAGCATGTACGAAGGATGAACGTATAAAGGATAGCAAGAAGGTAAAACAAGTGATAGGGCGCTTCTTTAATATGGCGATAAGTAATCTCATCAAAACCAGGTGCTGTATTTTTGTTATTCTGGACAGTGCGAGTGATATCAGTTACTATAATTGGTTTAGTAAGTTCAGTATTGTGAGAGATAGTATGATGGATGTCAGGTTGGAGACGGAAGGTGTCGAAATTAAGTGTCTCAACCGGATGATGACGCTGAGAAAAAAGCCGGTGGAAGCGGAGTGAAAATTCCCTGTAGTCATGCTGCAAGTGCATCGGCTTTATCAATGTCATTTTGTAGTGGAGTGTCGTTATCTATTAACGGGTATGAAGTACGAGTGGTTTTCCCTGTAAGCTGAGGGAACCTCTTATAGTATTGTGTTGGGTGAGCTGTTTCAGCAAGTGAATTACAGGCTTTTACCAAGTTTCGTAGTTTATATGTTTTAAGGTAATTAGAGACTGTGCGATGCATCTGCCGGTGATGCCGAAGAGCTTCTTCGTTTCTGGTATGTATATATTATTTATAAAGTTCTCCCGAACGTTGTATGAGATATAAGTATTGTGGAGGTAATGGAGGACGGCATGGAGAGGTAATCTTGGTAGTAGGGATGTGTTTCTCTCTGGCGTTTTTAATTACCGTGCTGATAGCATTTAGTGTATCATACAGTGCCTCTTCGGTTTCAGGACTATGAGTTTCTGCCAACGCAGTAGCTATGTCATTTCTATAGGCGACCCAGTTCGCTTTATCGAAACGAAGAATGCGTCGAGCAGTATAGTTGGATAGGATTTGAGCAGATTTCGGACACATCATTGTTAACTTAATTGGTAAATGATCACTTTCCATATTCCCCAGTACTGTAACATTACAGCGATTATGAATGGAGGCAGAGGTAATCACAATATCTGGGGTAGTTTGTGAGATGGTTCGTGTGCGCGAGGAGAATTGATGAATGATGTATGTCATGTTTGTTTCAATGAAGTTAATGAACTGTTGTTTCTCTCTTGCAGTTCTACTGTGAATGTTAATATCTTCCATAATGATATAATTACGAAAGCTATCGGAGATGTGTTGGAAGAAGTTAAATGGAACATGGTGACCTGGGCGTATATAAATGGTTGCAAGAGTGACATACAGTTGACGAAACTGTAGGTCGTAACTATAAGATATTCTGCAAGATGAAATGAAACGAAATGTCGGGTGGAAAGAGAAACAGGATAGCCAATATCGACGACGCCATTTGTACGTTGTTCAGGAACAGTGTTATCATGGCGTAGAAGTTGATAATGTGGTATTTAACAGCTTTGCTTGGATGTAAGATGTGTTTCATTCAATAGAAATGCGTTACTTTTTTCTTCAAGAAGATGATGCTCAAACAAAACTTTGTGCGTTAATAGCGACCGGATATTAAGAAATATAAGTACAAGTTCCATAATCATTTTATGCGTAGACTGCTGTTTCAAGTGGTGCAGCATGGAAATAGATTGTCCTGAATATGTAGCACTTAGGTTAATATTAAAAACATTTCCGGAAACATATGGGATTTGTTGAAGAACATGTGGCCTATCGAACGGATGTATGTTTTGAAGAGCGATGGTTATGAAAGAGAGTAGCTGAGCCAAAGTTAAATTTGTTCCGTTTGTGTAGGAGGCATTTGAGTTTGCTGTGTTGTATGAAGCCGAACTGGAACGACAAGACTTGGTTTTGTGATGTCAGGTGCTGTTCGTGATTTACATTTAGAGCTATATGTAGGATGACTCTCGGGACAGGCAGAGCAAATAGGTGGCGTTTTCAAATTCCTACACTGATTAATAGCATGAGGACCGGAGCAATAACCACATTTCGAGACGCTCTTACAATTAGCTGCAGTATGATCGTTATATTTTTGACACCTCTCACGCCGAATCGGTAAGGGTTGTGCAGTGCGAGAAGCTTCTACACGGTGGCGTTTCTTAAAGATGTATGCGCCATTGGAAAGTATGGTCTAATTGCATCTTGGGAATTGGTTAGCACTCTCACCATGTAGGCCGGGCCTTGGTTATTGCGAATACGCATGCATTTATGGATGTCAATGCCCTCTAGCTCTTCCTCTACTTCGCCGTTTTGGATGATAGGGTTGACGCCATGGATAACGACAAACAAGAAGGGTGTTTTCCTAAGCGGCGGAGGTTGTTTAGTAGTTGGTGGTTGTAGCTTTTCAAGTTTGGCTTGCTTACCAAAAATCTCGTAAGATAATTTATTACGAATGATAATTGCAAATCGGGGATTAGTAGATCGAATAATAATGCCATTCCGGGTTTTGATAATTTCCGATACAGCTTCCCTTCGAAGATATTTAGTGATCTGCTAGAGCAAAAGTTTTGGATTTTCGAACTTAGTATCGTAATTTGTTAATTTGAATGGATACCACTTCGGTTTCAGAGTCGACTCAAGTGTTGGGAAGTCCTGATTGTTATCGATAGTTACGTCATTAGCAACTAGATTAGTGTGATGGCGTTTTGATCGAGTTGTACCTGGATGTACAAAATTATCGCACACAAGTGGTGATCGAGAACGCTAGCGTATCGAACAAGATTCGGTGTAGCATGAAAAATTAGATGTAGTAGAATTTCGTCTACGGGCTGTGCGTTTTTCACTAGCGGGTGGACCGGGAACATGAACAGGTAACCCTGTATGGAGTCCCGCTGAAATGATTGTAAGGGCCTATTGCCCTTGATGCTCTTAGTAATGAAAGATTAAGCGCAAAAGGTATTCGTTAGCCGGTAGAGATGCCAAGGTCATCAACTGATTTCCGATAGTTCTGCCTCTGAAGAGGAGATAATCAAATAAATCGAAAGTCAAAGAAATAGCAAAGTCGTCGATTGTTAGGATCAATTACGTCTGTTTACCTCCGTGGAGGCTTATAATCAATTCGACGGTTGTTTCCTAAAACCTTAAAGAGGCAAGTAATCCAACCAATAAAAACGCCAGAGCTACAATCTCTAACTTTTGATTTCAAACATTTGATTTACGGTTATTTGTGATTTCACGTTTAAAAAAGACAAATATTTTAAACTATATGTACTTTAATAAATAATTTAAGTAGATCCGTTTTCGTAAAGTTTATCTTCTTAAAATTCTTTTTCAAAACCTTTGTATTTTAATAAGCTCTCTCCAAAATCAATGCAAATGAATTGTCTTGCTATCTTTGGAGTTCTTTTAAACTATACATTTGTGGACGTTTACATGTTTGTGGCCAATCATTTCGACAATGAGATCTCGGAAACTACAGGCTCTAGTTTTTTACTGATCGTTTGCAAATTTTGCATAGATTGCACAGTTCTAATTGAATATTCAAACAAAAAAAAACATGGCCATTATTCCTTTATTACATTTTTTACGGGTACGCTGGAACTGTTGAAATTAAAAAAAAAAAGAAAACAACATCATATCCTACGCATTATACATTCCAACACCATATTGTTATATATAGGGGTTGTATATATGTCAGGCGTTTGTTTCATGGCCAAATAATAATGGAAAACGAAGGATAACCATTTCTCCAGTCTAAGCTGAATCTTTATTGTTTGAAGTGTTTCGCCCCCCCCCAAAAAAAAAAAACACTATATATCACTGGTATTATAATTAGTTGTGTGTGTGATGCATTTGCTTATTACTTACTGCATGCAATAAGAAAGAACACGCTGATCATACATGAATAAAAAAAAAAAAACTCCAACTGGAAGTAGGCTTAAATCTTGCAAACGGTGCGAGATATTGAAAAAGTAATCGAAAAAAAACAATGTATTCTTTACGGTATCATTTGCCGATTTTTATCAAGACGTCATTCACTTGTGTCTGCAAAGGGACTGTACAGATGTAAGGAAGGACAAAGAGATCCATGCTGATATGCGAATGATGCGCTGTGCAGGAAGTGTAGTTTCAACTAGTCTATCTATTAAAATGCTACAATAGCAATAGAAACGCTTTTTTTTGTAAGGGTTACGGGAATAGGGCAGCCTATTGAAATCTTTATTCATCATTTGAGTTTTATCTGAAAGAGAAATAATTTTCTACTCCTAGCCATTAGAGGGCTACGCCCTCTCTTAATAGAAACACATGAGCTCCAACTTCTAACTTTTGATTTCAAATCTTTCATTTACGGTTGTTTGTGTTTTGTCGTTTAACAAACACGTGAATATATTAAGTTTTACGTACTTTAAATAAAATATTTAAATACATCTTTTTCATAAAGTTTATTTTAAAAAAAAAATTCTTTAAAGGCCTTGTATTTCAATAAGCCTTCTCCAAAAACAATGCAAATTATTTGTGCTGCCATCTTTGGAGCTTTTTATACTATATATTTGTGGACGTTTATATGTTTGTGGTCAATTCTTTCGACAATGAAATCTCGGAAACTACAGGCTCTAGAAAGATGAAGTTTTCATTGATCGATTCGCGGCTTCAAGTTTCGCCTATTCAAGGTTCACCTAATACTTTCATATCTATGCAAACATCAATCAAAAATGATGACGCGGAGTTAATTTTCTTATTAGGCGAAAGTTGAATTTCCTTTACAATTTGGTTTAGCTCGCATACGTTGGTAGTCCTGCGTCTCTTAATAGTTGCCATTTCCTCTTGAAACTATGTTTACGCTCTTATTAAATAGTCCAGTATGTTGGGCAAAATTTTGACAAACCCAGCAAAAATTAGTAGCTTAATAATACTTGCAGGACATTTGCCGTTCATTAAGTATAGTAATATCCTAAAGGGAAGTTCTTGAATATCCTTGTTGAGCTTCATCCAATATGGCTGTCATATTCAATTTGGCCGCCATCGTCTATAGAACCATCATGTTTGCCTTGATTTTTTTTATCTTAGGTTGGAACTTATAATAAAATGTTTTGTAAATAAAATTTCCTTTGTTTGGTATATAATTTATCATTGTATAGGTCAAGTAGATATAAAGTTACCAATGATAGAGTAGACTTTTAACGCTTAATCTTCTACCTGTGTTTCTTTCAAAAACATTTTTCTGATTTCTTTGTTTTATATATATGATATTTATATAAGTAAAAAAAAAATAAAGGAAATGTGTCAACATGTCATAATTACAATTGATATATCCCTTTCCGGATCCGGGGTTTTTGGGGTATTTTTTAGACTTTCAGTCAAGCAGCTACTGCGTCGTCACTATTTATCCTAGGATCATGGTTCATACCTCATTCTCTTCAGAATAGAGCTGGCATTTAAATGGTACCACTTGCATGCTCATACCGTATACCAGGAAGAGGAAAAATGATGCCAAAGGGAAAATTTCGGAGGAAAATTTTTCTTGCATTTTGGGCCCCTCTGGTGCGGCCCTGTGTAAACGTAGCCATATAAAAAACATCTGATAAATAGTACTTGGTAGACTGAATGTGTGAGCCAAATTTCAAGTTTCTATGTTGAATACTAAGGGCGGGAGAAATTTTATCAGGAATTCCTACCATGCCCCAAATTACCGTAAAACATCATGATCTCAGGTAAAAATTTTCCTGAGACATCCCTAATTACTCTAGGGTCATGTTTCGCCCATCATTCTCTTTAGAATAGAACTGCCTTTCAGGCGGTATGACTCACGTGTCTCCATCATGTATCTAAGGCGGGAAAATCCCGAAAAAAAGATTTTTGGGTCTAAATATCCTTTTTTCAACTTTTAGCCCCCTGGACCCCCCTGTTTTATTGCAGAGATCTGAAAAAATTCTGGTAAATACTACTTAATGGGCTGAATGTTTATGCACAATTCCAATTTTCCAGGTGCAAAAGTAAGCCCGCCAAAAAAAATACCGACAATGTCCCATATTCCCGTATACAGAGGAAAATTTTTAAACATTCCCTGATATATCCCTAATTACCCTAGGGTCATGTGTTGCCCATCATTCTCTTCAGAATAGAACTGTCTTTCAGGCGGTACCATTCACTTGTCCGCATCCTGTATCTAAGGCGGAAAAAATCCCGTGAAAATGATTTTTGTTAAAAAAAATCCCTTTTTCAACGTTTAGCCCCTCTGAACCCCCTGTTTTAACGCAGAAATCTGAAAAAAATCTGGTAAATACTACTCGGTGTACTGAATGTTTGTGCACAGTTTCAATCTTCTAGGTGCAAAAATAAGCCCGCAAAAAATACCGAAAATGTCCAAAACTCCCCTATACAAAAGTATATTTTGATAAAAATTCCCTGACACTTCCCTAATTACCCTAGGGCCATGTGTCGCACATCATTCTCTTCAGAATAGAACTGCCTTTCAGGCGGTACTATTTGTCTCCATCATGTGTCTAAGGCGGGAAAATCGCGAAAAAGGGATTTTTTTGGTAAAAATATCCCTTTTTTCAGCTTTTTGCCCCTCTGGATCCCCGCGTGTTTTAACGCAGTAATCTGAAGAAAAAAATCTGGTAAATACTACTCGGTGGACTGAATGTTTGTGCAAAATTTCAATCTTCTACGTGCTAAAATAAGCCCGAAATAAATACTTTACATACCCCCCCCAAAAAAATATTACACGAAAATATAGATTTTAGAATTATGACGTCATCACCTCCTATGTCTCGACACAGGAAGATGTGAAACCATACGTAAGATCTTCTACAATGCCTCTGGACTTGAAAAACAAAACAGAAAAAAAACGGACGAAAAGGCTCAAATAGGAGAGTTATAACGCAACGTATCATGAAACACCCCGTATGGTACAAAAAATACCATGGGATCCTCAAAGATTGTTTGATATATAACTTATCACTGTATAGGTCAAGTAGATATAAAGTTACAAATGATAGAGTAGACTTTTAACGCTTAATCTTCTACCTGTGTTTCTTTCAAGAACATTTTTTTTCTGATTTCTTTGTTTTTATACATGTGATATTTATATAAGTAAAACAATAAAGGAAATGTGTCAACATGTCATAATTACAATTGATATATACAAAATATGGTACTTTGAAAATAATTGGACATTATACGGAAGTTCCTGTAAACTTATTTAGAAATAAAAGTGCGTAGAGACAAAGTTTGATTTAGAAAGAAATCTATTTTAGATTTAGATTTAGATTACTAGATTTAGAAAAAAGTGCGTAAGATATAAGATTTGCTGTCTCTGTCTTTTTTCTCAATGTCTGATAAAGAGGACGTTAGGTCATTGAAACTGTAACAAGAAAACGTATAGTTATTAAATAATTCATTTTGTTCTGGTCAGAACTGTGTTTTAAATGTTATAGAAAAAGTTATATAAGCAAAATTCATTTTTTTAATAAACGATAGAAATAATTCATAGTATATAAAAAACATAAAAGTTAATTCATCCCTGGCACCGTGCACTGTTGGGACATAAACGATATGGTTGGATGGGATCAGACCAACTGCTGCTTCAGATAAAAAAAAGTGTCGTTGAAACAAACAAGTTTTCTAAGGAAAGCGGTTATATTTTAGTAATTTAGATTTCGTATAATAAACTATGCTTCTTTCAGAACAAGAAAATACTTACTACACTGAAAAACTAAAAAGATAAAGAAGGAACGAGCTTCGAAAGAATAAAAAAAGTAACGTATAATTCGATAGTAGGTCAAGAGTAATATAACGGCAACATATCACTTTTACTCTGTTGTTTTTTTGATTCCCAAAATATGATATTCCTTCAATTAACGCACATAAATGAATAAAACAATCTTGAACATGAATAGTTGGACTAAGTACCGGAGAGTTTTACATTTACACCAGTTTCAGGAAAGAATTTCTTGCTGGTATATCCAAACAAAGCATTATTCATTTTCCCACCCGATCTCCAATCATTTGCTGGAATATCTTGCTCTAGCCTAGTTTGCTCCTGATGGCACATCTTCAATACGTGTTCCCTACTCGCACTTGCACTTATAAGTAAAACTGAGGGATGAATGACAGCTGTGAAATAATTCTTCTGTACGTGAATTATCGATAGAAAGCCAGTGCGTCACCACCATACGATGCATAAAAGTTATCTCATTTACTAGTTCTTCAGGATTCGTAGTAGATTTGTTGAATATACTCACAGCCTCTTGCAATTAACTGTCTATCTCTCGAGCAGATTCTAAAAAAGTTTTCTTTCCTTACTGGAACATAGACAAAGTCATGTCACTTCCTGGGAATTCATGTAAAAACAGCATCACATCATTCATCTTTTCTCCTTATTTTCATGTATTTAAACATTTTGGCTTTTTGATGAAATCGGTTTTCTTTATGAAGGAGTTTTAGAAACCAGACAATACACTTGAAAAAAAAAGATACAAGATTAAGCGACACAAGCCTACTCTATCAATGGGCGCAAACCTACAATAACAATGAGGATAGGACGATTACTCGAGCAGAAGTACAGTACTCCAAAGTAAACAATAAAGCACGGAATCTACACTTGAGTATGTACAGATTTATAGATCTTTTGAAACAGGAGCAAGCAGAAAATGAAATGGCAATATATCAATTCCAGATGGGGCACGTTACTAAATCAACTAAAGCAAAGTTGTGTTGCCTTAATTGGCATATTCGACATTGAACTCAAAAGGTTTGAGTCACAAGGAATAGGGATAAAACAGTACGTTGATACAGTGCCTCAATGTATTTCATCTACGTGTTACTAGTGATTATTGGTACTTTGTTTATATTACGATTTATCCAAAATCTCGTAGAATTTATGATGCTTCATTTTGTATTTTCCGTGATACATTTTGTAACTTCATATAATATTTTCATATATTGATGTCAAACATATAAAATCTAGCCTTATCTCTGATAGAGCAAATTTGAGTTAACCCAGATTGTTGATATTAGCTCAAGGAACATCCTAAAATTGCCTATCTTGCTAATGTTTGTAAGAACGCACCCATAATGTGCTTATGATGTATAGCTTAGGAATTCTCCACCACTGTTTTGATTCGGTAAAGCAGAACCGTAAATGTAAATAAAATAGACTGTTTTTCAGAATAGATGACATTTATTATGTTTCCAATTTAATGTGTAGAGTGTGTGTTCGTGCAGCGCCATGCTAAATTATATCAATCCAAGTGTATGATCAATTCTCGATATATAAGAGGTAAAAAAGTTAATTGGTTCATACCTGCAACACTCAATGAAATTGACAGCAACACACAAAATATCCACTACGCCCAAACATGCAATTTTGGAGTATTTGGAACTAGCGCCAGTCTATTAATTGTCGGCGACACTATTGTCCAATTATTCTTGAAGTTCGAAGATTTCGCTACTCGATGCTACTTGCTCGAATATTACTGTTATCTCTGTTGTCTCCTGACTGACTCTTGACCAAAAAGATTGGATTATTTATACAACCAAAGATGGTTGCATTACAGCACGTGGCTTTCAAAATTCGGGTCAAAATTATACACGTGCGTATGAGATTTCTCTGAAGAAATTTTTGTTAACCAAGTCCTCTGAAAGTAGAGCGTCATGTCACATAACTTACATAACACTGCCCGATGCACTGTGTTGCTTTTGAACATGAAATTAGAAAAATGCTTACAAGCGCAAGACAATTTACATAATTATATTCGCAGACTATGTTTTCAGACATCACACATACCACAACCAAAACAAATAATCTTTGTGGTTTCTTACAATTTAAAACTAAAATGAACAATATTTTAAATTAATAAATATTTTAATATTTTTAACATTTTTAAGTATTTTTAAAAATGTTTTAAATATACATTTAAAAGAAACATAAACTGCAACTTTTTGTCATTTCTTGCCGGTACTACCGACGTAATTTCGCATTAGGCAAATCTTGAAAGGCGAATCTTGAATTCCCCTACACTTTCTCTTGAGTTGACATCTCTAAATTTCATTGCCTAAGGTTATTAGGCGAATCTTGAATAGGCGATAGTTGAAGTCACCGATAGATTGCAATTTTTGCGTAGATTGCCCAGTTCTAATTGAACATTCAAAAAACATGGCCATTATTTATTTATTACATTTTTACTGGTACGCTGGAAGTGTATTGACATAAAAAAAAAAACATCATATCCTACGCATTATACATTCCAACACCATATTGTTATATATAGGGGTTGTATATGTCTCAGGCGTTTGTTTCATGGGCAAATAATAATGAAAAACGAAGGATAATCATTTCTCCAGTCTAAGATGAATCTTTACTTTTGGGGTGTTTTGCGCCATGAACACCGTATATAACTGACATTATAATTATGTATGTAATGTGTTTGCTTATTACAAACTGCATGCACGAAAAAAGAAAACATTGGTCATACATAAATTAGAAACTCCAACCGGAAGTAGGCTCAAATCTTGCAAACGGTGCAAGATATTGTGAAAAAATAATCGAAAAAAATCTCCCGCTGTAGGGACATGTATAGATGTGAGGAATGAGAAGGAGATTTATGTTCATATATACGAATGATGCGCTGTGTAGAGTGCAGGTTCAGCTAGTCTATATATTAAAATGCTACGTTTGTATATGTGTCCCCAATCCTTTCGACAATGAGATCTCGCAAACCACAAGAGCTAAAAACGTGACGATTTCACTGGTCTATTTCGAATTTTGTGTAGATTGTCTAGATGATTTAAAAAATATATGGCCGTTATTTCTTTATTGCATTTTTTGGAGTTACACAGGAGGTGTTATTTTGTTTAAAGAAAAAAGTAAAACTTCATACCCTACGAGTTATACATTCCAACACCATGTAATTGTATACGGAGGTAATATATATCTCTCAGGCGTTTGTTTCATGGCCAAATTATAATGAGAAACGAAGAATAGCCATTTCTCCGGTCTAAGACGAATCTTTATTGTTTAGAGTGTTTTGCCCAATGAACGCCATATATCATTGACATTATAATTAATTGTGAATGTAATGCACTTGTTTATTACATACTGCATGCAAGGAGAAAGAAAACACTGATCATACATGAATTAGAAACTTCAACCAGAAACACGCTCAAACCTTGCAAACGGTGCAAGATATTTAAAAAATAATAATCGAAAAACTCTCCCCTTTATGGTACTCCTTACTGATTTTTATCAAGATGTCTTTCATTTGTGTCTCTAAAGGAATATGTGCAGATGTTGTGAGGAGGAACAAGGAGATTCATGCTTATATGTGAATGATTCACAGTGTACAGAGTGCAGGTTCAGCTAGTATATACAGGAGTAGACAAAAAATCTAAAACGTTTGCAAAAGTGTGAAAATCATACCTAGTATGGTGTCGGGCCTCATTTTGAGTCCAAAACAGCTTGGATCCAACGTGGAATTGACGTGTACAGCTCCTGAATCGTGGTGTGGAATTTTGTACCATTGTTCCTGCAAAACACGGTCCAGTTTCTTAAGGGATGCTGGTGGAGTGTATTGAGACCGAACACGCATTTCTAACGCAGAGCACAATGGCTCAATGATATTCAGATCTAGTGATTGTGAGACCCAGGAGAGGTGTGGTAGCTCCTGGTCATGCTCCTCAAACCATAATTTCACCTTTTTGCAGCGTGAGAGGGGGCCAAATCATCTTCATAGATGCCATCATCATCAGGGAACAATATTTAGGCCATGGGTAGAACCTGGTCCCCCCAAATTTCCTCATACGCCTTACCACTCATAATTTCATGCAGGGCTATGATGGGACCTGCAGAAAACCACGATATCACTGCCCATATTGGAACAGAACCACCCTCATGCTTTACAGTTGGGAGCAGACAGTCTGTATCATAGGTCTGCGACGGTGTTCTCCATGCGTAAACACTACCGGTTGTTGAAAACAAGGTGAAGGTCGATTCATCGGACCACATTACATGTTTTTACTGCTCATGAGTCCACGCCTTGTGGTCCTTGCACCACTGGATACGCCTCTTCGCATATACTGCTGTGACCGGTTTGGGTACAAAACCTCGCGGCCAGAACCTCGCGGCGACAACCTCGCGGACCAAAACCTCGCCTGGCCAAAACCTCGCCTCCCAAAATCTCGCGGCCCAAAATCTCGCCGGGCCGAAACCTCGCCTGGCCAAAACCTCGCCGCCCAAAACCTCGCGGGACAAAATCTCGCCGGGCCAAAACCCCGCCGGGCCAAAACCTCGCCGCCCAAAACGTCGCGGGCCAAAATCTCGCCTGGCCGAAACCTCGCCTGGCCAAAACCTCGCGGGCCAAAACCTCGCCTTGCCAAAACCTCGCGCCCCAAAATATCGCCATACCCAAAATCTCGCCTGACAAAAATGTAAATTTCCAACAGATGATAAGGATGACGGTATAAAAGAAGCTGTTTCAGAAAAAGTGTCACGGGTATTTGACCAAGTCCCGCGATAACATATGAAAATTATATTTGTGTATTAGAGGATTTCAATGTGAAGATAGGGCGACAGGATGTTTTTAAACTGGTTATAGGGAAAGAAAGTCTGCATAAGGAAAGTAATGGCAACTAACGGGGTTAGTTTCGTGAACTTTGGAACATCCAAAAAGTTAATATTCAACAAAAATCTAATAATATTTATGAAAGCATGAAATAATATATGAGTTTTTACGACGTCCCTTGATTATGTCCTGTAGGTTAAAGGAGACGTACATGACCAGGATGAAGGAAATGATCGAATAAAGAAAGTGGGAGGAAACGGGAATAACCCGAGAAAGCCCACGCACACGATGTTTTGTATCTTCTTCTTCTTCTTCTTCTTCTTCTTCTTCTTATTATTATTATTATTATTATTATTATTATTATTATTATTATTATTTCTAATGTGGAATTGCATATTAAGAAACTCATTGGATAAATTTTAAAGAAAAGTTTCATTCGCGGCGAGGTTTTGGCCACGCGATGTTTTGGGTGGCGAGGTTTTGGCCACGCAATGCTTTGGGTGGCGAGGTTTTGGCCCGGCGAGATTTTGGGCGGCGAGGTTTTGGCAACGCGAGGTTTTGGCCCGGCGAGATTTTGTCCCGCGAGGTTTTGGGCGGCGAGGTTGTGGCCACGCGAGGTTTCGGCCCGGCGAGATTTTGTCCCGCGAGGTTTCGGGCGGCGAGGATTTGGCCACGCGAGGTTTTGGCCCGGCGAGATTTTGTCCCGCGAGGTTTTGGCCGGAGAGATTTTGGGCTGCGATGTTTCGGCCGCGACATTTTGTCCGTATCCCGCTGTGACCAGGTGTTTGGCGATAGCGGTCCTGCCATGAATTCTCATTTTATGAATTTCCTGTCGCACTGTTTTCGATGAAACTGGGTTCTGTAGACCGGAATCGAGTTCAGACGTAATTTTCATTGCAGTGGTCTTCTTTTTAGCTGCTGCAATCAGTTTTAATGCCCTCCGGCCTCTATCTGACAGGATTGTCTTTCGACCACTGTTGTGCTTTGCAAACGTCGTTTGGCCATGAATTGTGTATGTCCTAGTGACATTTGACACATTGCCTTTCGATACCCCGACAATGTTCACCACTGTTGCTACTGAAGCTCCAACCAGTCGGGCACTAACGAACATGCCTCTTTCGAACTCTGTCAGGTCTCCCATTTTACCGCACCACTTTCACACCACGACAATCACAGGTGAACTGGTTAGTGCTGACGGAAAAGGAAGGTCCACATGACACATTGAAAACAAAATACGATCGGCAACCGCAACATGTGTTGTACAGTGGAGGGCCAACCGTACGTGTCCTGTATGAAGTGTTTTTAGATTTTTGTGTACCCCTGTATATTTAAAAACACGACACAACTAAAAGCGAATATTTAAATTTATCTATGCAATACATTATATAATGTCGGTATTATGAAAGCAGTTAGAAACTGTGCTACTAAAATGACACATAACCGTGAAAAGGGCAGTAACTTAACAGATAAAACCGCATTGAAGCCAACATTTACCTTAGGCCCGTAGCAAGTGTACTTATACAAGGGGGTCGAGACCACTTTTTGGTGGGCTGACTTGAGTTCCCCCTCATACATAAGGGGTACATTCCAACAAACAACTGGAAGTTTCAGGAGAGCTAAAGGCGGTCGCAGGGAACTCAGCCCTCTTGGCCGCCAGTGACGAAGCGTGATCTCACAAGCAGGTAGGCCCGATAAATTAATTACACAAATAACATTTAACGTATTAACTTTTAACATGTTTAAAATTATAGCCAGAATTTTATTTTCCTTATTGAGTCAAAAAAGAACTACCAAATCTATTTATTTTAAAGAACTTTCTTAGATGTATTTCTAACACTGTTCAGAGTTAAATTTATGTGAATGTATATATAAAAGATTTTTTTTTCTTGTTTAACAACAAGGAATGAATATTTATATAAGTAAAAGTAAACAGAAAGTAGTCTACATAATAATAATAATAATAATAATAATAATAATAATAATAATAATAATAATAATAATAATAATAATAATTTTTATTATTATTATTATTATTATTATTATTATTATTATTATTATTATTATTATTATTATTATTATTATTATTATTATTATTATTATTATTCAAATATCGAGGATCAATATAAACAGACGAAAATCATATTCACGAAGAAATTAAATGTCGACTAAAACCAGGGATTTCGTATTATTATTCAGTTCAAAATATCGTCGCGAATTCTATCGAGGAATTTGAAGCTTAAAAATATAAAACGATAATCATACCTGTTGTTCTATATGCTTGCGAAACATGGTAGCTTACTCAGAGAAGGTAGACTGAAAGTATTTGAGAACAAGATCCTGAGACGAGTATTCGGAGAAACAGGAACGGGGAATGGTGGAAACTTCATAACGAAGAACTACATAATTTATAAAGCTTACCAAACATTTTTAAGGTCATCAAGTCTAGGAGGCTTAGATGGGCATGTCAAGTAGCTAGAATGGAAGAAAGTGGAAACGCTTTCAAAGTCTTGACTGGAAGACCAATCTGAAAACGACCATTAGGAAGACCTAGGCGAAGATGAGAGGACAATATTAAGATGAATCTCGCAGGGATAGGAATACAAAGTAGGAACTGGATACAGTTGGCTAAGGATAGAAGTCAATGGAGAGCTTTTGTGAACGCGACATTGAAACTCCGGGTTCCATAAGCCATAGAATAATAATAATAATAATAATAATAATAATAATAATAATAATAATAATAATAATAATAATAATAATAATTATTATTATTATTATTATTATTATTATTATTATTATTATTATTATTATTACTCATAAACTAGTTGCATGAGAAAAACACGCAATATGCAGTGGCGGCCGGTGGATTGTGGTTTCGGGTGTTGCAGTACGAACGATAAGCGACAGAAGTATAAAGTTGACTCATTGACTAATCAGCATAACTTTAGATGCAAATGCTATGTGACATGATAAATTAAATAAAATTCTGTTTTTAAAAAAATAAAAAATGCAGAACATTTTATCCGATTAATCACCTTAATTAATTAGTAAGTTCATTATCCTCTCTTTGATTGGAGCAAATCTGTCTAATGCATGCTGGTTGAACTCTGGTATTCTTATTGTCAGGTCTTTTTCGATGGAAAGGATAACCAATGGTGATAACCTTTCTTGGGACATTCAATTCCTTGAAAGTGTCAATTCTTTCTCATGCGGATAAAAACTTTTCGTCTTTTGCTGACGCCATAGGTACAGTTAATATTAATTTCAGAAGCTTTGCAGATTCACTAAATATGTTTTCTAGATTATTGCCAACGATTCATTCTAGCAAACTCAGTCCCTGGCAGTGATCCGAATTCCTCTTCAGCGTTGACTGAAGAGAGTTCGTAGCAGAGATTAGTGTTATAAAAAAAAATGTACGTTGAACGCACTTTATTCACAGTTTATCCAGGAAAATTTAAAATAAATTGAAGAAATGTATCTCGTACAAACAACACTACTGCCATAAGATATCATGTAAATTTAAACTGGATTTTTTTTTCGAACACTCTCCTGAATTGCCCTTTGCTTATTTTGTCTAAGCCTTAACTGCAAATTTTTTCCTCAGTTGTAATCTGGTCATTTTTTTTGTAAGTTATTTACAGAAGTCATGGTATACAATTCATTCAGAATTTGTAGGTTATTTACAGAATTAAAGCACACACAATAAAATTAAACCTAATAATTAAAAACCAAAACAGCTGATACAAAATAGGTACTGGTATATGAATTCCGAATGTCACATATTCATACATCAACACACACACACACACACGTGCGTAAAAGAAAAAAAAAACTACATTCCAAATCATTCGTCTTGGTTGTTACGCAATGCACGATGAACACAATATACTTCCACATGAGGCGAAACAACGCTTACCAATGTGATATGTTCTGGAAAGGAAACCTCGAAACCCGCCAGATGAAGGATCAGCATGTAACAGAAGCCAAAAATCAAAGAACATCAAAACAAACCACTGCCAGTTCTACACCCAGAATTGTTAACTGAGAGGGGTCCAAAGTATTTGAGGGAGTCCAATACGTCTACATAATATGGAACCTGTCTTATACTGCGCCCGAAAAGACGATAAGTAATTCTTATTTACTGTCACCTATATTTTAGAAAAAAAATGATAGAACGATTATTTCTATAAGAAAAGAAAGAATACATGATGAGGCGTAAAATAAAATATTTAGTGTACATCAATCGTTTCTCTGTTTAAACAAGTATAGTTCGTTAAGAAAGTCTACGAATGTTAGTCAAGTTTCGAAATTTTTGGGAGGTCCGGACCCGGTGGACCCCCTCGTGGCTACGCCCCTGAAAATTGCTAACTAGTCCCAAATTCAATGTGGCGTTCCTCATCACATAGTTTTATGTAGAAATTATCAAGAGTAAAAAATATTCTTATTTTATAAAAGAATACTATTCACAGAGGGGTGCTGGTGAGCGATTGTACGTACTGACTTATTAATATTTGATTCACAAATGACTGGAGAAGAAGCCTTCATTATCAACATAAGCTAAGAATTAACTTGTAAATGCGGGTCTACTTTCATTTGTTTTCTCCTCTACTAGATATTTTCTTTCTTATTTTGTAATTCTGCAATCACTTTTTTTTTTCATTATATTGATTTGCTTGAGTATGGTCCCGTAATTTAAAAATATGAATGCATAAAAACAAATTCCATTTGTTAATTGTTAGTGAAATAAAATTCAGAAATTTTATTTAGCGCGAAAAACCTTCTCGTTCACTGAAAACCGTGCTGTGTTGCAGAAGCACTGCAACGACCAGTCCCTTTAACTTCTGAGATAGGGGAAAGAAGACTTAACATTTGCTCCAATTCCCGCGCTGAAGGAATCTGGTCGTTGTATGCTCGCTGCAACACAATATAAATTAGAGACTGTGTGACTGATTATTTTTCGCTTTTTAAAACGGATTAAGGGAACGAACAGTTACAGAAGTAAAACAATATGTTATTTAAAGTGTATATATGCGAGTATTAAAAAGTATTTTTTTCTGTTCTTTACTACTATTGCTAATAATGTTTTTTTTTTTTTCTTGAAATATTTTGGTCGTTGCGCAACGCTGCAACACTAACAATAGCCGCCACTGGCAATATGTATTAATGGAATATTCCAATTTAGATCCACTACAAGTATTTTGAAGTGCAGTTCATATTTTCTTCTGTCTGGATTTTCAGGAGAGGAAGTGAGGGGAATTTCCTCCTCACTCCCTGTTTTCATTTCCTGCATATTTAAAAATAGAGGAAGAGAAAAAGTAAGTTCATTCTTACAAGTAGTTGTCAAATTTTTGGATAAGCATTTGTTACTTGCATCTCTCACTTTAAAGAAAATACAGTACTGCATTTAATTAATGCATCACGTGATAATGACTTCACTAGAAATGTTAATGCTCTGAAGGAATTTCCTTTGAATCAACGCAACGTATTTAGTACTTTACTCTATTCAGTGGTATATTTAGTTTAGCTTCCGAGTTTAGCACACACCGAAATTTTATTGCAATTTTTTATTGTTATATATATATATTTACTTATTTATTCAGAATGTTCACATTTCCAGAAATGAAGTTAGCAAAGCCCCCGAAACGAAATCAGATATACCCCACTAATTCTATGAAATGGAAAACAACTAAAATTACACACACATATTATTATTTTATCCTGTATGGTAGCGCTTGGTAAATTTATACATATGTTTAATGTATCAGACATACAAGCTATTATGAACCAGGCCCCAGTACAATGTCCGAAAAAAAAAAAAAACACAGCCGCTCTGTTATATTAAATTTAACAAGTTATCACTAATAGAAATACATAATTCTACACAGAAACGTCTTACTCTCTGTTAAGGAAATCATTTTATAACATAGTAGGAATGAAAGATGCTTTCAACGTTATAACTAAACTCCCAGAGGCAAGCCTTCGCAACTTCCCAACAATGTGTGCAACCCCCAGTGATAATAGCTTCGCTCCCTGAGCAGCATAGCCCGTAAGCCTGTCTAGCAAGCTGGTGAGGCTCAGGCGGAAGCGTCTCCAAGTGTTTCCAACCTACTATTTTATTAGCGAAAAAACGAAATGTTGAAGTATTGACTTTATTTTATAAGGAACCAAAGACAGAGAAAATATACGGTAGAAAAATAGTAGGTCCGGCCTCAGAGCCTCATAGTACGCTTCGCCACTCTTGGCTGCCCCTAGCTACGGATCTGGTGTACCTTCAAAAACAACTGTAGTTACTACATATTTCCTCATTACTCTGTCTAGCATGACGTCCGTGAAAAGTATATCTCGCATGCGCGATCTCACATATTATTACATTTAGTGGGATCGGTTATGGGAGATCTTTCCTACTTCAGTTGGATGAACTGTCTTATTTAAGTAGGAGATAACAAACCCGCGTGACTTAGGTGGCATTTGCCAGACTGGCAGTGACTACGTTCAGCGCTAGTTTCGACAATAAACTCACTCACTCTTCACTTTTTTTTAATTATTAGTTTACATCACAATCTTCCTATGAATTTATAATATATGCTTGACAAAATATACTCATGCACTTTACACCATTCATGCAAAACGTGGACTGTATTACTCAGCGGACAGCTTCTATCAACATACAAATTTAACTGACGACTCTACTTGCAAAGTTCTAAAATTTATGTTCATTACAACTCGCTATCCCTTTCTGCCCCGATCTGGTATCCCCACGATCTCTCTTGAACGTACATTATCGTGTTTGTACAACCGGTTTAGAAGAACAACATGGGATTCTATATAAAATAATGGTAATAAAGCATATTATATGAATAATTCAAGTGCAAATATTTTTTTTTCTGAAAACAAGGGAAACTCCTGCACTCTATTTTATTAGTTTTTCACTTAACATTCAGTTTTCGAGTTGCCTGATAACAACTGTATCCATCAGTCTTCATCAGTTTCCCATCTGTCTTCATCAACTTGGACATACCAGTATATAGAGAACTAAAGACCTATAGAACACCATGCAAATCTCATGGTTTCACTTTCAGATAAACTGTGATAATGAATTCAAGTGTTCTACGTTATTATTATTATTATTATTATTATTATTATTATTATTATTATTATTATTATTATTATTATTATTATTATTATTATTATTATTTGCATTGTTCTGTTCCAGCTTATCACATACTTTATGATATCTACTGTCGTTTCGATGTCAATGTCCTTACATGTCTTCAAGACGATTTTGGTTTCCTACCAGTAATCCGGCTATCAAATCTGCGTCCTTCTCGTCCATTAATGAAAATTGTTTGCTAAATTTAAGTGCAGCATGCTGCTCAACAATGGGACAGACGTCAAAGAGCAAATTGTGCAGTAGAGGCACGGACTGTGCACATGTCATGTTGTTCTACTTAACTTCACGTGAACAGAAAGGTTCCAGTAACTACTAAAACAATATAAAGGAAATCTGCATAAATCTCGATTTTAAACTGAGAATTCCAGCTTTGCTAAAGTTGACGCTTACCCAGTCGTTCTGCCGCATGCCTACATTTTTATAATTGTATATTTGAAATTATATCAAAATATAAAAGAAAGAAGGCGTTTCCTTGCTTCAAACCGTTATGAATCCCAAGATAGGATGCTTGATTTCTGCCTCTTCTCTACTTTTTTTTTCCATTTACGATACGCTTTTACTAACCTTATATTCGTCTAGGGAATACTAAATACGCTTCCAAGATATAGAATTTTTAAATGAATAAGATGTAGTTCCTTAAAGTCTATAAATAGTTAATGAACCTTAAGATAATATTCGCAATTTTTCTTTTGTGTTCATATTGTGCGAAATATTCAGTTCAACGCTTGCCTATTATGTTCTAGATTACTTTATGGTATTCCATTACTTCATCTAGTATATAGCTATGTATAGCGCAGATACTTCCAACTGCATTGTCTATAACTTCACATCTTGCAATTCGGATTGTCAAAGAACCGCCGGAAAAGGGCAAGGAGGAGGAAGCAAAGTTAGTATTGATAGGAGAAAGCTCTTCTCTAGGACATTTCAGTAAATGTTGTTATTTTAATCTCCTTGCTCTCCCTTACTTGTCTTTTAAATCGCGTATAGTGGTTTAGTGGATCAAGTATATGTTTTAGATGTTTATATATATATATATATATATATATATATATATATATATATAGGGGCGGATCCAGGGGGGCGATCAGGGCGATCCCCCCGGAAGAGGAAACTTTCCTATTTTGTATATATAAATAAAACCCATCCCAAAGTTTGGAGCCCTTAAAAGTGGTAGTATGACAACCCACCGCCCCCCTAGAACTCTTGTCATACTACTACTTTTAAGGGCTCCAAACTTTGGGATTGATTTTATTTATATGTACAAAATAGATAGGTAGGTAGGTAGGTAGATAGATAGATGCATATATTTTTCTTCTCTCTACTTCATCTCTAGAGATCAATGTTCTGACAAGTAGGCTGCAGGGGCGAATTTAAAAAAAAAAAAAAGTGAAAAAAAATATCTGCACTGTCACTGATAATATTGTAGTGCTTACCTTAACGCATCAGACAAGACATTGAACACAACCGAGATTTTTTTTTCAATATGATATTGGATTGATGACGTGAATCTGAACTTTAAATATATAGACCTAGTCCTTACTTTTGTAGTCAAATTAAGAACTCTGTCACAGATTTTTATTCAACTTGTGTTCCTATACATAAGTCGTGCACACAATACGCGCAAGGCGATGGGTGAGAACGCACTTTTGATCGTGAGGATACATCTGCAATATATGGTCCACGTATATGTAAAAATATAGATTGCTTTGTGTTTATTAGGTTTCTATATTTCTGTGTTTCTGGTGCGCAAGTTCGAAAGTCATACTGATCTAGTTCTTTCCATTTGTTATGTTCAAAACTTTACATTCCTCATTGGTTTACTTTTCTCCGCTCTGGCATATCCCATGATTTTCTTTTGTGTTTTTATACAGCAACCCAAATATTTTTCCATCGGCATTGATACTAACTTTCTTTATTCGTGAGAATTCAGTCTTGAACTTCGTTACGAGTCTGTTACTTTTCTGAATGTAACTTTTTTTTTCAGTTACATATTACGCTTTTTATTTCATTCGCAAACGCTTTAGTTTATATAGACTTGCAATACAAAAGTGTGGTAAAGTTTCTCTTCTATATGCACAGACATCTAGACCTACTCATAAGATTTTTATTCGGAATTTAACGTCCCTTTTTCACTGAAACATAATTAATCTGGCTTATTGCTCAATAGTCGTGAAAGTCTACCTTTTTCTTTTTGTTTTTGTTCTTTAAATACGTAGGTTTGATTATCACACTTTGAGATGCTGGGTAGTTTATCAATCTTGATTTGGTGACGTCCGTTAATAATTTCATGCCAGCTTTTCTTCTATTTTCCTGTTGAATTTTCGTATAATTACAAATTTCACTCCTTCGTACATGTTTGTTTCCGTTGCAATATTTAGTTTATTTCGTTGATTTATTTGCAACCATCACATAGTTATTATGCTATTAGGCGGTCAGTTCTTTATAAACTCGATTTTGCTAATTGTTGCTAGAGTACTTTTTTTTTTTTTTTAACGTTCATAAGCTACTAAATGTAAGTTTTCTCCTAAGATAAACAAATGTATACGTATGTAGTTTGTAAAGTTATCAATTCCCGGTCTACATAACTTTTCGAATCTTTCTGCATATTAGTTTAGTACCTGGAACTTCCTTTCTTGTCGTACAAACTTCATACATTCATTTTCCTAACATCCCTCTTTTGTCTTTTTTTTCATTTCTTTCGGTTTATAGTATCTGGATTACCTTTCCTCTTAGAATCAAAGTACGGATTTTGTTTATATTTTTTGACAATTCATTTTTTTTAATAGTAATATACTTACCGATCCTTGCCCAAACAATAATTTAAATGAGCCTGTGTTGGTCAGAGAGGAACCTAATTTAACCAGAAGGACTGATAGCTTAGATTTCCATATTCACCAGGCGCGTGACATTCAATAGTGTCGTACAGAACAGCATGCAGCGAGGAACAAATGAGCAAAATAAATTTTGTTTGCCAGTTTTATAGAAATACACGTTAAATTTAGTCATTCTTACTCCTTACCCATTAATGTATATTATTATATCTTCTGATATTCGTACTCAGTAACTAATTTTATGGCCTATAGAACCCGTGTTAAATGCCGCGATCACAAAAGCTCTCCATTTACTTCTGCACTTAACCAACTGGATCCAGTTTCTACTTTGTATTCCTACATATGCCAGATTCATCTTAACATTGTCCCCCATCTGCATCTAGATCTTCCTACTGATAGTCGTTTACCGATTGAATTTCCATTTTTTTTTTAATAAAATGTTCCTGCTTTCTTTTATTCTGGCTATAAAAGATCTGCCCCTGAGCCTCCAAGAGTTGATAACCCTAACATTATTTGGAAATATAAACTATGCAGTAAATCATTATGAAGTAGAGCTCCTTTGTGGCTAAGCGGTTAGCGTACGCGCCTTTAGCGTGTGAGAAACGAGTTCGATTTCAGGCTGGAGCTCATGTGATTCGGATTCCACGTTAATCGGTCCCATCTCATATAGCCTCGCTGCTGTAAGGAACGTTAAGCTCATAATCAACTCAACTCATCATTATGAAGTTTCCGCCATTCCCGTTCCTCTTGAATCCGAATATTCGCCTCAGGAGTTTATTCTCAAAAAAATTATTCCGCGTTCTTTCTGCAAAGTAAGAATCCAATTTTCTTAACCATACATCACAACAGGCATTTTTTTTTTATCTTTTAATATATTTTAAGTATCAAATTCGTCAATAAAATTCGCGAAGTCAATTGATTTTGAACTGAATAATAACATGAATTCCCTCCTTTCAATCGAAATTTAATTTCTTTTTGGATATAATTTTGGTCTGCTAATACTGACCCTAGATATTTGAAAGTATCCGCTTTGAAGAAAGTATTATTTGATATTTTGATGTATTCATACTTTGGAGTATTAAAGTACCGACGAGTTTTTATGCATTTAGTTTTCTGTGCATTTACTTCTAAACCCATGTCTCTACAAGCGTTTAATAAGAACTATTTCTACATTCTCCTAACATCCCTTATCAGATTTGTCATCAGCATACACCATAACCTCTATAAACTGGTTAATACCATTCAGCTCTATGCCCTGGCTGATATATTTGATTTTCCTTATAGGGTACTCCAGAACAAAGTTAAATTAGAATGGCGACATTACATCTCCTTGCTCCAGGTCATTATTAAAGTCAAAACTCGTGGACAAGTAATTTTTTTTTTACTAATGCTTTACTTTCGGATTCATTTCAAGATATCTCAATCTAATTATCTTTCCAAGTATTTCCAAATCTGTAAGAATGTTGTACAATCTTTCCCTCCTCACAGAGTCCTGGGCCGTCCTAAAATCAATAAATAATTCTTATACCGGGTTATTACATTCCCATTTCTTTTCGAGTATTTGGAAAATTGTAAATATCTGGTCAATGATTGGTCAATTTCTCTTAAATCCGCAGATAATCTCCAATAATGTCATCTGCGTATGGGGTCAATCTTGCTAAGCTAATGTTTGGAATGATTTTACAGAATGTTGACAGAAGAGAAGTGAGTCGATAGTTATTACAATATTGTTTTCGCCTTTCTTGTGAATTGGACCAATGATTGATTCTTTCCATTCTTATAGCAATTCCTCTTTGTTCCAAATAAGGAGAATATATTTTTTTTTTTGTATCTTACCCCACACTTTTTCACCTCCAGCTAAAATTAACCTACCTGAAATTTAGTCTATACCAGAGATTTGCGTTTCTTTTATTTTTTATAGCGGTTTCTATTTCTGTTTGCATAGGCTCTAAAATATACGGTACTGTTGTGTGCATTTCTCTTTCTTCACAAACATTGCTTTCTGATTACATGTTATGTAAATCGTCAAAGTAATATTTCCATCTGTTCAAAATACTATATGTATAAGTGATAATTGTTCCGTCTGCTTTCTTTAGTATACAGGGTTTCTCCGGGAAGTAGTAGGACTTATTTTTCCCGCCAAAACACGGTGAAGAAGGGGTACGTTACTGCACTGGTTGGGTTGTAGAGCGTGTTAGCTACGAGTGCATCAGTCGTCCCTAAGCCTTCACGGAGTATAGATCGAATTTAAGGGGAACCCCTTTCAAGACACCTTGTCATCTTCACAACGAATCGTTTGCTAGATCAGCGTTACGCGGTGAAGTTTTGCGTCCAACAGAGTAAGACTACGAGCGAGTCTCATGTCATGCTCAAGGGTGCTTATAAGAATGATGTCATGGCTCGATCAAGTGCTTTTGAGTGGCACAAATTGTTTAGGGAGGGAAGAGAGCAAGTTGACTGCAAAAGGCTGGTTCACAGAGAGTTTGTACCTTCTTGTCAGGCTGTAAATGCTGTATTTCACGTGGAAGTACTTGAAAACACTCCGAAAGCGGGTCGCCCATGTCCGTCAAGCAATCGGTGGATCATGGAAGCTTCATCACAACAATGCGCCGAGCCACATCGCCTTTGTTGTCACGGGCTTCCTGACCAAACATGGCATTACGCAGCTTCTCCAGCCATCCTACAGCCCAAATGCCGCTCCTGCAAACTTCTTACGCTTCCCCTGACTGAAAAGGGTCATGAAAGGACGGCACCAAGGCTCAGTCTAAATCATTCAAGAGGTTGTAACGAGGGAGCTGAAGAGCATTCTAGTTTGTGGGTTCCAGGGAGCCCTCAGTGATGGGCAGAGTCGCTGGAAACGTTGTGCTGATGCCCAAGGGGCATATTTTGAAAACTGTTATGTCAATCTGTCAAATTGAGAATATTTTTTGTAAAAAAATAAATCCTACTTTCCGGACAAACTCTTTATAAGCGCGAGTTTGATAGCATTTCTTAAATTCGTTGATGTTCTTACATATGTTCCGTTTTTTCTTTCTTTCTTTTTTATTTTATTTTATTTATTTATTTATTTTTTTTTTACTATTGCCTACAACTTTATTAATTTCAGCTTTGAAAGTTAAAGTTTCTTTGTTCAGAAAGTTCTGGAAGTTTTCCGCCTGATGTCAAGGAAGTATTGGGTAGTTATATCGTTTGAATTTTGTAGGTATCCCAATTTTGTTGTTTTCTCTTCTCTGCTAGTTTAGTGCATTCCTGGTCGAACCATGGTTTATTCTTATATTTATGCGTGCCCCAATGTTTATTTTGCTGATATTGTAATATTATCCCTCGTTTTAACCCAAGTCTCCTCAACACTAGTGCGTTTCGAACCTTCTAAAGCCGAGAATCTGCTCCATACCTCAATTTGGTACTCCTCTGTTCCCTCGCTCTCCTCTAGTTTCTTTAACTTGTGCATATTCCTTTTCAGATGTTGAATCCTTCTTTTGTCAAACGATAATCTATCCCTTACTATCGCTGCTACCGGGTAGTGATCAGTGTTGTATTCAGCTCCTCTAAATGATTGAACATCAGTTATGGTAGACTGCCTTCCTATATCTACTAAAACGTGATGAATTTGATTATGTTTTCCATCTGGTGAAGTAAAAGTGTATTTATGAATGTAGCGATGTGGGAACTGTACTATTGGCGATAAGGTTTTCGAATGTTCCGAAGTTCATCAAATGTTGTTCTGCTTCTTCCTTATAATAATGTCTTTCATATTGTATCCTTATCTTCATTTATACATTTAGAACAATAATATCACACCAGAACTTTTTGCTCTCTCTCTTTCTTATCTAACTTCTTGAGTTCGTACTAGGTCCATCCTATATTTTCCCTAACTCACTCGTTACAGATTTTAACGTGTTTACCCTATATATATATATATATATATATATATATATATATATATATATATATATATATATATATATATATATATATATATATATATATATATATATTAATTTTATCTTTGAAATCTCATATCCATTTGACTTTACTGAGGTTGTCCCAAGTTATCAGTTCTGGTTCGTGTCTTCTCTAAATGTTTCTGAACAAATAGATTTTTTACACAATAAGGTTGTTAGCCTCACGCCAAACGCCAACCTGGAGGACCGCCCCTTTTTATCTGTCCGCGACTGCTTCTACAATATATTTTCATCTAACTTATATATCTAGAGGCCTCCTACTCGTGCCTTGTATTTTTGCACATTTACTCAATTATTCTATTGGTGATAAAAGTCCTAAATATCTGCATCCATGAAATTTGCTTTCGTGATAACGCAGCATAGTTAAAGTAGAAGAAATTGTGAAAAGTATCGAACGTTAAAGACAGAAGTAATTCCAATATATCTTGAGATAAAATAGTTTGCTATTGTAGGTGATGAGATTTGGTAAATATGTTATAATGCGGACGCTAACTGATATTTTTATTTATAGTAGATGCACAAAATTAACTTCTTAAATGTATATGGATGCGCAAGAGACGAGTCGAGACATGATTTTCTTGCCAAAATTCGAGTCAAGACACGGCTCTTCCAATAGAGAAATATTCATTTTTCGAGTCGAGACATCACTTTTTCATCACATTTTCGAGACAAGACAGCCACAAATCTTGTCTCGTGCGCATCCTTATGCAAGTTCTCTAACAGATTTTTTTTTTAAATCACAATGATTATTTAAATAGATTAATAGCCAGAAAATATTTATGAACAAAAAAAAAATACTAAACGATTTTCTGTTATTAAGAAATAACTGACTTTCATTGCCGTTAGTGTTACTTCCTTTCTACTTGATATACTAGAAGTTACGCATGAACATGTAATATAATCATTATGACGCTCAAACGCAGTCAATGCAGTACTGTCCAATTCACAGACCTGACATATGACGCCACTGGAAAAAAAAACACCTTGGTAGTTGTAGCCAGTTCAGTGACTAAATGAACGCAGCGATCATACGCCGTCATCTCATGAAACAAACGGTTTACATGTGGTTCCCTTGTAAACAATGGATTTCATTCTTTGCTGCTGAAAGATAGTACAGAATAATATTGTGTTTAATTTCCAAAGAAACAAAGAATTGTTCAAATGTAAGCTTACAAAGAAATTATTTTGTATGTTTTGTTCGTTTTTTTTAAACTTTTTTTGAGGGTTTTCTTTGTTGTGGTTAATTAAAACATGCATACGTTCTCTGTAGCAACTCAAAGCACGTCTAGAGTTACGCTTTACAGTACCAACACTTTATCGTTTCCGTTCGAAACAAAAAAAACAGTTAGTCTTCTAAAATAACGACAAAGTAGTGATGTACGAAATATTACATTACGATCTCCGGAAAATGTGTCTAACTATTCTCACCATTTGAATATTTCATTCTGCCAATACCATTATAACAAGTAAATTATGCTATGTGGACTATGTATTCTTGATTCATATTACACATTTCTAAAAGATTTTCAGTCATACATGGGATAAATAATTTTAAACTTTTAGCATGGCAACATGATACATATAAATGAATCACATTCAGTAAATATGCTTATTGAATATGTTGTGCGTGAATTGCGTGCAAACTAATTCTTGGAAGTGTTAATAAGTGTTAATAATAGCATTCAATAACCAATTATACAAGTAATTATACGAAATTAAGATTGGATGAACGTTTTTTTTCTTTATCTTCCTTTTCTCCGCTTTCTCTCAGTTTTATATAGGGTTGTCGTCCTCATCTTGAATTTCTTACCTCTACTCTCCTCTATCCGAGCGTCCTCTATTATCCATCCCCTCTCCCTCAAATAATCATGTATCTTGCCCTTACACCTCATCTTGGGTCTCCCCCTTGTATAGACCTAGTTCGTACCTAATTTACATTTTGATTTGCAAATTAGGTATCAGAATTTTTGCATATCAAAATGAAAATCATATCTTAATTTTTAATCAACTATTTATAATATGGTACAATTTAAATAATTCTGTCGTGTGAATTTTAATTGTTAAAGCCAACATTATTAGTATTATCAGTGTAAAATATATAGCTATATTTCATTGGGATACGGCTGGAAGGATTCTCGAAAACTCAACGAATTGTTTTTTTTTTTTTTTTTTCTGGAAAAGTTTGAAATCATCCACCAACAGTTCACTGAACTCTTAGCCTCCGGCGGAGTACTCCAGGACAGCAGAGAAGGGAGTACAATTGTTGCCAGCCTATCATTGTACTCTGGCATAGAGATTGTATTATTCTACAACCGCTTATGCCTAGAACTATCCCTGGATTTCAACTCCTAGTTGCTTAGCTATGAGTTAGCTACACTCGTATACAGCGCCGTGCAGACGACAACATTTCTTTTGTACTTCAGTCGCATGCTAGTGCTAGTTTTCAGAAACAATAATGTGAGATGTGTTGTCTTGATAACGTTTTCTCACACCTCCTTCGTCCCACCTCGCTGCCCCTCAGGACGGACCTAGACTAGCTACTGGAGTAGGAATATGAAATTTGAAACTGTGAGTTGGCTATGTGAATATTTGAATGTATTTGAAGTTAAAAGGTTCTTGGATGCGACGAAATATAAATTATGTTTGCTTATTACGGTAAGTCACCTGTCCGAAAATCTAAGGTACGTTATTGGTACCATTTATAAGTACTATTTACAGGCAGTTCCGGAGTCGCTTGAGCGGTGTTCGTCTGCAAATTGGACGATATCATTCTTCAAGTAATTTGCAGCTGTTGTTTGAAAAAGGTCTATTGCCCCTCCACAAAATAATGTCAATTAGTTCTTATATTACAATTATTGAGAAAAAATATATTTTGTTATCATTACAAGGTTTAATCGTTCATAATGCTAATTAATTAAGGAGGGGTGAGTGTAAATAGGTTGAAATCTGTATTGAGATTACACCCCTCGCGCTATGTTGTTTGTTTACAGGTGGCACCACCTGTCAAGCATGTTCTTTGTGGAGTGGGAAAGTGTATAAATTTTTAGTATGTTTTTTAATGGGTTGTTTATATAAAGGGTTCATTACATATGGAGTATTATATATCAATTTGTACATAAAATAGCAAGGTATCATGTGAGCTAGTCAGAACTCACATATGTATTGAAATAAATGTATTATTAATGTCAAAAGAGCTGACCTCATTTTGAAAACTAAAAAGAAGTGTCAGGCCGTTGGCTCATAAGGCAGACAGCAGACCGAAAGGGAGTCTACTTTTGTTGTAGTGCCTAGCGGTCCTATAACTACGAATGACGCGGAGGTCAGTGATCACTTCGCTCTAAGTTGTTGGTTAGATCACGTAGCTTTGGTGCAAGCGTGTTATGACTATATGTCAGTTCGTGTGTGAACAGTTAAGTAACTTCAAGTGACAAGTCAAGACTTACAATGTAAGACTTGAATAGTTCCGTAAGAAAGGGGAATATCCCCTATAGATTACCTCTACGGGAGTGAGATAGTCGAAAATATTACCATAACTAGTAATTATTAAACTACTTGTTTAACTTTCGTGAGATAGTTAGGGGTGTAAGCTCGACACCATACATAACTATCGGTTTAGATCAATGAACTAGAAAAACTGTAAATATGTATAAACAGAAGTACTCAAGTAATATGTGAATGTACAGTTTTTTACCATTTAAGAACAGTGTGCGACAGAATCACTCCATGAACAATGTGTGAACTTCTGCAACGCAGTAACACCATGTGGTTTGGTTTACATTGTTAATCGTTCAGATTAAGTTTGTGGGACTTTTGAACCATGCCAATTGCACAGTATTCTCGTGTGATAAGTCAACGTCATGCATACTGTGAATCTCTGCACAAAGACACCCTGTAGCTTGAGAATAGTTTCTCAGAGTGAGGAGATCATCAAGCTGGATTTGTTGCAGTGAATCTTCCAAAAACCTTCCTAAAACAGAAGAAGGAAGTCATGCACATGACGGAAGAGTGCATGCGGTAAGCCGACCCCAGGAAGAAGAGAACACACCGCAAAGGACACTACGTAAATAATAAATATAAACACACGTGTGGACAGAACAATTTTCTTTATCAAAATTACACAGTAGCTACTGAAGGTTTCAAATATTTCTTAACGCGTGTAAAGGGTTGTAAGTTGCAATGAAAGTTTTTTTTTAGTGAAATTAAATTCAATCCTACGTTAAATTTGGAATTTTCTGTTATTTCCGGAATCATTAGATGGTTTATGGTAGAAAGAAGATGGGTGAGTAGAAAAAGTATACTAAATGTATAATGTTTCTTCTATTTTCAGGCAAATATCGGTCAGCAGTTTCAGGACCAAGTTCTGTTGATGATACTACCAGAAATGTGTATTCTGTTGGTGGTTGTAGACTCTATTCACAATTTGAAGTGAGCACGCTACTAACTTTGTAGCTCATGAGTCTATCCGGAGAAAGTATGTCAAGGCAGGCCACATGAACTATGGGACCTATGTAAATCTCTAAAACGGGAACTTCTTTCAATTCATAACATTAGCATAGATTTGCATAGGGGTGTTTTGAAATTCTATCAAGTTTAACTTAAAAAAAAAAAAACTTTGAGGCTCTTGAATTTGAGTCTCTACCACAATTATCTAAATTTCATAGTTCATGGTATCCACGATGACAGATAGTCTTTCAATGTGTGAAGTAAGACTACTGTCGAAGGAAGAGAGAGAGAGAGATCTTACGGTCTACAAAAAGAACAGTGGTGTTTCGCATCTCTGTGGTGTTGCTTCTTTGCTCCATATCCAAATTGTGGTGCCCTGCAGCGAGGGGCATGTATTTACACTCTCTTCTTTTTCGTCCTTCATTTGACTTTCCGTCTTTCAAATCAAGGACACTACAACCCTATATGATACGAGTTGAGCCGAACTCATGCGACGGTGATCAAATTTGGCATGGCGATAACGTTTCCATATTATGTTGTGTAGGCTTAGGGCTCTAGGTTATGGGCGGTTGAAATTTGGGTTGTATATTTGAGAACGAGAACTCGTACACCTAACTCATCCGATCGGTAGTAAGCTTGGCATAGTGGTAGTACTTCACCTACATTAAAATCTTCTGAAATATTATGTTATACAGGCTTGTTGTTCCCGAGATGAGTTCCCAAAATATGAGTAGTCAAAATTTTACTTCATATTTTCAGAAACAAAAGTTCATATATTTGCAAATAAACAGACTGAGATCAAATTTGCCCTTGATCAGCTTTACAGGGTGGAATTTGTATCATGAGTTTTTGTAACTTAAAACAATCTGCAAAAAGCGTTGAAAATTTTGTGCCATGCAAATATCAACAGGGACACAATATCTGCCATACTCTGTGATGCAACATTGTTAACAATGTTTCCAACTTAACATAATGTGTATTTCTTTCAAATGACGCTACGTTAGTCTATTTCATATTTCAAGTCCATATCTATCTATCTATCTATCTATCTATCTATACACAGTGGCGGATCCAAGGGGGCTATAGGGGCTATAGCACCCCTTGACGCTCAGATATACACTGAGTAAAATGGTCTTCAATCCTGCTTTACACTGGATAAAACGGCAAAATATGGTTCAGCCCCTCCCTTGATCATATCCTGGATCCGCCCATACACACACACACACACACACACACACACACACACACACATATATATATATATATATATATATATATATATATATATGCAATACCACATTTACAATGCAGTGTTGAAAACTAAGGACGCTACAGCATTACAAACATCCAAATTTTGGTAGCCTATACAACGTAATAACGAAAATGAGACGATCGGGGTAATGTACATCCACAATGCTTTAGCGTCTAATACTGTGACAATTAGGCTGTATCACAGATTTTGAATCAATACGTACAAAGTTACAAGAAATTTAAAATTGAATTTTCTTCTAAAGGATTTTTTTTCGAAAACCTGTTTAGTTTAGATAGGTACCTCGTACAATTCCATAGACGGTTTTCAACGGATGTGAAGATCAAAATACTGTTTACAAAAAATTAATATCTTAAACCGATCGGAGATATGGTAAAATCTGCTAAAAGTAGCACTCCTTAAATTATGTAATTCCGAGAACTTATTTTAATGACATCTACCAAACAAAAACAAAGAAAAAAAAGAAAAAGAAATCCTGTAATATTATAAAAAACAAAATAAAGTTTATCTTCCAATACCTTTCTCCATTCCTCCAGTTTCTTACTTGTTTATTTTTTTTTATGTTTCATGTATAACATCATTCGCATACAACACACTACATGGTGCTCTACTTTTTTTTTATCTCCCTCGCCAACACATCCATTATCCAATTGAACTAATATGAGCTTAGAGCTGATCCCTGATACAGATCAACATCCACACGGAAACCATCTGTCATACCCGCACTACTCTTTACTTGGGTCTCTGTTCCCTTATACAAGCAACTTGCCAGGCATATGATATATATATATATATGTACCTTCTTTCTCATGCATCACTGTAGTTCTTGTCTGGGCACTCTGTCGTACGAGCTTTTCAAGTCTATGAAAACGAGAAATAACTTTGTTTGCATTTTCCTATATCATTCCACCAAATGTTTCAATGTAAAAAGCATGACATTATTTATTCTTCGTTGCATAAAACCGAACTGTTCCTCTTCTACAGTCGTCTCTTGTCATATCCTTCTTTCACCTATTCTTTCCAAGGTTTTCATCTTAGTTTAATTTCCCTATAATCTCTACAATATTGCAAATAACTTTTACCTTCATAAATTGCTACTAGTATATTTTCCCTCCACTCATCCTAATCATCCTTAATATTTTATGATATCCCATAATATCGTAGTTGTTTCCACGAAGTGGTGAATTTAGTTGTTCCAAGACATCACGAACTGGTGAATGTACAAACATATGGTTTTACAAAAATCGAAGTTTATAAAAAAATGGATAATTTCGTTCACTGGAGAATCTATCTAAAAATTTACATAAATGAAAAATATTAATAAAGGTTAATAAAAAAAATATCTTAAAATACAGTTCATGACAAATTTGCATTGCAATTGACACTATAAGCTGAAATTTATTGATTTTAATCTATTTGCCGTCTTTTTTTTATTTTCTTTTCTTTTTCTTTTTTTTTACAAATTAGTCAGTTCCAAAGGTGTCTAAACTCATGAGGTCGGCGCTCACGAGTTCGGAACTCACGCTCACTTGACCTCAACCTCACGAAGTGAGCGTGGGTTTGAGTGAGTGTGATGTCAGACCGGTGAGGGGAGCGTTAGGTCAAGTGAGTGTGAGGTCGAGATGAGTATGTTAGCGTGACGTGGAGTGAGTGTGAGGTCGAAATGAGTTTGTGAGCGTGAGGTTGAGTGAGGTTGGATCAAAGTAGACACCTGGTTCTTCCAATAACAGGGTGAAGTATATTGTAATTCGAAAACACTGTAAATTTTTTGTTCTCTACACAAAAGCTTGTTTTCTCTATCTGAAGATAACACCTGCTGTGAAACGACCATAGGTAAGCAGGGAGTATCTTTGGTCCGTTACCTTGTTTTCTCATTGCCAACTTGGGATAGAAGTTCAAGTATTTTTGTGATCAGGTATTTCTTAGAAGTAGGTAGAAAATAATCATGGAATGCCTTGATGTTTTGTCAGGCACACTGGAGTATTTGGCCTCGAAGTCCGGTCAAGAATATTCATCATTTAGTATCATAAAATAACCCATTAAATTAAATTGTTTTGTATTTACCTACATTTTTAAAGATACATTACCGCCAAAACTGGTTTGAATATTTTCCTTTGTCCCTTTAACTATAGTTTTATCTTGTGATTTTGCTTGCCATTGTTTAATAGGGATTTCGTAGACTAAGTCCGCGTTTTATTTACGAATTTTCAGAGGGAAGTGGAATCTTGAATCTTGGGCTAGCAGTTAACCACATAAGAAGTGCAGCCCTCCCCGCCCTCGGACGAGGGAAGCCCATCTCCGCAACTACTTCGGCGCAATTTCCCCCCGAATATACTATTCGCCTCCAAAACAGAGTGCTTAAATTCTTAGCGAGATTCCCCCTCCCCAATGAGTTTCCACACTGGCTTGCATGTCGAATAATACATTGCAGGCTACATCACTTAGTAACCCTTGTCCATTCTTTCTAAACAGGATCAGTCTATACACAGCATTTTCTTCCACCTTCCGTCATAATTTTATCATTTCAAGCCACAGAGAATACATTCATTCACCTTCACAGTTGCCGTTCTTCAAAGGAAAATTATAGTTTAATTAAAGGTGCGATTCTGTCATTTTGAAAGAAAATATGCCCTCCCCCAAAAAAGTCTAACGGGTGCAACCAACGCCCTAAAACCCCTGCCTGTTCCAAATAGAAAATAGAATTTCGTCGCTGCGCCTCGAAGAACCGCTACGTGACATTTTTGTCGAATATGAGTTATGAGGTGCAAATAAACCTGAAAGCTGTCAGGTAGCGTCCCTTATAATGTGACAAGTGAATATTCAGTTTTTTCGCCACAGCAATGAAAAAGTAATAAATTGAAATTAAAGGCTTTAGGTTCTCATTACGTACGTATTGATTAATGCATACAAATCCTATATGTGCTTATAAGGTCGCAGTGTACACAAAAATAGTAATATAATATTGTTGAAGCGAGCTACAACAGTGTTCAGTGCATAATATAAGCAGAACCAATTTTATTATATTTTTCAAGTGTTACCGTGTATCTGGCAAAATTTTAATAATTTGGAATGTTTTTTGCTTCTCCTGAAATGTTGTGGTTTTAACACATAGTGATTCTTCGAAGCGCAGCGACGATTTACATATTTTCTGGGCGAGTATTTCAAAGACATTATTACATCTTGATAAGTATATAGAATTTAATGTACACCGACTATTTACTTGGAAATAAAATTCATATAGTTAGCAAGTAATTGTTTTTGTATAAATATAACTACGCAGAACAGCCATAAATAAATGTTTTGTATTACTAGGGTAAATGTGCCAGTCCTCGACCACGTAACTTATTTTCATATAATCGTTTAATCGTTATTCAGAGAGCGGAACAACTTAGGAGGATGCAACTAGCGCACGTGTGTTCCTAAAGCTATATTTCATCTATATTTTATCCAAAAGGGAGATAACTCATACCATTTATGTAATCTTAGTCGGACAAACATCGATGATTGATTTATTTTTTAGTGTTCGACCAGGGCCGGATTTAATGTTTTGCCTCCTCCAGGCCCAAAAGCGTCCCCTCCCCCCGTCAATGAACAACATTTTAACAATACAAAATAATCATATAGAAAAAAAAACTTATTGTATAAATATATTCGTTTTGTACAAATTTTAATGCATTTTCACATTGTGTCCTGTAAAGAAGGATTCGAATTGTTACAAATTCATTGTTTAAGTAAATTTACAGAGAATGATTAATTTGAGTTTTACAATACGAGCTAGTTCAATAATACAAGAAATTCGTTTCGAATTTTCGACTGTACGTAATAGTTTTAATATTGAAACTACCGAGAGTGTCTCTTCAACAGTCCAAACAGTTATTCTGGTCATTTTAATTTATCTAGATAGAGATTGGTAAGGTGGCAGAAATGCAGTCGAGGGTCACATGCGAAAGAGAACTTAGGGAAGGGAGCAAAGCGCATCATACGGACCGGCCTCTATGCATACGTCTACTGCAAGTATAAAGTTAAATTTCACTTAACTTAGACCAATGATTCAAGTCATAGGTTTGCAAAATCAATTATTTCTTGGAGAGCTTCATTTTTACTTTTATTATTATTATTATTATTATTATTATTATTATTATTATTATTATTATTATTATTATTATTATTATTATTATTATTATTAAACTTTTACTTTTTTGGGAAGCGATGGCTCAGTGGTAGAGCGTTCACTGCGGTGCGTAGGGACCGGGTTCGATCCCAGCTCCCGCCAAGTGGACTTTGTGGTGGACAATCATCGTGTGCGTGAGGTTGAGTGAGCGTGAGATCAGACTGGTGATGTGAGCGTGAGGTTGAGTGGGCATGAGGTCAGACTGATAATGTGAGCGTGAGGTTGAGTGAGCGTGATGTCAGACCGGTGAGGTGAGCGTGAGGTCGAAATGAGTTTGTGAGCGTGAGGTTGAGTGATGTTAGGTCAAAGTGGTCAATTCTGGTCAGTTCGTTGCTCATTTGAATCACACGGTTTCCGTAATTGACAATAGGGAATTCAAAGGACAATAGAGACGTAAATTTTGAATAGCTCAACAATAATTACTTCAATTCAAGTACCTATGCTACTGCATATTATAATTCCGTAAAACTATTATGATATTTATTACTATTCATATATAGAAGCAGGTTTCCTTAATACTAAGAAGCATTATTGACATCAACATATTAAAATACTTGATAGAGCAGAGGGGGACAAGAATACGATTCCTTAAAAACACGGGAATATATTCGCGTATGGCAATAATGCGTCACGTGAAAATTGATGTTAATGGAGTCTAGAATCTAAACAAGTTTGAGTGTGCTGCGTAAAATTACAAGCTATCTAGGTAAGTATTTATGTTTTTTTTTAATAGTTTGATATAATATTGGGACATAAGTACTTAAGGAATAACTTACACATTTTTTTTAACGATTTCAAAGTACTGTAAAACATTAGTTTCTAACATATCTATTGTTTGATAGGTTTGAAGTAAATAGACTTTCTTCCAACACTTGGCTGTGCAACATCACGGGAAGGTCCATTGTGTAGTTAGGGGGTAAGGGTACACATATACCGACGGGGCAAGGATACGCATGCACATATTTGCCCCTTCTTTTCTATTAAAAGAAAATCAATTTGATTTCGGTCTAAGAATCAAAAGAAGAATATAGATTCCGTTGTAATAGACAGTGACGCCAAACATTACGAATACTGATTCCCATATGAAGTCTATAACGTTCAGAATTCTGAAGAATCCTGATAATTTTCTTATGTGCGAGGGACAAATTCTTATTCTAAATAACATTCATTACATAACAATATGTAAGGTGGTGTTTGAGTTTTCGAAACAGATAAATATCTGAGGCAGTTAAATCTACAGTTATTGAATAACAACACGCTTGTTTATTTTATTCAGGTTTCAGAAATGCTACATTTTGTCCTCTTTTATCTTAAATTTCAGTAGTCTTCATTAATGAAATTCTATTAGTCCTATGTTTGGTATAGGATCCTATAAACATATATGAAGCTACCCTAACCTAACATTTGTCAATATGTAGCTTCTTGAAGGGTAGACCGAGAACATTTGGAGTTACCCTCGTAGATGACAAGCGTTCTTTACTACAAGAATCTGATGAAATAAGCTGGTTGGAGAATACTTTTAGAAACGGTCTAAATATTATCTGATTTTTTTTTTTTTTTTTTTGCAACCTATGCATTCTCATTATTGGTATGGAGATAATTAAGGATTTTTCTTTCCTTTGTTTTCTTTCAGGGAGAAACTGCAGCGTCTTTGGGCACAATAAAGTCAGTATTTACCGAAGAAATGGAGAATGAATTAGTTCAATGTGTCACATTACTGGATCAACTCTTCTATGGCTTCACTTTAAAGGATCTAAGAAGAGTGGCATATGATTTTTCTTAACGCAACCAGTTGCCTCATCCCTTTAGCCATGTGGATCGAATGTCAGGAAGAAATTGGATAGAGTATTTCTGTCATAGACATCCAACTATTGCTTTGCGACAGCCTTCAAAGACTAGCCTGGGAAGAGTTTGTGGTTTTAGCGACCTACACGTTGAATGTTTTTTTAATTGTATGCAAGATTTTCTAAGAGAAAGTTAAAACTTTGGAAGCGTTACTACTTTCTTCAGGACAACAGTACAACAGGCATGATTATCGTTTTGTATATTTTAAATTTCAAATTCCTTGACATAATTTGTGACATCAAAAAATATTTGAACAGAATGTCACAATATCACGCATTCCCTGCCTTTACCTCACACATTCCATCCTCTAGCTACTTTTCTACAAAAATTCCAACTCCATTCTTCCTTCTTCCACTTGCTCTACTATAAAGAAAGTTTTTAACCTACGTCTATCTCTCTTGTTTCATTTCCTCTCCATTGTGTCTCTCGTAAACATATGATTTTAGCTTTTTTTCCTTTACACTGGAGCAAAAATTTATCTGTTCTTTCCATTCAAAGCTCCGTTGCTCAATATTAAAACTCTTACATTAATTATGTTGCTTTTCGCCTTTTTCGTCTTCTGAGCTAACTTCTTTAGCGGAATCCGTCCACGTACATGTTTTAATATCTAGTTATATTATATGTTTACAGTCACCCAACTTAACACATGGACCATGAGTTAAAAATCAATTTTTCCCGAAGTAAATAAGAATTAATTGAAATTTACGTCGTTATTGTTAACTTTTTTTTATGAAATTTTAGGAGAAGAAAACACTGGGTACATGTTAACTAATTCAAAGTATTTATTTAAACATATTGGGCATATCATCTGTAATTTAAAATAATTCTATTTACAATATAAAATAAACGAATTCATTCAACATGTGAATATCATTCACTCTAATATTAAGTTAATCGGAGAAGTAGTACAGCATGGAGAGCTATTATTTTAACAAAGTGAAACAAGCGAAAAAATCTAGTTAAATTTGGAAATAGCGTATAAAGAAAACCGGTTCACAGATATTATATATACAGTATATATATACAGTATATATATATATATATATATATATATATATATATATATATATATATATATATATATATATATATATATAAGCATTTACAATGAGATTTATACGATCATCTAGCACACAAGAGTGTATTTCTATATACGTTTTCTTTTTTTTTTTTTTGCATGGTACTGTATATTCCTATATTTTTGATGCATATATTTCCTAGAGTACTATAAATTTGTGTCATAATTACATCAAGAGTTAACTTATTATAATATGCACGCTTCATTCTTTAACCAGCGTGGCAACTCTATAACACATACCGCTGCGTTATTGAAGATTTAAAAAATAATTTCATATTGTGAAAGTAAGCACAATTGTTCTCGAAAAGTTTCTTAATTAAGATCATTTGATGATTATTTCCATGTATAATTTTCCCCAAGTGGATGACAAACTTCTTTATTTAGGAAAATATCTACATATTCTTGGGATTCCTATGTGAATTTATGACAAATAATTAGGAATTTATATTCACCACTTTTTTCACACAGATTTTTAGTAAAATGATGAATGTACAATTGTGAACTTGACGAAATATTATGTTCAAATTATTAAACACCCAACCAATGGATTCCCATTCAATCAGCATCCACATTGTTACTCAAGTTTTCTTTTTCTTTTTTTAATCGTGACTATATTTTAATTAATATTTAAATTTATGAATGCAATAAATAACATTACTAAGTAAAATAAAAGTTCAGTAATTATTTTTGTTCTTGTTGAATTTAATGTTTGATGCGTTGTTCCGGTTTACTTGAGCATGTGGATATAGAAGTGAAAAATGCATCCTTACTGCTATTCATAGCCCCACTACTACCACTAACTTCAAAACATTATAAAGTACTGTACGCGCAATCGCTCCTTCCACGGATATTAGATCTTGTTTCCAGAATTCCTTTATCTTATTTAATTAAAGTTCAAACGTGTTTTCTCCGTTTCTTCCCATACAATTAATTATTTTTTTTTCCTTTTACTTGTGTTCAAGAAATGAGAGAAAGATCAAAAAAGCTGTGACCCAATTTTCATTAAACAACTAAAGAAAGTATTTAAAAAAAATAGTATTTTTATTTCATTTTCTAAAGTAACGCAATATAAATCATTGAAAATGATTTTGTATTCAAAATAACATGATTTTATTCCGTAGTGCAGAATATTGTTACAAATGACTTTGAGCATAAATTGATTTATCTTATTTCTTCCAAATTCATTGTAACACTACATCGACTCCCGATCTCTAACGAATAATTATTTTCGATCTACATGATTGTCGTGTTCGTATCAAATGCCCGTCCAAAAATGCGAAGTGAACACTTCGATCATGCACGCTCAAAGTCTATAAACTGTGTGCACACGAGATAGTGTACACTTCCTCAAATTGTCTTTTGATCCGCACTTTGTTCCAGTGCCTCATCGTGGTAGAACATGGAACATTGATAAAAAAAGGATAATTTCGGGTGCTAGAGAACATAAACTGGATATTTTCTTAAAAGAAATGACTTTTCATTAATATTGAAGATAAATATATAGTACAAATTAACAATATGGGGCAACAATAAAATGATTTAAGAGTTTCTTTCATGTATGCCAACAGATTTAGCTTTACCGTACCTACAAATATTTGTAGTTTCGGATCTGTCACGCGTAGATTATCAAGAGTGGGGCGTAAAGACAATAACTTATGTACATATTGTGTTATGGCATAAGAAACTCGTGACAGCATAAAAAACACTAAACTATTGGCGATTTCTATTTTATTAGGCATGCTTGCGCGAGACAATATCCTTTAATCTGCCGGGAGAAGAGTATCACTGGTGGTTATGGTGCTGATGACACTGTTGCGAAGTAACTTAGGAATTTCAATGCAAGTGAAACCGTGCAACTTGCAAGAGCGTTAGATCGCCGAAGGTGCTGAGGTGAGCATTATTTACAATAACGTGGCGCAAAACTATTTAGGGAGAGAGTTCGTACTGTGTATACTAGCTTCCTGTACGGTAGACTGCACAACAGTGACACTGTAGTTTAGGTAGCTCTAACGTACTGCTTTAGTTACAGGTACGGTGTTTAGGCTATTTCTACAATATTTCACTAATAATTAAGTTCCTTAGATACTACTCTTTCTTTGCGAATCTATAGATGTTATCCGTAAATCTTTGAAATAGTGTCTCCACATTCTTAATCTGCATTAAACATTAATACTTACAAGGATGGCAAGGAAAGAAGTGGTGCTGTTGAACAGCATGGTGACCAAATTTACAGGGAAATTATATCACTATGAAAAATACCAATGTATAAGAATCACGTATACACAAGGCGGATAACCCTAATTAAAGTAATACGGTAAACACAACAGAAGAAGAATGTAAGATTACTATCTTTATAAGCTTTTAAATGGAGTCATGCACATTGTATACACTCCAGCACTTGTACCCACTTCGCTACGCTTTCAACGCCTCATATTTCTCTCTTGATATAAGGGACCGCGGTGTCTCAGTTGTAGAGCGTTAACCTCTGGTCCCTGGTTCGATCCCAGCTCGTGCCAAGTGAACTTTGTGGTGGGCAAATACCGTGTGTTTCCTCGGGTTTCTCCCGTTTCCTCTCACTTTCTTTATTATTTCATCATCACCGTCTCCTTTAGCCTAACTGGCATAAACGTGGGACGTAAAATTCAAAGATTTTCTCTCTTGATATACACCTGATCTCTCCAACATGCTTCCCACTGCGGAAATGTTTACTGAGTTACGTAACAAATTCCTTCCTCCAAGCATAACTACAAAAAATACTACTAATACAATAATAATTTTATGAAAATTAAAAGACGTTTTTATGAAAAAAAAAAGTACGTAATGTTACATAAATACGTATTCCGTAACATTACGTGATGACCCTCATTGTTCAAGTAAACGGAAGCAATTACTTGTTCATAATCGTTTCATAGTGGGTACAGTAATGGGATTATGTGAGTTAAGATGAATTTGTGAGATCTTTGATAAATGTGTACAGAAATATTTTTGACCTGTGTTTCATTTTTGGTCAGCTGTCAAAAAAGCAAACTGTACGGGTAACTTTGAAAGGAATTTCCTCATTTAGAATAAAACTAGAAAGATAAGCCTATCTACCTATGAATTAACATTTGCAGCTGAAGCTGTAGCCATAGAGTAATGAATAATCCATATATTCATTATTCTATGCTAAAAGTTGGGGCCACAGTAGATATGTGGTACAGTGTTCACCTCTGGTGCATTGGGTCATTTGTTCGATGCCAGCTCACGCCAAGTAAGCTTGCGGTGGACAAATACCGTGTGTGGGAGTTTTCTCGATATTATCTCATTTCCTTACACTTTCCTTAGTCCACCATTTCATTCATTTCTCATCATCGACGTTTGCTTTAGCCTAGCTGGCATATCCATGGGACGGAAAACTTAAATATTTCATTTAATTTTCATGCTATAGCATAACATTTTAATTTGTATGTCGTTAAAGATGGTAATTTACATGCAGATAGCTGCATTACCAATACTCTAATTAGCACAACCAAGCTACCTAGACCATGAAATATTTAATTAACCACAAATGTCTTTATAGCATTAATAAATAAATTATTTGGTTGTTTACCCTACACTATCTTAAATTTCATTCCATAATCAGAGAACATAAATACATTTGCTATTTGTGTAACATGGTAATATTCCACTTATAAAGTCACTAATTTAAATATATATCAAGTAAATTATTGTACTTTCAGCTCACAAAAGTATTCAACTCAACAAAAGTATTAAAAGTATGAATTTTAAAAATTTATTAGTTCATTTAGCCAGTACTGTCGTTTCTATTACGAACTATCGCTATCTTAAGCACACAAGTATACTAATGTAGTGTACATCCTCGCACACTACGCACTATGCACTCGCATACTTGTGAACTTGGACCTTTTGAAGCACAGTAGATGACGCCAGTTCCCAAAAGAAGCGTACTTTGAATGTGCACTTCTATCTTTTGGAAACGGTCTTTTGGTGATACAATGGACCTCAAGAACCATCCAAGTGAGTACCAGTTTCTTTCAATAACCAATTAGGAAATGTGTAGGCCTATATTGTGAAACCAAATGCATCTATTTACAGTTTCAATTTACATTGAGATTTGATTAGAGATTGACGATCTGCTTATAGAATATTTTCCAAATTTGTTTGCGATACTTCCTTTTCTCTTTAGAGACGAATCTCATCTTCAGTTTCACACATATTCGCCAACATAATCCTACATACATTGTCATATTCATTTAAACTGTATCTACTTCCTTCATTATTATAATTATTATTATTACTCAATAACAATTAGCTCGGCCAACTAGAAATTTAAGAAAATAATATATCACAAATTTACCAACTCTGTCTGTCGGCAAAGGGCATTCGTGATGTATAAGTTTCGCACGATTTACTATCCAAGCACTTACCATATCATTGATAATAATACAGGTAATAATAATAATAATAAAGAATTTTATGGTCGTTAAGCTATACATAGCAACAGACAACATCAAAATGCGTACAATATCGATACGTAAGTGTACATAAACAATGATCTATAACTAAATTAATGATGAAATGACATTACAAAATAAATGACAATAACAATATGCATTTTAAATACTAGCTCAACAAAAGAGTTAGAAAATACATTACACTTCTATTGAACAACTAAAATACTCCTCTAAAGAATAAAAAGGCATTGCAACTAACCAATTGTATAACTTGCTTTTAAATATATCTATATGTTCATCTTTTAGTGTTGCAGGCAACTTGTTATACAGTTTTATTCCAAGTGTCTCATAACTATTTAACGATTTGGACAGTCGTTGATATGGGACATTTATGAATTTACTCCTTTTGTATTATACAAATGGATGTCTTGCCTAAGTTGTAAATTTGGTGATTACTTTTTTATATAGATGAGTACTGTGTAAATGTATAGATTGATTATTGTTATAATTTTAAGATTGATAAACAGAGGTCTGCAATGGACTAATTTGTCTGCGTTTGAAATAATTCTGATGGCCTTTTTCTGTATTAAAAGAATGCTATTTACATGATAATTGTTATCCCAAAATAATATATCATACACAATTTTACTCTAAAAAAAATAAGCTGATCTGACATAGTTATCAGGAACATGATTTTTTAATTGTTTTAGCAAATATATTACTCTTGAGAGTCTCTCAGAAATATAATTAATATGCTGTTCCCACGATAACTTGTTGTCAATATAAATACCTAGAAACTCCATACATGTTGAATTATTCAGGCACTAAACAGGCACTTTATTTACTTAACGAGAATGGAACTCAACATATGACTTTTAGTCTAAAAGAACATTAGCCTTAAACCAAATCACAATCTTATCTCATGTATTTTCAGTTATAGCATTAACTGTATTAAGATCAGGGCTAGTATTTAGGAAGGTCGTATCGTCAGCATATAATATAGAGTAAGCAGATAAAAAGTAAGGTAGATTATTTACCATTAGTAAAAACAAAAGTGGCCCAAGCACTGATCCTTGGGGAACTTCGTACTTAACTGATGCAATACCAGATTTATTGTTATTTAAAAAACAGTTTGTTGACGGTTTTCTACGTAAGACTTGAATAATATAAAACTTAAACCCTTGATACAGTAGTACGCTATTTTTTAAAAGGAAAATTGTATGTTCAACACAATCAAAGACTTTGCTTAAATCACAAAATGTTTCCTGAACAAAATACTTGTTTTCAAAGCCTCTAATAACTATCTTTACTAACGAATCGATCGCTCCAACCGTAGATCTACCGTTTACAAAACCAAACTGTAAATCACCAATTACATTATGCTTATCAAGATAATCACATAACTGCATATGTATCACAGTTCCAAGAATTTTTGAGAAGACTGGTACCAGAGAAATTGGTCGATAACTAGATGGACAATTTTAGGGCCCCTTTTTATAGACTGGTACAACTCGTGATAAGTTTAAAACTTCGGAGAAGGCTCCCTGTGTTAGGCATTGGTTAACGCAATGCGTAAGCGGCAGAGCAATACAACCAATAACTTTTAAAAAAAACAATTAAATTACTTGACAATCCATAAACATCAACACTGTTTGAACACTTAGTTTTTTTTTTTTTTTTTTTTTTTTACAATATTGAGAACTACTTGGGGATATTATATTTCTGAATACAAAATTATCCTGCATATGATAGGGGGGGTCGAAAAAATAGAAAGTTTGAGGATTCCTTTGCGTAGTACGGAAAAGTTGTGCCTGCATGTAAGTATTACCCTTGCACAATTTCAGAACCTTATTATAATATCTTCTGTTCTGGCAAGGCCTATAAAATTTCGAAAATTTGGTAAAACAAATAGGAAACATCTAAAATTTTGTAAATGTTCAATAGAATCGTAGGCCCTTTCGTGGTAGTGCGGGAAAGTTATACCTATGTATAGGTATAACCTGTGAAAAAAATCAAAGCCCTAGAATCATATCTTACGTTCTGGCAAGGGGTGCAAGATTTTGAACATTCATTGAAAACTTCACAATATTTATCTTTTCTTTTTAATACTATATATTTATCACATCATATTTCATGGTAGTAACGAATTGTTTCGTTTACATGTATTTAACTACTATCGAAAGTTTCCGAACCGTGGAATAACATTTTCTCTTCTGGCAGTTGGCCTGAACTTGCATATTTTTTTTCTGACTAGTGCATGAACCATATATTTTTAATCACAATAACTCATTTGTTTCAAGTAAAGCAGCAACATTTTATAACTTCACAGTTATTAGGTTTCAAATCTTTCATTCATACAAATACCTGACAGATTAGAATGTTAATGTTTATGTTTTACCAAACAGAAAAATAAATGAATACCTTATAAAACTTATGGACTTGTAATTTCAAGTTTGTGAAAATTTTCCGCGAAGGTTTCACAATTCGCATTTTATACTGACCCTTGAACCTGAATGATGGCATACTTTTTCTAGATTTCAAGGTAGTCCGAATGAAGTCGTCACAGTTTTCATGACCGAAAACTTATCTGCAGGCCTCCGTAACTAGTTGTACAGTTCTTTCTACAGCTTGTGTGAAGCATGGGAAGTCAGTGAATGACCATTCAGTTGGAACCTCTTCTTGCAGCACGGTTTGCAAATCTTCGGATGTTGTGTCATTCAAGACTGGTAGTGGTGTCAGATGGGTTATCTGCCAGTCTATCATGTCAATGTAGTGTTTAGCTTCAAAATATATTTTAGGAATGTTTAATTTGCGAACACCATCAGATTCACCTGTTGCTTCAACTTCTCTGGCTCTGGCTTTTATAACTCTTCGAACGCAAGTGCTCGAATATGTGCTCTTTCGTCAGTTAGCAACCCAATAATAATGTTTTCTGGAGATGCAACTAAAGCATTTCTCGAAATCACATTGTCGATTACGTTGAGGTGAGTTTTGTCCAAATATCTAGAGGTCACAATAAATTGGTGAACGTGTCGAGCTCCATTCTTAATTGAATGTTAGACGGAACGGAACATACACTCTCATAATGAACTCCATTATGGTGTTTAGGCTGTGCCAAGATTTCGTTGTAGAAACATACAGCCGTAAGATCCTGTTCACTATTCTCACCCAGCGAGACACATTAAGTTGCCCTAGATCGCGTTTGGCTTAATCTACTGGACAGATTTCTGAGAAAATGGCAAGAACAACACCCATCAAGTATTTTTGATCCTTACTAGGATAGATGGATCAATC